>NC_141468.1:87304221-87654130 GCF_009769465.1 Tauraco erythrolophus
AACGGTGCAATGATCAGGTACCCTAATGCTTAAGCAACAGAAAATAACACAGGAAAAAGCAGTGAAGGCTGTTCTCAGGCACACAGCAGAGACCACCTGTGCATCAGAAAAGCTCTCTTTCCACGTCTGGCCAACATCTGACACAACCACCTCAGGCAGGATCAGGAAAAGGCCAAAGCAGAAGCAAAAGCCGTGTCCCAGCTCACCGCTCACTAAGTATCCGATGGCCTTGGATTTGACCTCCTCGCTCAGCTGCCCTGTCTTGTTCAGGTAGTCCAGGACGTAGATGTTGGGCGCAAACAGGACCATGTTCTGCTCCCCGCAGCCGAACGGCATCTGGAGCAGCTGGTGCAGGTTCTGCACGGCGGTGCCCATGATGTCCCCTGGGGAAGAGGAGATACCAGAGGGATATTAACAACACTCAGGGCTGGCTGCCAGAATCGGAGGGAGCTACTGAACGAGAGAAGCAGGAGATGACAGAGAAAAACAAAAGAAAATCTGGATTGATAAAGATCCTGGAATGAAACACAGCACAGCAGAGAAAAGGAAAACAGGGAAAGGGGAAATGAGACGAAGGTTAGGGCACTAACAAAAGGACGTGCAGAAAGGGGAAAAGGAACAGCACAACTGGAAGGGAAACCGCTCGAGACAGAAGGGAGAAAAGACAGGATTGAGGTGTGCTGGAAACGAGGAGAAAAAGCTGTGAGGGGCAGAAACAGCACAAGGTTCTTCTCCCAGGCTGCTCACTCACCCAGCACTGAGAAATACGCTCTGCCTGAGTCTTGTACCACATTTGAGGGTAGCAAGAGGGAAAACTTCTCTTTCACAGGCACTCCTGAGAGAGAAACAAGACCCAAACAGCTTCAGGGCAGTCCCAAGAAACGGCTAATGGAAGGGGAGGGGGCCTCAGTGAAACAACAGGAACACTTCCTATTAGAAATGCCCTGACTTCAGTCACTTGGTTTTCCCTTGGCTAGAAGGCAAGCCCTGCATGAAACCACCCCAGCCACTGTCAGGCACTGTAGATCGCGCCCCGGCAGCTTTTTCTTGGGTGCGTAGAAAACAGGAGGCAGCGCTGGTGACTCCAGTGTCAGCACACAAGAGCACAAGGATGCGAATGGTCATGCTAAATCTGCCCTCGCTCATACCTTGATGGGCCATTCTCCATTCTGTTCTAC
The DNA here is from genome assembly GCF_009769465.1 of Tauraco erythrolophus. Lineage (NCBI taxonomy): Eukaryota > Metazoa > Chordata > Aves > Musophagiformes > Musophagidae > Tauraco > Tauraco erythrolophus. The sequence goes on from NC_141468.1 coordinate 87,305,400, forward strand.
ATCTCAGGCTCCCAGCTGATGGGGCATGTTTTGATTACCTAAAAATATCAGCCTCTCTGGAATAGGATAGAGGCAGCACTATCTCCCTCCTCCAGGCACATCCCACCCCTCAAACCACACGGGGACAAACGGAGAGGGCGGAGAGAGACAGGGCTTTACCTTTTACGCAGAGCACCGAGATCTGAGCTGTTTCCTTCTCAACTCCTTCAGGCTTGGGTGGGATGAAGGAAATCAAGAGAGGTGAGAAGTTAGTGAGGCAAGAAGTAGAGACAGACAGAGGAATCCTCAAGAAGGACACAGGGAATACGTGAAAAGAAAAGTGAGTGAACAGGAGGAGAGGCAGTCACAAACACTCCCTGAAATAATAATTTAAGCAAGTAAAACAAACATGATCCTAAGGGATTGGTGTTGTACGTGGAGCAAGGACAGGAAAATGAAAGGGACGCCCTGCAGGACTATCCCATGGATGACCTGCAACTATCATACGTGACAAGAGGTGCTCAACATCCTTGTAAGAAGAGGACTGCAGCGTTTTTTGTTAGCAGAAGCTCACAGTTGCTCTAGAGGGCTGTCCTGAAGAGATGTCTGCAGTGCTATTTATCATAACGCTGCGGATGCTTTAGGGAAAAGCCCTCTGTCCATCGCTAACGGAAAGGGAAGACGTTGTACACTGCAACATCTGGTGACACTGCTGACACCGTACGACGCAGCAGGCAGACGGTAACGGTTTTTATGGTACAGGGAAAAGCTAAGAACAGAGAATCTACCTGCCAGATCTCTACACCCAGTATAATAAACCAGCATTTTCCTATGAAGGATGTGCAATACTGCCACGTAACATTTCCCACCGTACTGCATCGCATCAGCGACTTTTCTTGCCGCTGGAAATGGGTAAGCTGTCGAATTTTAACATGTTTCCATGGGCTTTTATAGCATCTGGAGTTTTGAGGGGACTTCTCTACAGGCATCGGATTCCCGTAGGTGCTTGTGAATCTCCCACCTTCATCCTGGTGCCAGACTATGGTGGCAAACTGGAACTGCATCACGCTCAGCTTAAGAGGCAGTTTCCCTGGCTACTTAACCAGGAGGAGAGAGGCTGTAAAGCAGGTGTATTGAAATAGGAGGTGAAGGGAAGGATGGACTGGAGCAGGAGTCCTGCTACGGTAGGGAATAGGGAAAGTACATCAGGCAGCACTATTAAGCTGCAGTCTTTATGCAGCCCTGCCAAAGAATAAAAATTATCCAAGACCATCATATTGCCACGCTGCGTAGTGATCTCACAGAAGCGTAGACCAGCGCAGGTTAGAAGGGACCTCGAGAGATCATTTGCTCCAAACTTTCCTGGGAAAGGGAGCCTAGGTGAGATTACCTAGCGTCCTGTCCGATTGCATCACAGCGTACACTCTAGCCTGTGGGCAACCTCAGTCCTCCCCTTCCCACAGCCACGTACCTCCACCAGCAGCTGTCGGATGACCGTGTCCTTCCGCCCCTTCTCCGGGGTCTCCACGATGGCGTTCCCGCAGGGCTGCTGGTTCTGCAGGGCCTCGGTGCTCACCGAGAACTCCACCTGCCCTGGAGGAAAGAGGGGTCAGCCAGCCTTGCCGGGCAGCGCCAGGTATGAGGAGTCACTGCCACTTCCAGGAGTTTCAAGCTGCAGGCCCACTGGGTGGGGATTTCCCATCACACCTGGGCCCTGCTGCTTTCCCACGAGAACAGAGCTGGCTGTATCAGAATCCATCCTGGAGCAGAGGAGCTGCACTGCCATCGAAAGGGGACTCTATTTTGGTGACTCTTTTCCAGAACTGACAACAGCAGGGCGGTGGGGCTCACCAGCCTCACTGCTGTTCATGACCCTGCCACCCCACACGCACCCCGCAGCTGCTGCCACAGCACATAACAACAGTGAACACAAAGCAGGAAGATCTTATGGGGCAGCCTAATTTCTGGGAGGGACGGAGCTGACAGAGCATCCCCGCTCGCCAGCAATGTCTCTGGCTTCAGATGTTGTCCAAGGACTGTAAGGCTTGATGGTACTGCATGTGGTGCCAGAGAGAGCCTTGGACACTGAGTCCACCAGCCTTTGTCCTCCCAAATAACCCCAGATGAGACGGACACTCAGCTGCAATGCTTCCCAGGAAACTGTGTTGCTCTAACACCCGATGTTGAACGGGGAGAACAGCACAGAGAAACCCTCCCTGCAGTTTTAGCACCCCGAGACCCGTCCCTAGAGATCTGGGAGTCACCAGCCAAGCCACAGTTTTCCTCCCGTTCTCACAGAGACACTGAGAGTCTTCCTCCTTTTCCACCAAAGTAGCCAGGAAATGAGGAGACTGAGCCAGAGTCACGCTGACCTGCCAGTTGTAGAGAGAGGTGCAATCAAGGAAGGGTGATCACGAGAGACAGGCAGCTAGGAGGCCATAGCAACAGCTATTTCTTCAGCAGCACAGGAGCAGGGAGCTGGAGTTGTGGGTTCTGCGTTTGGAGTATGTAGGAATAACATAAGAATTTCAGGGGTGAAGGGTCTAGGGCTACTCAGAGATAAGACAAGCAGGCCAGGTGCAGGCAGGAGGTGTACAAGAAGGCACACAAGTACAGAGGAAGATTTAAACCATCCTTACCCTGATGCAGGCGGTCAGGTAGTTGAAAACGGTGGCTTTCAGCGTGAAGGACTCCCCACGCACCACCGAGTAGGGCACGGTGAGCTCTACGAAGAAGGGCTGGAAGGCTCTGAGGGACACTGTCGGGGACAGGCCAAAGCCCCTCTCTGCTGACGTGCAGAACGCGTTGGCTTTCCACTCGGTGATGGTGTCAGGGATGGTCACCCCTACATCAGCGTTTCCCTCAGAGCTGGTGATGAAGCACAGACAGCAAGGACAGAGGGATGGGTTTATGGCATGTTGGTGACCATCTGCACCCCTTTCGGCCCACTGAACAGCACTGCCTGTGCGAATGAGGTGGCACAGGGTGCTTGTTACTCCAGGGCCACCCCGCATCTTCCAGACCCACAACCACTGCCCGGACAAACCTCACCACGGCTGGAGGGAATTCCATCTCAGAGAACTGCCAAGTGATGTCTACAAACAACCAAGAGCTTTTTGGCATTGAAAAGGCTTAGCAAACATGCGGGGATTCCCGTTTTCACCTTATAAACCCAATTTCATTAAAAAGGAAGGAACCAGCCCCAGGCACTCACCTTATGGATACTAAACTCCAAATCCAAGTTTCTGGGAAATACTTTCGGACTGTCTCTGTCAGCTCTGCAGGAGCGCTTGACATGCCATAATGTTCCTCTGCCCCAAGGACTGAATGTGATGAGAAGGAAAAGACATCAACTACTGATAATTTCAAACGAGCAAGCTCTACATCAGCACCACATTCGGCCTGAGGAAGCGGCAGATCTACGTGACAATCAGGAGCTGTGCTGGCAGCAGGTGTCCGTGGTGGCCGTAGTGAGCACTGGTACCGACTGCAGGGAAGTTGCAGGGTCAGGGTTCCTTAGCAAGAGCAGGAGTTGCAGTATGTCCCACTGGCCTCCAGTGAACCTCAAAGTATGCAGGGCAACACCTCACGTGGTTAAAACATGGGTGTTAGAGCAAAGAGCTACTTGTGACCTCCTGTGCAAGCAGCCTTTTGTCTTTCAGGCACAGTCTTAACATGATGTCCTTCATCCTATCAGGCCAGCTAGCCACAGAACACCCCTCTTGCAGTGTGTTTTGTAGGGTCGTTGCGACTCAGAAAACCACCTCCCTGCCACATCTACGGCCTCCCCAAGAACTAGGCTGAAGATGCTCAAACTAAAAACATGCAGTTGGAGTTTGGGGCTTTTTTGACTAAAGGAAAATTTTCAAATGCAAAAATTATTCCCAAGAAAATATTCTGAGTTTGGGATGAAATTGGGTAAAAAACCAAGCCTTTGTTTTACTTTGGTTTTGAGCAACTGGGAAACAAAGATGGGGTGGGACTCGGTTTGCTTGGCTTTTACAAACAGAAAGAGAAATCTACCCAAATAGAAAAAGAAGAAGAGTTCTTTACCAAATTCCAGTTTTGGTCATCTTTACTTTGGCTAAATTAATTTCTATGCTTAGATAAAAATTGTGTAGCTAGCAAGTATCCATACTGCCTGCGCAACCGGCACCTCCGGAGTCGGGGAGGATCTCAGGGCAGCAGGGAAAGATGCTACATCATCAGAGCTAGATCACATAGCTCCTAGCGAGAGTGACAGGTGGCTTGCTTCTATTTGTCTGTCGTGGAATTTCGGCCTTCTTACTGCTAGTTTGGTTTAAAATAAGGAAAAAGCATCTATCCTGCATCTTAGCAACTCGTGCCAAAAATTGTCGTAAAAATGGACGTGTACAAAAGCATAGGTTCTTGTGCCAAGGGAAAACTCTCGGAATCAGTTATCCAGGCAGAACAACTTAAGGTGTTGCAGGACATTTCCCTTAATGTGAGACTCTGGAGGATGATATGGCCAATTCTGTCAGCCAAACAGCTACAGTGTAAGAGCTGAGGTAGCCCTTAGAAATGGGGTGGGTCCATTTCAGACTGGGCTTCGACCACACGCATCTTACCAGTCTAAGCCCCCCAAAGGCTACCAACTTGTCACTGAAAATTTTGTCATCAGCTACATCTGGTTTTGCTCATACATAAAACTGGATGAGTCACTGAGGACAGGACTGAAAATGGTACTGGAGACCCCCCTTAAGTGATATCTGGGAAAAGAAGTCTACTGTAAAAGCCCAGTGAACAGGGAATTCAGCAGCACAATAATATCCTCTGCTCTGCCAGAGTCTTTGAAAACCAGCTGGTTCTGCTGACTGTGGAGTTACCAAAGCTAGTCTGTAGACCTCCATAAGCAAGCGAGAGAGATAAGCGCTACACTCGTGCAGAAGCTGACATCTGTGAACCCACCACTTCACTACTACTTCCAAGGGTTCAGTCCACAACCCCAGCTCTCGTTTAAGTATCCACCCCAAAATACAGACAGGATCTCTGTTCAGAACACACGTGACAACAAAAGCCAGTTCCTTTACCTCTTTCGTTTGTCCTCATCAAATGCATAGGTGCTCCAGCCATGACGGAAGGTAACGCAAGGCGAGCTCCTTCAGGTATGTAATTCTCAGTGCTGCAATACCGAGGTCTCCTCACCTTGCTATTTGTGAAAACCTTTAAACCCATTTCCTATGGGAGAGAAACCCAACATGGTGCTTTTGTCACTGATTCCTGTTGAGGTTCACGCAGCAGACCTGACATTGGTATTTTACTTCCTCGAACGGAGAAGCTGTTACCGCCTTGAAATGATCCCCCCAACCTTGATCTGGGTGCCAGGGTGGCTCAGAGAGACCAAAGGATAAATCCCCTCTGTTTCTTGGGCACTGGTTCCAGTTCAATTCCAGCCTAGGGGTCAGGATGAGCCAGGGAGTAGATACAGAGTTTTCTCTCTTGGAGGAAATGTCTGTGGCTACAATGCAGCTCAAGGACTGTATTGATCCATTTGGGGTAACTGCAATGGCACAGGATTATTTACCTCCTGTTAGAACCTCATTTCACATCAACCTAAAGCTTTTCCTGCAAGAAGAAAACTTTGAGACTGATTCCTTTTCCAGCAAGGCAGGAGCAAAGCTGGCAAGACAGGTGAAACTTATGACCCTGACTGAACATGCCTCTGGATAAAAATGACTGTCGGATCGTTCAGATTCACAAATCTTTCCCTTGTTATCTTGTGTCACGCCCAGAAGGCTTAAGCATTCTCAGTCCTTCTCCCATGCCACCTCTCCCATGCCACCCCGTAACCGTGCAAGAGGGCCATACCTTTAGGATGCTGTAAGCGTCATCTTCTTGCGTCTCTACTGGAGAATAGGTGATCCCGTTCACAGTTATCGTCTTCAAGGGGACACAGTTCTCCAGGGGATCCTCCAAGTCCATTTCTGGACCATGTCTATAGTCATGCAATTTCTTCCCCGGCAGCAAGCCGTACACCTAGGGAGAACGAGCCAGGGTATTCGGCATTTTCAGAGTCCACTGTCACAACACACAACTGTGGGACTTGGATGCAGCATCGTAACAGTCACATCACCTGTACATACATCTGCCTTGCCATGGTCCTCCTTGTGGTGGGGCAATGGGAATTTGGGAGTCAAAAAAGAGATCTAAATTTGGATCTGCCTCTTTTGGTACTGGACAGCATGTCACTCTCACTATTATGGCTCAAATATCTAAAAGATTACACTGGCCAGCCCAGCTGCAGCCCTTCGTCCCTACTCAGGGATTGTCGTTTGCTGCTTGGCATGAGGGGAATAAACTCTCTGACACTTCCAGACGCTATTCCATAGAAAATTAATCCATGGCTGGAGAGAATAACTGAAAAAGCATCACCAGACACACAACAGTGTTTGGCTCTGGCCAGGAGAAGCAGTCGCTTTAAAAGAGCTTCCTAATTTCCATCCCTATAGTCGCACAAAATCCCAAATAACGACTGCTGCCTGGTTCTCAGCGTTTTGCTCACTGAAGGAGGACAAGAAGCAGCACAGGGCAGCTTTCCCGGGTCAGCACTGGCCAGAGGGGCTGTCGGCTGTTCCCACCCCAGCACTGGGCATCACTTGCTCTGACCAGGCTCCGAGCTGCTCCGCAGACGAAGCACTTACGGAGCTGGGCGACAGGTCAGCTTCTGGCTTCATGAGGAGAACGCTCTTGTCCACGGCACGGGCAGCGCAGAGGGAGTTCGGGGAGGCTCTGAACAGCAAGCGAGCGTCAGAGGAAGGCAGGCCTTCAGAAGGAGAGAAGCTCAAGTCCACCTGTAGCCACAAGAGAAGCAATGTCACAGACACTCTGCCCTTGTAGGACTTTTCCCTCCCATTGTGTGTATCAGTTCTGACCCAACAAAGCCCACGCAGACATGCACACCCACCTACCCACCCACCCTCTCCCTCTGTGCTACTGCAGAGCTGGGTTTCCTTCCTTCGGTGCCAGAGCAATCAGCACTAACAGTTCTTGGCAACTTCGAGCATCACAGCTGCTCATAAAACTTTTAAGGTAGTTTTGGAGTTTTAAGGCCACTGTGAATGTGATGAGATAATCCCACAGAGCGGCCAGATCTGCTCAGGCAGCTGGGCATGGTCCTGAACTTGTACTGCACCCAGATACTGTATATGGAGAGAAAACAGGCTTGCAAAGACCTTGCTTAGCACATTCTTTGGTAACATGAGAAGCAGGGATGCTCTGGAGCAATACTGCAATATCTACTAGCTGGTAACGATTCCGAAGAACCGACGTGTTGGTTGACGCCTGCCAGACTTGTGTGCCTTCCCGAAAACCTAACGCACAACTCTAACAACCCCCTGCCAACCTCTGCCCTGGAAGTTCTTGCTAGCAGAAGTTGTTGCCATCGTGATTTTGTAATAAGATGGCTGACCTGCATAAATTTTCCCTCTCCTCAGCAGTACAAACCCTCCCCTAACACGCAACGATCGAAGCATCTTCAGATTAAACATGTTGCCTGACAAAGCAGCATCAGCTCCCAGTCTCCCTCGTGCCTCTAGCAGACCACAGCAGGCCTTCTGCTGACAATCCCCACCGCTCCCAGGGTGGACTCACGATCTCAAGACTGCAAAAACAATATTCTTCAGGAAACGGCAGAACAAGGGCTGTAGCAAGCTTGCTTCTAGAAAAACCGTCCAGCATAGAGATAGCCTCAAGTCCGTCCTATCTGGCCTGACAACAGCTTTGAATTCAGGATGCTTTCAGAGAGGAAAGCCGTATCTAAGCATGGAAATCACTTGGCACTCGGCTTGCACCCAGACCTTGATGCAGTGCACGTGACCTTTAATATATAAATAAAACTCGAGTGACCAAGCTCCTACAGTGACACCAGTCTCAAGAACTCATTTAGCTTGGGTTTTAGAAGGACAAGAGATTGCCTTTAGCAGTGTCCTGTCTACTATTCTGAAGTTCCGATGGGAATTTTTGAGGATGTTCTTTTCTTAGGGCTGCTCATACATCCATCTACTCTTTTGCATAAGGAATGTGTGGGGCTGGAAGAGGACAATGGTCCACACGCTCACAGAAAGGCCCCTTTATTTGTCTGCACTCTTCCAGTCTAACATTGCTACTGAAGCACCACTGTGCATCGCTCCGCAGGTTCAGGCAAGGTTCACCTCCGTTTGCATACAACAGACATTAAAATGCCAGGATGAGATGTATGGGATCTAAAAGATCTGAAAAGCGTTAGCTTCTCCCACTGGACTGGGGGTTGTGTGTTTTGGGTTTGTTCTGTGACCACACAAGCAGCCATCTCACTGCGGGAATGAGCTTGTGGGAAATGGAGTGAAATACACGGGCTGCAGCATGACACAAGACATGCAGCCTCCCTTTTTCCTATCCAGGACCATCTGTGGGATCGGTGGCTGCGACTAGTTGCTAAGAGGGGTTTTAGCAGTGTAGTCTCTGCTAGCACCTTTCTTCCAACCGTTGGTCTCCTCCAAGCTAGCACAAACCAGTAAGCAATGAAGCTACCTAGAACAATTGATGGGTGGCTTGTCCAGTGGTAGTAAATCTAAATAGATGAGCTTAGCCAGGCTAAATCTAAACAAATGAGCTTGGGCACGCTGCAGCCTGATGGCCGCTCCCTCAAGAAGTGGACACTTACCTTATTGCTGAAACACTTTTCTACATTGAACTTGGTTGAATCAGCAATCACCTCCCCGCTGGGGCCAGTGGTGTAGACAAGCACTTGGGCCACAGGAGCAATATCAGCTTCCACAGGCAGCTGTAGCAAGAAGACCCCACTGGCTAGCAAACGAAAGGAGATCAAAAAGTTAAGGTACAGGAAACCTGCTCTTGGAGCAGCCAAAGTCCTAGGTCTGGCTGAATTTCATTCTAACCATGATGAGACTCCAGGCCTGCAAGTGGAATGAACTGGTGCTCAGAGAGATGTGTAAGTCTCACTGTCTGACTGTAAAGGCCTGTTTCAAGTCCTCTTTTCCAGGGCATAAGCATGCTGAATTGTGGTACAGCTTCTAAAAACAGACCATCAGTCTACGTCTCTTAGGAGCACTGGAGCCCCAGAAACGCAGTGCCAGAAGAAAGACAACTGGTAGAGAGGATTAGAGCAAATCTGTGCAAAGCCTCAACAAAGGCAGAGAAAAAAAACCTCAAACTCTTCCCCTGTCTTAGAGGACATGGAGATGTGGATCCCTGTGTTTACATGGAAGCAGCCTGTATGTCTGCCACAGTTGCCTACCTCCCAGGACAGCAACAATTTGGGAATGGAGAGGAACTCACCACTTTCCTGGTCCAAATCCAGAACGTGGGTGCCCGCATGCTTAATGATTCCGTTGGCCATCACCTGAATGGAAGGAGAAACCCTGCTGTGATCGAGGTTCTGCATGAGCCAAACCTTAAAGAGGTTCCCCCTTTTTGGGGGAAAATAACCTATGAAGGATGAGGGGAAAGTGTTTAAAGCCTGCTACCACAAACCACAACTTCCATCTCCAGCCCCACCAGAATGACCAGTGACAACCTCACCGCATGGCAGGTGCAAGCTCACCAGGTAGTAAAAGACAATTTTCTTCTGGTCTCCCACGGCCCCTGGAGTAAGGATATAGTGCACCGGGACCTCGGTGGAGGAGCCACAGCTGAGTGTCTCGGACTTGGGCTCAATTTTGAGGAAGCTATTACTAGGAGAGTAAAAGCGCTTCAGTTGGAGATGGGCTTCTTCATAATACGGAACAACCCAGGAGCGGTCGTAGCAGTAGGGGTGTACTTTATGAGTCGCCTGGAAAAGGAGAAAACACACACACAGATCCTCAAACACGGGGGGCTGAACTGCAGCCAAAATTCATGGCTATTAAAGGTTTGGTATTTTTTGTGTTTAAGCAACAAAGGAGTCCACAAAAAAAACCCACCATGAGTTTGGAAGACGCAAGACAGGGTGGTGGTATCCCTACCAAATCATTGGGAATGATCTCACTCCCAGAGAAGCTGGAGTTTGTCTCAAAAAAGTGCAAGGTCCTACATCTGGGTCGTGGCAATCCCAGGCACAAATACAGACTGGGCGGAGAATGGATCGAGAGCAGCCCTGAGGAGAAGGACTTGGGAGTACTGGTGGACGAGAAGCTCAATATGAGCCGGCAATGTGCTCTTGCGGCCCAGAAGGTCAACCGCGTCCTGGGCTGCATCAAGAGGAGCGTGGCCAGCAGGTCGAGGGAGGTGATTCTCCCCCTCTACTCTGCCCTCGTGAGACCTCACTTGGAGTATTGCGTCCAGTTCTGGAGTCCCCAACATAAGAAGGACATGGACCAGTTGGAGAGGGTCCAGAGGAGGGCCACGAAGATGATAAGAGGGCTGGAGCACCTCTCCTATGAGGACAGGCTGAAACAGTTGGGGCTGTTCAGCCTGGAGAAGAGGAGGCTCCGGGGTGACCTTATAGCGGTCTTCCAGTACCTCAAGGGGGCCTACAGGAAAGATGGGGAGAGGCTGTTCGGGAGGGCCAGTTGTGATAGGACAAGGGGTAATGGTTTTAAAATAGAGGGAGGCAGATTCAGGTTGGATATTAGGAAAAAATTTTTTACCATGAGAGTTGTAGAACACTGGAACAGGTTGCCCAGAGAGGTGGTGGATGCTCCATCCCTGGAGACGTTCAAGGCCCGGTTGGATGAGGCCCTGAGCAACCTGATCTAGTTGGAGATATCCCTGTTCCTTGCAGGGGGGTTGGACTAGATGATCTTTGAAGGTCCCTTCCAGCCCTAACCATTCTAGGATTCTATGAAACAAGCTGAATCATATCAGTTGGTTTACTATCAACTTCATCCCAAGAGCTCTTTAAGCTAATACCTTGCCCTCTCTAATACCCTGTTAGAGAGAAGAGAAGCTGATTTTCCTTTTTCTTCTCATGACTGGTGCTGGAGAAGGGATAGTACTGTTTGGTTCAGAGGTAACTAGTGCCAAGATTAAGCTAAGGATGCTATTTTCCATAGCAGGAAAAGGAGGAGGAAAAGGAGGAAAAGTCTCCACATGAGAACTGAAAACCTAAATTGAATGGAAGTTTAAGACCTGAGAGAGTCCAGGCCGTCTCAAAAATGAGAGCCAGGGGAAGATATTTCACATTGAAAGGGTGCTCCTTCAGCATTTCTTGCGTGTCACGTGTCCTTATTTACTTCTCTTTCTCACTATACTTGGGAATTCTTGCCTTTTCTTTACCCTGCAAAGTTCTGAAAACTTCAAGCACCTGTGGTAGCTTCTGCACAATTTTTAATGGTTTTAATCTGTGACAAGAGAATTGTAGGGAGAAGAGCAAATATAATTCTAGACAATCTGCCCTATTCCAGGGTGAGATATTATGAGATGTGTGCATTACACACATATTACAGTTTTCACTAACAAAAGGATGCTCAGCAGCACTTAGTTTTCCCAGATAAACAAGTTCCAAAGCAGGGAGAGAATTTCTGTGAATGGTTCATGCTCTTTTTCTCTATATGGCAGGAAAAAAAAAAAAAAAAAAAAAGGAGGGGTTTTTAAATTTAATTTTCATTTTAGTTTTAATTTTTGCTAAACTCTGAAAGCTGCAGGTTGCCTTACCTGACCACAAAGGATATTTAGATGAGATAGTTGGGAAATCATTGACTTGAAAAGACAGCGAAGCACTAGCAGCACTCCACCATGGGAGTTAGACCCACCCTTGAAACAGATTTGTCCAGGTAAGGCTGGTGATCCCTCACAGCAGAACGGACTGTTTTGATGGCCTGATGTTCCTTCTAACCCTATATTGCTCTGGCCCCGCAGAAATCAAACACTCACAGCCCAAATGCAACCGTGACATGGCAGCCTGGTTTGCTGTACGGCTGTTTCCACCACACTGGTATCAAGGTTGGCACAATCAACCAGGAACCAGAAGCTAAGAGCTTTTGTATAGCAGCAGCTTCAGAGGTACTGTGGGCCACTTCATCACCTCCTCCGCCCGCAGGACTCACCCGAATTCCAACAGTATCGAAGTTCAGCGTGGAAGTGTTCAGGGAAAACCGTGCCCTGCCCTCTTCATTTGTTGTGTAGTTGGTTTCCTGGCCTCCTTGTAAAGAAATCCTCACAATTTCATTGGCGATTGGAGCACCAGACCCATCCACTAGTTTCACCTGGAAGAGCAAAACCAGTACAGTATGGAAGGAGAGGAATGCCTGCCACCTGAACAGACCACCACGCTAAGGACGTTGGGCTCACGCTGGACAAGGAAGCCTCCACTGCACTTTACACGTGCATCATCCATCTCTTTCAGAGAGAGCAGCCAACTTTCTGAATCTTCTGTCTCTGGCCCTTTCTTATCTCTGCCTCTGGGTCAGAGGAGAGGATGCGGAGACTGACATGCACGCACACCCCTTAGGCCTCCTGTTAAACAGGAGACTGGAAAACCAGAGTTTTCCTTGACTGGAGAAGCGGAAGCACAAGGACAGAGGGGTAAGCAGAACGAGGGCTGTGCTCTCCGCTGCTGCTCCCTGGTTTGAGAGCCTGCAGAGGAGAGGAGATCCTCAGGGATTAGCAGCACTGAGGTCCAGCAGCTCTGCAGAGTGGGGCATGTGTCTGTGCAGGAGGTTCAGCAGCACGATCGTTTGGCACTCACGGCATTCCATTCTCACGGTTTCCCTACCTGCCCAAAGAAAGGGATTCCAGGTTTGTAGTGGGAGTCTGAATGCTCAAAGGTGATCTTGCTAATGGTGGCTGTGATCTCGGAGAAGCCTGTTCCAGTCAACTCCACTCCTGCAGGAAGAAGCACGAAAAATTAATTTGGCTCTCCCTGACCAGAATTACTTTTATTCCAGGCCAACCCTCCTTTGCTGAACAAGAAGTTTTGTTGACGCTCCCCAGGTAGGAAAACTTGAGGATGCCAGAAAAGCAAGAGTCTGCTTTTCTCCCTCGTTCCTACTTGGCAGGCCCCTCTGCTGGTCTCTCCTGGGCTTATTACATGGCTCTTCGATCCAGATGATTCCTACCTGTCTCCTCCTCTTTAATTTTAGCCTCCACATGGAGTTTATTCTCATATCTACTTCTCTTGAGCTGGAATAACTTGGTCTTTACCATTTCAGAAACACAGCCATAGTTGTCTGTCTGTTGGAGGAAAGCAAACAAGACCATTATAGTCTCATTTATATAATGTTTATCCAACTTAATGAATTAATCACCGTGCATTGCTCTGAACTGGAAGAGAAGCCCATAACCTCACAAATCATTCCCTCTGTTGTTTTTTTCAAAACTAGAAAAGCATGTAAATAACTTGGCAAGGAGCGTTTTTAAGTACTTGCAGCAACATCAGAGCAACAGTTTCCAACCTAGAAGATTTTTGTGTATGTGTGTGTGAAGTACGAAATTCTGAACACTTGATACAGAAGCACAGGGAATTATTCAAGCACATGTCACAGGAATTGTTTGCCAGGCATCAGGCACATCAGAACGTGGCTGCTGACTTAAAATGCACGTCATATGAGCGATACGTAAACCAAAGCCTGTGTATCTGTAGAAAGAAGAGGACAGCTGGAAAAGTATTTCCAAAGCTTGCCACCTCTCTTCAGCATCTTCAGGTACAAGGCAGGCCTCCACAGAAAAGGGAAGAGATGCCTGGAACAGAGGCTAGCACCGCAGTGTTCATATTTTTTTTTAGCACGGACAACAGCGGTGGCAGAAGCACTGTGGGGATTACACTGTAGCAGACCCCAAGGACCATAAGTGTCCCCTGATTGCTTTCTTGTCCTGGCATATTTCCACAACTGCTGTTACCCCAGCCCCTGTCAGTTACGCTAGCACTGTTGCACCTGTCCACACTCCAAAAACTATCCAGTTTTGCTCTTGCAGGCTTGCCAGTCTGAAGAGTGAAAAAAGTGGGGTTTTTTTTCTGTCTTAACCACAGCTGCTAAATCCATGTTCCTTTCCTTCTTGCTCAAACTGCATCACCCCTCCCCTGGTTTCAGCTCCCTTCTTGCTTCTAACACTGACTTCTGATCCCACAGACTCTAGAGTAAGCCAACTCCAACTCTGCTCTCATCGCTCACGCCTTTTCTATCTCACTTGTCTCTTGTACTCTCTACGCTCCATCTGACCTCTTTTTTGGTGTTTCTTTCATCTCTTCCTTCTCCAGCAGCTTCTTGCCTTTACATACATCGTCCTGCACAGACCTTCCCCCTATTTTTACCTTCCACATTTCATTTTACACCCAATCTTCTCTCCTCCTTCAGGCTTCCTTAAAATAAATGGAGTCTCTCTCCTCTTCACAGTCCTGCTTGTACATACTCCGTCAGAGCAAGCCTGTGCCAACAAGGTGTGCTCCACAAACCAGTTTCTCCTGTCACTCTACCCACAGGAGTAACCACGACTCACTTGTCCAGAGAACTCGTCGCACACTGCCTTAGCCTCTTCACCATAGCAGGCGACGGCTTCACGTTCAAAGTTCCGGCAGACACGGAAGCTCACGGAGCCAGGAACCGGCTTCCCAAACGTGTATCTACCAGCAGGGATGATTGAAAGAAAAATAGAGCTGTTAGGAACGAAAGAGGGCTGAAGAAAAATGACTAGCTCACCCCCAGTGGAGCCAGGGCTCCTCCCTAGAGCTGCCTCCAGGATACTGCAGGGTCATCACAGGAAATAGAAAGAAATTTGGTAACGTTTTAGGATCAAACTTGGCAACGGGGGCAGGAGTACTGAATCTTACAGTCCTTATTGCATCCCTAGGAATAACACATAATTCTGCAGAAATCATTTACGCTAATGCTGATTTAGTTGAGAGTACCCCTCACCTTGGAGAACCATGTTGCATCTACCCCACCACCCACTTCCAGTGGAACTGGTTTGTCTATGCATATGCTGTGGGTCTTTTGGCTTGTTCTTCAGCCCGAGTCGTGGCTCTCCCTGCAGGATGCACGGAACACGCCATGCGGAATCGAATGAGGGTGCCCAAAGGAAAGAGGGCAGCTGCATCACCTAGGGCTTTCTCTCAGCACTGACAAGCAGAAGCCACAGTGAGAACATCATTCCCAGGCAAAGAAAACTGAAGACCTCTTCCCTAGCACTGCAGCTGGTCTTAAATCCTCTATAACTCAAAAAATTTGAAAAAAAAAACCCAAACAAAAAACTCCCCCAAACCAGAACAATATGTTTGTACATGTTACATACAAAGTGCCCCAAGCAATAATTGTTGCCTTTTGTCTAATGGTAAATGTAGTCTGTTTGGTCCTGGGACCCCAAAATTATTTAGAAATATAATGAAGATTCCTGTCTCAGTCCCTCAACTGTACTTGCAGCAGCTGAAGAAAAACCTGAAACCAAGAAGGACTTGAAAGAATGACACTCACAGACCACAGACTGTCACCTTCACCTTCTCGTCAAGAATGGTGATCACCTTGGGCATTTTCACTGTGACTTCGAATTTTGGCAGCACTGCAGCAGAATCAAAGGAAAACAGTCTAAGTGGTGGGGAATAAGGCAAGAATGAGACAGGAGAGCTGCTCAAAGGCTACTCTTACAAATGTCCTGAAACCCTTTCGCATCTAAAAGGTCAGACTTTAGAGGCTTCTGTCACCTGCACATCCCACTGAAGGCAGAGAAAACCACAGGTACTCGGCCAACCACTGTGCCAGGTAAGAAGACAGGATTTTTACACCAGCTATTAAAACACAGCAGCTTCTCAGATGACACACAGGTTCTCGGTCCCACAGCAGCAGGACGCAGCAAAACAGAGCGCTAAGTCAACAGAGGTCTCCCACAAACACAGAGCTGGGCCTCAGGCAGGGGACACCCGGGCTCACAGCGTGACACTCAGCAGGCGTGTAGCCAACTGGAGATGAGGCTGTGGCCTTAAGTCGCCTCTGAAAGGAGGTGAGGCTTGTGGACAGGCTGGTCCAAGCACACTTGTTCCTCCTGATAGGAGCCTTCCTGAGGTGGGCAGTCAGAAGAGCTGCACAGCATGGCCTGGGGCTAAGGGAGGAGTGGAGACAGGTCGCTCAAGTCCTTCAGAAAGAGATGATGCTTGGGAGGGAGAGGACACACAGACACTTTTTCCAGCCATGCTGGACATCCTGGTCAGATCTACCACCCTGTTCAGTTAAGCTTTCGTGCCCCACGGGACTAGCTGTTAGGAACTGGAAACTGCAGTGACGGTTACCATACTCCTCCACAGAGAAAGGATGCCGAATTGTCTTCCCAGCGGCCTTCTGTGCCACCACTGTGTAGGTCCCTTGCATAGGTTCAGAGGAGAGGTTGAAGAACAGCTGGATTAGTCCCCCCTCTAACTCTGCCTTTGTCCACTGGTACAGGCGGTTTTTCTTTGGGTCCTACAGACAATAAGACCACAAGGAGACTATGAGGACAGTGGGAGTCTGCAATGAGAGCTACAAAGCACCAGCAGAAGCAGTGAGGGGAGCCCAGGGCTGCACAGTGGCAGGACCTGTAAGCCTGGGCTCAGAGTATATCGTTGCCACCATATGAGCTAAAGCTCTGTATATACAAATTAATGTTATGGACCTGCTTAATAAATTAATGTTATGGACCTGCTTAATAAACAAAAGAGACAAGAATCGTCTTGAGGCAACAGGTAGTTAGGCTGCCTAGGTTGAGGTGTGATAGATGCAAACACGAATGGAACGCTCGTACATACCTCGATATAGACCAGTGGAAACTAGAAAAAGAAGAAAGGAAACAGCATGTTTACAATGCACATTAAGACAGAGTAGAAGAAACGCAGCCAAACGACCAGTGCCGTGACCACGTTCCAGGGAACAAGCCGATCGCCCAGAGGGATAAGGAAGATGGTCCCTGGTATGGAGCAGCAGAGCATTTTGAGGCGCATCAAGAGAGGGGGCAATGCTTTGTCTCAGACAGAAAAGCCAGCTGAAATTACCACCTCTACGTGCCCTGCAGTACTAGTAAGAGCAGGTGACAATGCAGATCTGCTCACTGCTGAGGTGTTCCCTTCATTTGCACTTTGCCAATTCTTCCCCAGAATGCAGAGGGCAGCCTTATGCAGAAATCTGAAGAACAGACCTTGTTAACAAGATCTGAGGCAACTCAGGAATTGCACAACTATGTCAGCGCACTGGGAGCTCTCCCCAAAAGACAATTCTTTCCTCCCTTTCCCCATATAGATGACTTGAGGCCAATTAACTACTGAAAGGGAAGTATCATACTCACCACCTCATTCACAGGACGGAAGTCTTGATCCAGAGAAACAATTCTGATCAGGACCTGATGGAGAAAGGCAGACAGTGAGGTTCCACAGTGCAGTCACCGACCAGAAGACATCAGTTGCAAAAACAACGGTTCAACAGAGAACAGAGCTGTTCCCTTCTAAAGAAATCCTGTTCACTAGAAAGCTAAGTCATGCTAGAAGGTGTAAGAAATGACATGAATAAGAGGATGTTAAGAGCAAATCTATGGCAGTGAGAACATCGTACTGACCATGGGCATCAGAATCTGATTAATCGGGACTAAAGTTAAATTTAAGTTGCCTTTGTCTACTTTGCAAGAACACGTTTTTACATTGGAGTTCACATGAGTCTTCTAAATTTTTTATAACTAGGCTTAACTTCATCCTTCATGACTTCTTAGGAAGGATGAAGGCGAGCAACTTATTCCAGCAGTTGGCTGCAAGTTCATCTTGGCTCTGGATGGACAGAGAACTCAGTGTCTCTTTTAGACATTAGTTCCTGCCCAGGCCAAGTTTAAGGAGACAAACAGCCTAGAAGAAATAAATGGTTTATACAGTTCTCTCTGTCTTTATTGAGCAAAATCAGCTGTCACTTTGAAAGCTATTTCATGACTTAGTCTGGCTTTTGGCCCCGTTCTCTACGGGACAAATGCCCAGTCTGTCTCTGATTTTAACGCAGACCCCGACCTGCACCGAGCACAACAAGAGAGCCCCCAGCGACAGAGGGAGTGTGTGCAGGTGCCCCAAGTACGTGCATGTGTCTTAAGGTTCTCCAAGTTGTTCCCACCTGGAGCACTAAAACCCCACGCCACAGCCATGGGATTGCTGCTCTGAGCCCCGCTGAACGCAGTCAACGTCCGACCAGCACAGTCCAACAGCTCAGCACGAGTTTTTGCTTCAAATGCAAATCTCCACCCCTGCGCCGGTACCTGTCTGTCCGGGCTTGTAGATGGGTTTGTCTGTCTGGACGAAGACCAGGCTCTCAGAATTCTGTACCAGCACCGACTTGCGGCTCCTGAACTGCAGGGTCGGCCCCTTCACCCCCACAGTGATGAACGTGACTGGTTCAAACTGGCTGTTTGATTTGGGGAGCTGGAGGGGAAGAAGGCGACTGCGTTACCGACCACCTCTAAAGGCTTCCTGAACTGAGCTGGCCTTCAGGAAATGAGAGATCTGATATAATCCTGATGGACCCAATGCAGAGACGAGGGAAACTATAATCAAGAACAAGAGACTGGTCTTGTCCCATATTCCTACGCATTCCTTCTGCTGTGCAGTGGTTGTGCAGCAAAGGAATTCCCAGCTCTGCCACTCAATTGTAAGAAATTCTTACTGCCCTGACCAAAATCTTTCTGTCCTTTTCCTTTTGACATTCACAGGGGCAGTGGAATAATCTCCCTCCTCTTTCAGATAACGTCCCTAGTCCTTGCAGAACATTTCCTTTTCCAAACCAGACACGCCAGATCTCCATACACATTTCTCTAGGTGACAAAATTCAGTCTTCAGCCTATATCTGACAAACCCAGACATGGATGCCAACCTGTCCAGTGCCCTAAAGACCAGTTCTTCAGCCTTCAGGCCAAAGACACAATCCGTGCTCTGAACCATATGACTAACTTTCCTGGTTGCCCATGACTTGTTATAGTCCCTGGGCTATCAGTTACACTAAGCTATGAATTTCCTGCTTTACTCTCCTTTTCAGACACAGGCAATCACAGCAATATGTTCTCACATTAATTCAGTGTACCATGTCCACAAGGCAAAAAGTATCTGAGGTCCAAAAGCTCTAGCCCCAATTTGAAGGCACCCAGGTGACAATCTGTGGCTGTTGAAGGACAGATGTGGAGAGCCAGCTGAAGAAGCTGTTCAGCAAACAGCCATCATCAGGAGCAGTCAATACTAAAACCACTTCTTTCTCCTGGCCTCTCCTCCTCCTGTCCTAGAGAGGGGCTGGCTGTCCAGGAGCCAGCGTTTCCCCTTCAGGTAACCTAAGGAGATCTCAGCAGTGAGAAGGTATCGAGGATAGACATGAACATACCTTTGGCCAAGAGGGAAGCGAGTACCTACACAGCATTACTCTGTTCATGACTACTCAGTGCCCTTACAGTTTATCCCGGGCACAAGGGATCATCCCACAGGGACGGGATACTCACAGAGAAAGGGATGCAGGTGAACACGTCCTTCTCTGACACCACGTCATCGATCAAGCTCCTGTTCTCCCCTTGATACTCGAGCGTGGCACTCAGCGTCACGGACTCGTTCAGGTGGGTCAGCTGAACACAGACTTTCTCAGGAGACTCGGTGTGTATCAAAGAGGGTAGTAGCACCATGTACTGCCTAGGGACAGGGGAGAAGGACAGGTCAGAGGAGCAGAGGCTGGACAGAAAGAGCAAACAAACCAATCTGATGACTACGGCCTTCACTGTACAGGGAGAGCGGTGCATTTTCTAGGAGGGTAACAAGATTTCCAGCATGTCTGTTACAGCAGGGGAAAGCAGAGTGGCCGGTCTCAAAAGTAAAATACCCCAGGAAACCCTCAATGCAGATGTCTGGGAGGGGTGTGCTTTTCCAAGTTCTGGCACAACAGCAGCACTTCCTCCTGGGACCCTGAATCACGCCCGTGGGGAAAAGTCGATTGTCACTTCTGCTGGACGCTGCCAGGAGGATCTGGCAGCCCCAGGAGTGCCAGCACCTAGTGAATAAACGCCACGGACTACACGCTGCAGACCACCTCGAGCACCGCTCGCCTTCCTCGCAGAGGAGGTTCCCATCCCTTTATCTCCACCAGCTGGTCTGCAGGGAGAAAGCTCCGGCCCCTCTGACCCCGACCCCGCTCTCTGCTCAGCCCGGGTTTGATGGCAGCCCTGCAGCACAGCCTGGCTTGGCTGGGGAGGAAAAGACGTTGTGGAAAAGCCAAAGGGGAAAACCTGCGGGATGTCAGGAGCCCCTGGTGAGCTGCTCCTGCGCGGACGGACCGCGGACACACAACGCGTGCTCCTCCGCAAACAGAGCGGGCGAAGGGGAGCGCAGCACAGCACCCTCACGGGCCACAACGGTCACGGTCTCACAGTGCCACGGACCCCGGGGGGAGAGGGAGTTTTCATCCTATCCGCTGGGCTCAAAAATGTGGATTAAAAAATAAAACCAGAACTGTTATTTGTTCCTTTTTTTTTTTTATTTCTTATTATTATCAATCACAAAACCACTCCCATCTCCCGGATGTTTCAGCCTGGGAGTAGGTGAGTCAACCTGAAATGAATTCTTCTGCAGTCTTTTCACAAAAATCTGTATCTTAAGAAAGACTGAATGTGTAAACACTTATAAAAAGTTGCCTTTTGAGTAAAGAACTGGTTTTGCGCAGCAAATTCTGTTGAAATGCTGTCAGTGCCCTGAAGCAGCAGCAGGTGTTCTCATAGACCTTCCCCTCCTCCTTCTCCCCTCTCCCACACCCCAAGTTCTACTGACATCTGTTTCGCAGAGGTTTTGGGTCCCCCTGAATCCCTACAGCTGTTGGGTGTAGAAGACACTGTACCCAGCCCTGGTGCTTTATTCCTGGGTAAAAGGAAGCAGGCGGAGAACAAGACACAAAGCAACAAACACGGGAGCGCAACGCGGACCTCCTGCCTGCCCCAACACCCCCACCCCGCACGGCTTACGGCTCTGCGGCCGGAGAGGTGTCTCCAGGCAGGAAGAAGAGAAGGAGGAGGAGGAGGAAGATGTTCGGTCTGATGAGCAGACCATCCTTCCCCATGGCGCAGAGCGGGACGCGGTGGGTCAGGCAGACACTCGGTCCGCTCCGAGCCAACCGCTTTATAACCGCTCCCTGCAAACATCCCCGGGGCTGGGGGCCAGGGCCCATCGGAATGGGGAGAGGAGGGTGTCCAGCAGGCTGCAGATGTCTCTCTTTTACGGCAGGACAGGGGGAAAGGTGGTAGCTGAAGGAAAGGAGGGCTGACAGCAAAGGGGAAGGCCTCCATTTGACAAGCGTGTGTAGTGACAGGACACGGGGCAATGGCTTTACACTGAAAGACGGGAGATTTGGATTAGATCTAAGGAAGAAATTTTTACACTGAGGGTGGTGAGGCACTGGCACAGGTTGTCCAGAGAAGTTGTGGCTGCCCCATCCCTGGAAGTGTTCAAGGCCAGGTTGGATGAGGCTTTGAGCAACCTGGTGTAGTGGAGGGTGTCCCTGCCATTGGAACTGGATGATCTTTGAGGTCCCTTCCAACCCAAACCGTTCTGTGATTCCATGATTTCTGGCAGAGCTCCCTGGATGGAACTGGCCACAGTACTGGTCATGGAGGCTGCTGAATGAACAGAAGCAGTTCTGTTTCCTTCAAATTGTGAGTGGGAGATTGAGCTGGGGTTTGGGAAACAAGAGTGGGTGAGCCTAACCCCCACTCACAGGCAGGATCTGAAAACAGGGAACGCAAATTCCAAACACTTTCCGCCTCCACCCACCCCGCTCTCTTGTGCCTCCCTGATGGTGATGTATCATAGAGGGGAATTTCCTTTTGACCGTTGTCTTACTGTAGTTACCTTGGTCTGCGGCAGGAGGATCAATAGCTCTGGTAATTATTCTCCTTGCAAGGGGCAGCAGAATATCTGTCTGTTCTAGTAGTCCCAACCCAAACGCCAAAAAATGGAGATCTGTGTTAGAGGATGTAAAGCATAATCTTAGATTACAAAGGGTGCAGGGTAAAATGATTATCTGTTCCGTCTGTCCTTCCCCTCTCTTACTATCATCATCAGAAGTTTGGTAAGCTCAGGAACTTTGGAATTAAGAAATCCAAGTGCAACGAGATAACAAACCTTCATTGCAGACCTCATTCTGCCTCACAGTGACCTGGAGAGGACAGTGGTGCACGTGCAGGTTCCTTGGGACTGCACCAAAGACAGCCCGGGCTTGTGCTTTGTCTTCTCCATCTGATGCCCAAAGGTTGCCCTGCCTGCCCAAAAGAAACATAACCCAGGAACACCTGCCTCACCCGCAGGAGAAGAGGATTTGAACATGGGGTGGTCAAAGCCTTTGGAAGATGACTCTTTACATTGGTTCAAAGAGGCTGGGAGCCAGACTGGTTGAACATAAACCTTCCAGGAAAGAGGTGAAGAACTGCACACAGCAGAGGGAGCGAGGACCACCCTTCTGCAAAGAGCCACACAGCTCACACCACTCACAAGCCAGCTCCGGATCATCAGGACCTTGGTCAAAAATGTGCTGTGTAGCCAAAATCTGAAGAGAAATGTTTTCAAGTCCATTGAGAGGGGCAAGATGTTAAAGGCTTGACAATCCCAGTAGGTACCAATGAACATGCAGATACCAAACTGGCTCTTAAAGTCACTCCCCAAGCTGCTCAGCCTCCATCCCATTCCCAGTAGCAACTTTGGGCACCAGCAGCCTAATTTAAAGGGTCTCTGAAGGGCCCGTGGGATTCAGCTCATAGGTGGTGGCACAGACAAGGCAGTGGCAATGAGTCTTCTCTCTCTCTCCTGCCATTTCCACCTGCTGCAAGTACAACTGAGAGGGCCAACAGGATTTCTGGAGTTTTTTGACTAGGTTTTAAGTGGTGACCTCCAAGCTCCTCACAAAAACTCCTGCACAGTGTTGGCCTATCCACAAGGAGAGTGTATTTAGGGATCTAAATTTTGCTCTGGCAAAGTAACTGCTAATTTCCTTCCGTAGATGCTCCCACCCTTGTGACAAAGGAGGCAAAATCTCCAGCGCTTTTTCATAGGGCCTGGCTACTTTCTGGGAGTCAGGGACAGCATCTTCTTTTGATGCCAAATGGGCACGGGCACAGACAAAATGACTCAAAGTAACCCAGACAACCTGAGACAAAAACTCGAGGTTTTTAGCTCCTAGTACACTGCTTAAAATACAGCTAATGCTGTTAATAATCCTGAAATAACACTGTTTTCTTACCGTGTCCCCAGACCTGACTGTGGCACGCACGGTGCGGTGCTCAGCTGCCTGCTGAGGCTGAACCATGGCACACGGTCACTGAGGAGCAGCCCTACCCGGCTGGCAGCGTTCCCACCTTCAGCCCCCTCAGCTCAGCAAACTCTACTCAGACACCCACTTCGCTGGCTGTGCTCAGGTCTGGTTTTTTGTCTTCATCTGCCCCGATGGCTCCACGTGCTGCATACTCGGTGAACGTCAAGCCTCACACAGCAGGGACATGGACTGAAGGCATTCTGCAAAAGGCAGTGGGAGGAATTTGAACTGGGCTGGTCAAAACTGCGTCAAGCTGCTTCCTCCAACCAGGTGACACAAGGACAGTTTCAATTATTTGAAAAGAAAACCACTTAGGGGAAACAGCAATTTTCTTTTTGGAAACAAGATCTCATTTCTGTTTTCTCCAAGGTTTCACAGTTGTTTGTAGTGCTTAGTTACACGTGGCACAGCAGTAGCAATCCCAGTAACAATCACCTCCAACTTATTTGTAATCCTCCTCGTGAACCCCTGATCTAGCATTTTCAGATTAAAACTCCGGTGTTTGGATCAATTGGTTTCTCCCTAGCTCTTCCCTGCCATGCACCATGCTGCCTGGCTCTTTACTGTCACATATATACAATACACAGCCCTCTCTTCTCTAGGACTTGGACTTTCTCCTGGCTGAACTTCGAGGTTCCTGTCAGCCCATTTCTCCAGCCTGTCTCTCCCAGAACAAACACACACCTCAGAACATCTACCACTAACCTGCTGATAATAGTAAACCGGAATATGACACAAATATATTAGGATAAATAGGATAAATTGGGAATAAATAAAATTCCTCTTCCTTTGTCAGAACAAATCTCCGGGTGGAAAAAAGAGTTTTCCAGGTGTGTGGAAATGGAACCTACTGTCCCACCCTGAACGTTCACTGTGGCTTTATGCTGTTCACACTCAGCCTACCTCTGCTGTATTTAAACTGAAACCTCCTCGTAGCAGGGATTTCTCCACCGCTTCCGCTCTCTGCGGAATGGAACTGCAGAGGTGGAGAGGGAAACACCTTCCTGGCTGAATCAATAATAACACACAATTAACTGTATTCCTTTGACTCCAGAAGTCCAGCCTCTTGACTAGTTTGGTTGAAGTTGGCCTACAAAACATGGCGTGCAGCTGGTTCCTTCCAACAGAGACAAACAATGACATGGGAACACACTTTTGGTCCAGTGCAGTACTGGAGGTTTATTTTCACTGCCGGATTTACGGAAGTTATAGTCTCATTTCACTTTCTTCACTCTCACTCACAGCACTGGGACGGAAAAGGAGAGGCTGTCACTGGGGGAAGCCTGTTTACATGTTACTGGCAGTCAACAGCAGGCTCCATTTTCCCCGTCCTGCTGGCACCAGACAATGGAGATGCAGGGAATGGAAATGAAATCTGATGCTCAGGAACGAAGGAAAACGGCCAGCTCACCCTCAGAGATCTGAAGACCCAGAATCTGTTGTGACAAAACTTTTGTTTGCCCTTATAGAACAAGTAAGGCAAAGACTAAGGCAAGGACTATGTCCCCGATCTCACGCGGTCACAAACAGCAGTCATCCAACACATGTGGACTGGGAATGGATTCACCACTGAGGATAACTCACCCTTATGGGCAACAAGCCTGTCCCTGCAAAGCCCCGTCACAAGGTGTAGAAAGGGCAAGTCCTTGTTCTCGTGTAAAGCTTTGGTTTGCAGGACAACCATCCCCTTGCACCACTGACGAGATGGTTACAAGATGGAAACGCACATGGGATTTATCTAGGAGACTTCTCACAGATCCACGGAGCAGGAAATTCACAGCTGGAGGCCTGCAAGTGATCTTTCATCAGGACGACGCAGTGTTGCACAGGGCTGTTAAAGAGGACCCTGCAAGAGACACGGAACAAAAGTGAGACTGAGAAAACGCTGAGATAGTCTCCTGGAGGCAAGAAAGAAAAAACATCTGATTTTGAAGGGTGGAGCCCAGAGGAAGTGAAAGAACCCAACCTCCAAAGAGCAGGCAGCTGTTAGAAAACAAAGTGTACACCAAAAACCCTCTCTGGATGGAGATTACACATCTAAGTAATTTTGCCATTGTGGAACCCAAATCAGAACCCAACATAGACACGATGCCCTTCAGCAACAGTGATGTCCACCAGCATGAGAACGGCAGCGCTGAGAGTTTCATGCAAAGACGATCACATCCAAGGAGTCTGTCAGAACAGAAAGCTGGATTTCAGAAGGGAACTAAGCCACATGCTTAGAGTACTGGCCTACCAACAGTGAGATCCGGGCAAGTTTCCTTGCTGGAGAAGTGTTGGAGACTAACTCATGTTGACTGCCATAAAAAGGAAAGCGCCAGGCAAAGTCACTGGACCAAATCATCGATGTTTTCCCTCATGCAGAATGCTGAGCTTTAGCCAAGTAAATGGAGCTAAAATTAAAGTTCTGACTTGGGCTGTCACCAGCGAAGCAGCAAAAGGCTGGGTCCTCGCACCCAGTGACCCCAGCACTTGGCAGAATGGGTGCAAGGTGGCTAAACCCAGTAAAGCCAAGATGGACCATATGCTTTTCTGACTGAGCAACTGTGTGGGCAATGCAAGCAAGTAATTGGTGGTCTGGGCAGCTGGAGGGAAGTAGAGAGCAAGATACTAACATCAGCCCTGCTTTTCACAGGTACATGCCTTCACAAGGTGTAGGGCAGTACAAAGTAGACCCTTTTGAGTTCAGTGCCATACAGGTGACGGCAAGAAGAAAATCTGCCCAGGAAGGAAGCTCCCTGAGATCTGATGCGGGAACTCTGGGTGTTGTGGAATATCAGGCAATCTGAATGAGCACTGTTGTTTTTAAAACAGAACTAAACTCACTTGGCACCACTGAATATAGAGCCATCTTCCCAAATCCAGCCAGATCCTGTGCTGTTCCTCAGTCCAATCCAGAAGCATCCTGCTTGAATACTCTTGAACAAGTCCTAGAAATGGTGACGAATTACAAAGTGACCAATGACAACCAGCCTAAAAATGGAGGTACGGACGAGTAAAGAGAACAGAGAGCAAGACACATCCCCTCGCCTGACTGCTGAGTGGCCAACACCACTGCTTCTCCACACTTTCCAGTCAGGAAGATCATGCCTGGAATAACAGCGCTGTGCACACTCACAAGGCAGTAAGCATGCTTTCAAGGCTCCTGGGCACGTTCTTCAAAGGACATTTCTCAGGGCAATATACATGAACCAACTGCATCCTGGAGTTTCCTACACAGAACTTGATGTAGGAACATATGCTATTAGTATTAATATTAATTACCATACAGCTAGCTATCAAGCTAATAGAAAGTATTAACAATGAAAGGTAAAATCAAGGCAGGGCAGGAAGTGCAGGCACCAGCAGCTCTGTGTAAAGAGCTCAGGACCAAAGCTCGTTAAATTTTACACAAACTTTCCTCCTACATGTTTTCAATGTTCATTTCCTTTTCTCTAACCTTTAACTCCTGTTTTCTGTTAAAAGGTGAAGCCTGCAACAGAAATTCAGCGCTGAAGTAAATTCCATCTCTGCTCCCTCCCCCAAAAAAAAAGACAGACAAGAGAGAGAGGTTTGTCTTGTCTACATTTGCAACGAAACCCAACAAGAGCAACCTTTCAGCAGTAAGGCTGGGCCCCATCCTCATCTCCTGCTGCCACAAACCAAGCTTCACAGCAGACATCTTCACATCGGAGCATTAACAAAGCAGCTGGCTTGGTAAAATGGTGGGAATAGGAGTAGCTTGAAGAAGGCTTGAGAGTTGCTAGTTGGAGGTGACTGTGCTCCCGTGGCAAAGTAGGTTGCACAGTCACAGCCTCTGCAGCATGGGGCACGCGTAACTGGAGAGCTGGACAAGTCTTGCTTACGTGGGGAAGCCTGAGCAAGGATAACGGGCAGCACCCTCGTAGCAGAGACAGTAGTAAGAAAGCAGCCAGACCAGGGAGGCTTTCTTTGTGCAGAGAAATGGGTAACCGGAGGAAGATGAGCATTTCCCAAGGAATCAGGATTTGCCTAAGAAAGTGTGAGAGCCTGGTACATACTCCCAGTCAAGCAGAAACCTGGCTTTGTAACCCCCCTCAGAATATCAGACTGGAAGCTGTCCACGTTCACTGGACCTGAGCTAACAAGCCCTGGCTTGCACAAAACCAGATCAAGTACTTCTGCTCCACTTGGGCAGATGTGCCTCACCTCCCTAGGGATCAGCTCTGCCCATTTCTTTAGGGGTCACATGTACCCCTGCCCTCAGTGAGCACCTGCTGGAAAATGAGCAGTGGCACAGATGGTTTCTGATTTCACCAGCCCAACTGAGGGTTTTTGGCCGAGAGAGGAAGTAAGCATTGAAAAGAGAGAGAGAAAGAAACATCCATGCACGAACGCGGGGAGCGGTGAGGGTCCCGGCGCAGGAAGAGCGGAGCGGCCGCAGGGAGCAGGGGCATCGCTTCTGCAGAGGAAGGATTTCTGACGAGTGGGGACATGTCAGTTTGTGGGCAACGGGCACAGAGGCTGCACAGTGCCTCAGTCTTGTCCTGTAACTGCTTGTATCAGCCTGTTGGGACTAGGAGGGCAGGTGGAGAAGGGCAGAGGAGAAGCTGCCTCCTAACACCCTTCCGTGGGCGATGCTGAGCAGCTGACAGAGACCCTCACCTCTCCTCTCTCCCCTTTCCTTCTTTGCCTGCTGGGAACTTCGAAGGAGCATACTGAAACTGGGAGTGCACTATAACTACAGTCACAGTCAGAAATCCTTCCTCTCCTTTAAAGTCAAAATATTGCCAGAGTGACAGCACTGCTTGGATGTCAATCACCAAGATAGCTGCAAGGAAATGAAAGGTCCTCAAAGAATAAGAAAACCATTACCATTTCGCTGGTATCGCTGATCACCAGGAGATGAGCTCCCTCTTCCCTGCAGTATTTCTGGCTGGAATGCCAGTCCTTCTTCTCCTTGGAGAAGGAGTAGCAGCTCCCTCTGTAGGCTACCCACTGCTCAGGGCAGCGTGGCAGGGGAGGCACCTGTAAAGGAACCAAAACAACAGCTTTTCTCTACCATTAACCAACAGAAAGGCACTTGGCATCGAGGACCTGCTGAAAAGCAACTCTTCTGGATAGCTGCAATGCAGAAAACACAAGCCAGGAGAAGCACCTGAAAATAACAACGCATGAACCCTGAACTTCAGAGCCTCTGTGCAATTTCCACATCTTTGTACGAGTCACACGCACTCTCACGCTGGTGCGACGCACACCCGCCGCCCCGGCTTTCCTCTGAACTACTCAGACACCTGAGAATCAAAATGAGCTATCTGAAAGCAAATGACACCCTGGGGTGCAAAAAGTAAGGGAAAAATTAAATCATTCTGTGGGTACGGTGTGATTATGTCACCACTTAAAAAAACGGATTTTAAGCAGCAAACAGTAGGCTCTCCCACATAGTGCAACACCTTCTGCATGCCTGCACAAGTGCTACAGACCTTGCCTGTCTGTTCAGCACTTTACCACTAGCACTGCAGCAGACAAGTCTACAAAAACCTTTCAATAGGTTCCACTGCTCTTTGCCACGGCATCTGGAATGGGTTGCCTGGGGTCTGCACAAGGAGTACATTCTTCTAAATATTCTCCACAGGCAGTGGGTACTTAAGGCTGGTGGAAACCTAGAACAGCTTCTGATTTAACCTGATACAAGGGAGTTCGGTATCTGGATGCCTGTGCTTAGAAGAGTCTCCAGGCCTGTGCTGTGGGTTGCTCACCCTGAGTACCCCTTTGTGCACTTACTCATCTTCCAAACCAAAGCAGTCGCCAGGATGATGCTCAGTATCCCAAAGCCTATAGCCAAGCCGGGCACAATTGCTGGCCACAGATGGGCAGCTGTAAAAGAAAAGAAACCACAGTGAACAGGAGCCACCCGAAAACTGGTGCTGGTTTTAGGTAGTTAGCTTGTGTCCTGAGCATTTCCATACAGAACTGAACTGTTTAGAGCATCCCTCTCTGTCCACGCTCTGCACATGGCTGCCATCACTGTCCCTGCCCAGCCTCCCTGGGGCCTCCCCATGCCCCTGCCCACCGGCCCAGGGCCCCATTCCAGCTCAGCCCAGGGCCGTCAGCCCCTGCCTGAGCTTCCCAGGAGGTCGACCTGCCTGCAGGTCAGCCACAGCTCTGCCCCTGTGGGGCCACAGAGACACCTGGTCCAGCCCCTGCAGTGGCTGACCTCAGGAGAGGAACCACCAGCCCCAAGTCAGCCGGAGCGCCCCAAGCGCCACGTGGCACCTCACGCTGGCAGAAGCCTCCCAGCAACCCTGCTCCTGCCTCAGCGATGAAGCTCGGGTGGAAACAGAGCTGCACTGCCACAGCCACCATGTTCCAGCTGAACTGCAAAAAGAAACCCAAGGCCTTTCCCTCAGCTCTCTCAGCAACAGGTTTAACCTCAGCATCCTGTTCACAGGCTCAGACACACAGACGTGTTCCACCTTCCAGGACACTCCCAAGTCAGTCCTACACTCTCATCCGCCTCTCCCGTGGTGGGGTGGTAGGATGGGAGAGCCAACCTCGAAGAACTTGGGATGCCCCTCCACGCTTCCGCCACCACCATCCACTGCTCACTCGCTGCCAGTGGCAGAGGGTGGCTCTTCGGGCAGCCTCCACCGTAGCCCAGCACAGCTTCCTTTCAAAAGGTGGGGCAGGACTGGCATGGAGAGATCTGCTCACTCACAGCACACGTGTTAACCTCCAGGCTACACCTTGTGGTCTGGTGGAGCCGAGAGACATTCACTTTACAAAAACTGTTTGAAATCTCAGCACTAAAGCTTCCTCTCTCCCAGGCTGAGGAGAGGATGACGCTGCCACGGACGAGAGCAGGGAGGTTTGGTTTGCTCGTTTTATTAACCTCAGTATGGCAGCTGCACAGACAATAAGACTTGCTGAGAAGCACTAAACGTGCAGCTCATGGTTACTGATGTTGAGGAAGCCAGGATTTCCCTGTGCTTCTCCCTTCAGCTTATGTACCACATCCTGCACTTGTGGTGCTCCAGAGTCTTCTACCCAAATCCAGTGGCAAAGTCCCTGGTGGAGCTCACGAAATCTGAGGCGATTCTCTCTCGGTCGTGCGGTGAGACCCAAAGCAGCATATTGGCACTCCCGAAAAAGGCTGGGAGTCTGAGGAGTAAGATGGAGGGTGGGGAAGGCTAGCTGTAACCAAAGACAGTACTGCAGCAAGTACCTCGAGAACTTGGCAGAAGAAGGGCTGTGAGCAGGATGTCACAGCGACAGGGTACAAAACACACAGGGAAGACAAATGAGGCTGAACAACGAACTGCAGCAAGAAGTAACAGCAACAGCATCTCTGCAGGCCAGGCAAACCATGCTAAAGGCACAGGATTGGAATGATATTATGGACTGCCAGACCAGGATGGTGACAGCAGTCATGAAACAGCAAAATAAAAGCCCAGAGTAACTGTGAGAGAAGCACGGTGATGACAACCATCAGTTCATCTCAGGGCACAATGCGGAGACTGAACGCTCGGACTCTGTCAGCCGTCACCGCGAGCTGGGAAGCAAAGCGAAGCAGCTGGTGACTGCCCCGAGCTCTGCCACGGGCCCCCCGGCCCCGCCACGGGCCCCAGCCCTGCCCCGGGCCCCCCGGCCCTGCCCCGGGCCCCCCGGCCCACCGTGGTTCCAGCCAGCAGCTTCCCCACTGCAGGGAACACACGCACACTGAGATCCCGCAGAGCCCAAAGGCAACAACAACTCAAAGGTGCTGCGGTGTAATAGTGTCAAAATGGGAAACTACAGCAGAATGAAGAGGATTGTCAGAGGGAAGTCAAAAGGGAAAGCTAAAAGAATAAGATACTTGTAAGCAGTAGGGGAGACTGTTTTTAGGATCCCTCGGTGGAGGCGGAAAACAAAGGCACATCACGAATCAAGAATATTGTGGGAAGGACACAGAAAGCCAGAACTAAAACAGAGGGGAAGGGACTCTGCTTAAAAACCAGAATGCAACCTTTAAGCATTGCAAGCTTTGTCCAAATATAGAAAGTAGACCAGATCAGTATATTAATAGAAATTAATTTCTTTTTATCTTAGAGCAGTTTGCAGGCTCACTGGTTTTAGGACTAGTTTCTGGTTTACTTTATAGCAATACATTTAGACCTGTGCTTTTGGCTAAAAGAAGTTTCTAAGGTAACAAGAGACAGCACATGGCAAGCATCATTCTTCTGATAGCAAGAACTTTCCTAAGGTAAAGGTCTTGTCATGTTTCCTGAAGCTTGCAGAATCTTCTAGCTGCCCCACTCGTAGTTAAAAACAGCAACATTTATATGGTTTTTAAATTATTATTGAAGAACAAAAACCCACCTCTTTCCAGTTACAAAATACAGAAAGACTTTTGAGTTACGACCTGCTCCTCAGCTTCACGCAAGAGGACAATGGGAGAACTGAAGGACTTGAACTGGGTAGCTGTTCTCTCTGTCTGCTCTCTGGTAAGGTCACCTTTTTATCTCTGGTGACGTGGGCCTGGCCATCATTGAGAGAACGGAGTCAGCCCCAGGTTAAGGGGTAGGGTGGAGCTGCTTCTCTGCAGATCGCAGCTGGAAACATGGTAAAAGGCAATAAATATCTGTTGGAACATAATTCTTTGTTCTGAGACCACATTTATGAGGATTTGATCTTCTGTTTTCCTTCCTCTCTTGCCTCCCAAAGAAGCCATCTCCTGCATCCTCCAGATTGCTGTTCTGGATTTTAGGGAAAGCTACTTCCAGGACAAGGAGCCTGGGATGATGGTCAGTAAACAGGATCATTCTTAAATGTCAGCACTGGGCATCCAGCTGGAGCCTCCTGGCAATGAACTGAGCAGTTCAAGCTCTATTGTTTCAAACCAACCGCAGAAAAAAGCAACTGACTCCACTCAGCATCAGAAGAACAAAATCCCAGGGCATCTCCACAACCAGAGCGGTGGGACAGTTCACTTCCCTTCTCAAAAATGAAAACTTAGGCCATTAGACAATTTTGGGAGAAAAAAGAGAGTGAGGGAGGCAAGTCATATTGAAGTGTTCAAGGTGAATTTGAGGCTCCCTTAACCTGCAGTGATCAACCCAGGGAAGCAGAATAAAAATTTTCAGAAATCAGGATTTTTACCCCTTGCGAAAGGGAGTCTCTGCAGTTCCCCCTTTTTCAAACAGGTTCGAGGGTTTGTGCTTGATCCTCAGCCCCTGGAGTACATGTGAAGCTCCAGTCGAAGAAGAAGGGAGATGTACCCAAGATGGGTTTGAAACTCAGGAGGGAAATCTCAGTGGATCATCCAGAAACATTTCTATGTAGTTGTCTGAGGAACTGTGGAAGAGTCTCCCCAAGGGGAGGAAGAAGACAACTGGTCGATATTTAACATTAATATCCAACGTTATAACTTTCTAGTATAGAAGACACCCAATTACTTCTGTCAGAGCTCTGGAGAAATGACTGGGATTTGCTGCATTCATCTGCAAGCAATGTGACCCCATATTTTGAGGTTTGAGAGCCCAGATTCAGCTCAAAACCTGACGGCCGTTAGCATTTTATAACTCAAGTCTTCCAGGACAATCAGAAGAATGTCATTGTGCTGTCCCACACAGCTGCCCTCAGCTCCTGCCTGCGTCAGCATGGGGGCAGCATGACCACCCAGGGCCAGGGAGGAGGATGTGAGAAACTGGGATCCTGTCCTTGACTGTGGCCCGGACCTGGTTACTCGCTGTCACTAGCACTGTCTTCAGTGGACTGGACCGATGTTTGGGTAGTGTGGCGTATCTGGGGCTCTCCAGAAGCCAGGCAGAAGACATCGAGGGCAACTCCTCATTTTCGAGGAGTCCATGAGAGCCAAAACTGTTGGTTTGACCAGAGGACTGATCTACACACCTGTGATACTGGATCATGGATGAGTTGGTAGCCAGAGTGTGCATTTGGAAACAGAGATGAAATACCCGAGAGGACATCTCCCCCCCGAAAGCGACAGCTGCGGGGACAGAGTTGAAAGTAAAGATCTTCTCAAGACAGGTACTTAAACTGCGCTCCTTAGGGACTCCGAGCACACAGAAGAGTTGGGAAATAGCCAAGTGATCTGCACAGAAAGTGTGTTCAAAGATCAGCTTCCTTATTTTAGCCCCTCCGACTTCAGCTTAAAGAGATGAAAGCACATAAAGGAATCTGGAGAGGAGGAATATTACAAAGAAAACTGCAACCATCTCAAGGGGGCATCAGGTAATCGCCACCTCCGACAGGGTGGGAGCAAACACACGGATCAGGGAACGAAGGGATGTGCCTGTGTTTTCTGATGCAACAGAAAACGTAATTACTGATGGAAACACACGCAAAAAGCAAGACTGCCCTCCAAGCAGAGGGAGTGTGATTACCAGGTAGGAACCTGGGGGTCCCTGTGCTGCCTTCGTTTCCACCGTGCAGCAAGTGACCGGGCAGCAGTAACGACCACAGACGTGCGTGGTATTGTGGTCAAGGCACAGAAATCCCGTATCCCAGGGCGAGAGCCCCCTTTGCTGTCACAGCCCTGGAAAAAGCTGCGGCCAACCGTCAGCGCTGCGGCCAACGCAACACCACTCAGCTGAAGCACAGGGGCGTTCAGAGGAAAAGCAATCGTCTCGGGAACAAGGTCCCGCTCAAGGACGACCACCAATGCAACATCTCATTCTTCTGAGGTGGTAGTTCCCAACTAAATAGCCAGAGAAATTGCTCAGTGTGACATTTGCCAGGCCTGACCAGGGGGAACTGGAGCAGAAATAAGGAAAGAGAACATTTAAGGAAAGCACTGAGAAATTCTTGCTGATAGTAAAACGCCTCGCGGAACCGTCTCAAGGTGAAAACTGAAAATTTGCTCACTGGGAGGTACGTAAAACCAGAACAGAGAAAACACAGGAAAAAACGTATCATAGAAGAATCCTGCAGAGCCCCACAGGAGACAGACTGGACGATCTCACATGCCTCCTGTGTCTCTGATCTCTGATCAGCACACGCCTCCAATTTATCAGTGCCGGCATCTCGCCTGCCCTTCAAAGGACTATGGCTGACAATCCCTTCGTGCTGACAAGCAGACAGCTTTAAAAAGGCAAGGCTCTTTCGGAGAGAAGGATGCCTGGGGTGAATGCCCAGTATGCACGGAAAGAGAGGGAGGGAAACAGCGCGGAGTCAGCGACCCATCGGCTTTTATCGCACGGAAATACTCCCGGTAGTTTCAGAACCGGAGCAGCAGCACCGTGAGCTGGCACTCAAAGCCGGCGGCCAGCTCAGAGCGCTTCTGCTGACAACAAAACCTCTTGCTGACCCACCTCGTCCAGCTTCCTTACCTCTCCTTTCCCGTCCAGCTTCGGCCCTTGGCGGCGGAGCCTGAGAGAATCGGACAGAAGTAGAGATTATTTCCTGGCTCGCTTCGGCTGCGGCAGCCTCGGACCCGCTTCCCTCCATGCCAAGGCGAGGAGCGCGTACGGCACGATGCCTCGATCAGGCTGTCGAGCGACAGGGCTCAACGCCTGCCAAACAGGGAACCTGAGGCTACAGTCAGAAGACAAGAGACCTGAAGTCGCAACCTCTACCTCCAGCTGCTCAGAACAACCAACCTTACAACAGAGCGGAGAGCGCTGGAACAGCTTCCATCTCCCAGCCTGCTGAGGGGTGTCTCGGGAAGGGCTGCGAGTGGAAGAGGTGATGAATCGAAGAGTGCACGCGTGTTCTAACTGTCGCCAGCGCAGGAGGCGGTGACTACGCTGACGTGGCAGCGGTGAGAATGCTCCCTCTCGGGACACAAGCAGGTGGACAGTGAGAGCCAAAGGTGAAAAATGAGGCCCAAAAGTGGGATAAGCAACGGCTATGGCAAAGCGGCAGCCCAGCTCCCGGCAAAAGGAAAGCAGAGGTGGACAGCACGGGTTTGAGAAGGAAGCCGTGTGAGCTTTGGACCATTCTGCTGGGAACTCTGCCTACACCCAGTGTCAATGTGCTTGAGATGCAGATGGGCACTGAGAGCTGGCATCCCTCAAAACCCTCCGAGTCAACATCTTGACAGCATCAGCACAAGAGAGACATGGACAAACTGGTGAGAGTCTAGCAAAGGGCCACAAAGATGACGCCAGGACTGAAGCATCTCTCCTGCAAGGAAAGGCTGAACAAGCTGGGACTGGTTAGCCTGGAGAAGAGACATCTTGGGGAGGACCTTAGTAATGAATCTAAATACCCAAAGGGAGGGTATGAGAAGAGCTGGGCTCTTTTCAGTGGTGCCCAGAGGCGATGGGTACAAACTGAAACACAGGAGGTTCCCTCTGAACATCAGGAAACACTTTACCTTGAGGGTGACTGAACACTGGCATAGGTTGGCCAGAGAGGTTGCAGGGTCTCCATCCTTGGAGGATCATCTGGACACGGTCCTGGACAACTGGCTGTAGGCAGCCCTGCTGGAGCAAGGGGTTGGACCAGACGACCTTGAGAGGTCCCTTCCAACCTCAACCATTCTGTCACTCTGTGGTCAGAAGTAACAGGAAAGGATGGTTTTCTTTTGAAGTAGGGAAGATTGACCACTGATGAGAATGGGGAGTACTGGTGCTTCTAGTATCCTGCTGTGGGAAAATAACCGCCTAATGAAGTGATGTATGACTAGAGTCACTCGAGCTCCACCTAAAAGTAAAGAAATAAAATAAAATGGTAAAAGACAAAGGGGATGCTAGGGAGAAGCCCCTCCATCTGAACATCTGGTATCGGTCAACGGGCTCAACCTCTCTTCTCCCCCGCCCCATAGGGACGTCTATTGGGTCAGAGCTCTGTGTTATGCACACTTAGTTACTAACACAATGATAGCTATTTAGCAAGTAATTGCTACAGTATTTAATTAAAAGTTGTTTTCGTAGTCAGTCACTATCACTAGCTCTACTTGAACCTGTATTCTGCCTCAAATAAAATTATATCTAAGTTTCCAGAAACTTTTGAATCATTATAATGAATTGGCCCATAGTGTTACTAGTGTCAGTCCCTAATAAGTGGGCGAACCACCCTCCGATTCACTGGGCTGCCAAGGGAAGGCAGGGGGAGTCGGACCAAGGGTCTCACCTGACTTGGCAAACTGATATACTGGTCAAATTACCTCCTGTTTGTCTATTAGTGCTGGGTCCCACAATAAGCCAGACAAACAATCCTCCGATTCACTGGGCTGCCAAGGGAAGGCAGGGCGAATTGGACCCAAGGGTCTCACCTGACTTGGGACACTGATAGACTGGTCTTTTGACCCCAAAACATGACAGTAAAATTGGCGTAGTCAGCAGGATAGCCATGGACAAACTGCTACAAAAACATCAATGTGCCCCTTCCCAAGCTGGGAAGGAGTGGGCTCAAAAGCATTGGAGAGATGAAGAGAAAATATGAGAACGCATTGAACAACGCCAGGCTGAACAGTGATTTAAATTAAGTCAAAGTAAAAAAGGAGTTATTTGTGCCGTGCTTGGAGCCTGTTTGTCTTGTGCACAGCAAGAAGCTAAGAATTTTTCTGCCCCCTCCAAACAAATAGCAGACGTAGAATATACTACTGTAAAACCAGAAAATGAGACGTTAAAAACATCATTGGCTTTTGAGAGGGAGACAAAAGAAAAACTGGAAAACCAAACTGGTGATCTTAAGACGGAGAATGATCACCTTAAAACTGCAGTGGACTATGCTAAAACTCTGATGAGAGTTGAAAGCCATCACTTTAGATCAGAAGCGGACTACCTTAAAATTCTGCTCACTGAAGCACAGCGCAGGGAGAGAGATGGTGGAAAAACAGTCCTCTGTCTCCGTCAGACACATCCGTAAATCAGCACATTATACAGATCCTGAGACTTGGGATGGGGACATTTGGAGTGATAGCGAGGATGACAAATTGGTGGGGACCCCCAATCCCAACTCTCAGCCACTTCCTTTAAGACCATTAATTAAGACCAAAACTTATGTTCATAATGACAAAATATTAAGACCAAAACTTAACGTTGATAAAGACAAAATTCACACTAAAACAGGAACAGCACCCTGGTCCCCTGCTGAGTTGACAAAGTTACAAGAGAAATACTCCAGATGCCTGGATGAATCACAAACTGAGTATGTGTGGCAAGTCTCCCTTACAGAGGGAGATGGGATTTTACTAAGTGAGGAGGAGGCAGAAGGATACTGGGGCTCTGGCATGTTTCTAACCACTACACCTGGAGATCATGTCAACTCTTTAACTGCACAAGCAGCATACTGGGACAGTTTATTAATGATTACTTAGAAGGACAAAGGGAAATAAAAAACCGATTACTTGAGAGGACAGAAAGAAACAAAACCAGATCTTAAAACCGACACCTTCCCCCCCCCCACCTTCCTTTTCCTCCCGGCTCTACCTCCTCCCCCCAGCAGCACAGGGGGCAGGGACTGGGGGAGTGCAGGTCAGTTCATTCCGTGCTGTTACTGCTGCTTCTTTCTTAAAGGAGAAGGAGTCCTTACACCCTTTTCCCCTGCTCCAATGGATCCCCTACCCACGAGGAAAAAATCCACAAATTTCTCCAACGTGAGTCCAGCCCACTGGAAACAATCCTTCCCCACGGATTGCTCCGGTGTGGGCTTTACCACAGTCTCGGGTACTTAGGGAGCTGTAGCCACTCGCTCCGGCGTGGGTCGTCACGCAGACTCCAAATGCCTTTCTGCCTTGCCGTGCCCCCAACACGACCATCCTCGGGCTCAGGCATCTTCTCCCCACGGGCTGCGAGTGGGTCGCTGCTCCACCGAGGCCGTCCTGGTTGCAGGGGGGCCGCCTGCCATCTCACCATCAGCCGCAGGGGAAACTCGGCTCCGGCACACCTCCTCCCGCTCCATCCTCACTGACCTGCTGTCGATGCAGCTGTTTCTCTCAGATCTCAGTCCTCTCCAGGTGAACTCAGCCCAGTGGGCACCCTGGGAGTGGGGTGCCCCCAAGTTCCCCAGCTGGCTCCGCCACCGCCATTCTCCGTGGGCGGCGCCGGCCCGACGCAGGCAGCCGCCCGGCCGGGAGCCAGGGAGCGGGGGCAGTGCCCTCCTCCCCTCTCTGGTCGATCCTGGGCGAAGCACCTTTTCCGGTTCCCTTGTCCTGACTTAAATAGGGCAATTCGCAGAGGCGCCCTATTGGCTCAACCCCGAGGGGGATGGCAGTCTGATCCGGTGGCCAGAACTAAGCCTAACCCGGATCCAAAACCGGGGAGGTCGCAGGGAGCAAAATCCCTCTCCTGCCAGGTGGTATA
This sequence comes from Tauraco erythrolophus, assembly GCF_009769465.1. Lineage (NCBI taxonomy): Eukaryota > Metazoa > Chordata > Aves > Musophagiformes > Musophagidae > Tauraco > Tauraco erythrolophus. The sequence continues at coordinate 87,343,777 of NC_141468.1, forward strand.
GATCCTGGAGAGAGAGGCCATCTGCTAACAATTACCACCAAGGGGTTCTCAGATCTGGCCTCATTGGTGCAAAAGGCAGCATGTATACATGCCATATAGAACAGAGACCTGGCAATGAAATCCCCCATGTCAGCTCCCATTGATCCCATACGATTGGGACCCCTAATTCACTGTCCCCCTGATGGTCTGAAAGCATACATAGTGGCCATACAGGATCCTTTGCAAGCTAATACTGAACTAAATGCAAACCCACAGCCCAGACAGCAGCCAGCTCCTGTAACCACCTGGAAAGAATTTGTACAGGATGTCATCAATTACGGGCACCCAACAGGCTGGGTCAATACAACCCTAGAAAAACCCACAGAGCATGCACATCGAGTCCACCAACTTACCACTCCACATCTTAAATTTGAGAAAAAATTCCAAAATAATAAAGACCGATCTTATTTGTGGAGTCAAACTCAAGGGTTAGGAGTGCCTCAGCATTTACTGTGAGGCATTGACACAGAAGGTCTCCACAGATTAATTCCATCTCTAACTGTGGCAAGAAATGGTGACAGCAGTAAAAGACAACCACACAATAAGCCTCCACCCCAAAATATACACGCTCCTCCGGCACTGCAGCAGGACCTGATCAATCTACCAGAACCCCAGCCAAAAAACATGTGTCGCCTGGGAGGACAGTGAGCCACCCTCTCGGGCAGATACTAGTCACACAATGGCTCCATAACAACCTTTCTGACCCAATCCTATCTATCCCAATTGGACCAAGGAAAATTTATGCAGATTTTCTAATAGGTACAGGTGCTCAAATGTCTGAACTGAGGAAACAGCTGAGGATTTAAACATAAAACCCAGCCACTGCAAAGTGAAAGCTGTAGGAATTGGAGGAGTTGTATACAAGTGGCCAACAGCCAAAGTAACTGTGGTTGCCAGGAGAGGAGAAACTAACCCATACTAAGGTACTAGTCAGAGCTGCCAACACTAACATTTTAGGTTTTGATCTATTATATGGGAGGACATGGAAGTTACGCGATGGCTCCTTGTGGAGCTTTGCAGGACAGAATGACAGGAATCAGGCACAGGATAATTCTGACTTCGTAAGCCTGAAACTGTTAGAGGTATCTATTCCCCTGCCTCCATCCCGAGTCACAAACATAAAACAATATCCATTGCCAGCTGCAGCAAAGGCAGGGATTGACAGGGTGGTAAGAGACCTAGAGAAGCAAGGTATAATTACCCCCACTCACTCACCCTACAACTCTCCAGTTTGGCCAGTTAAAAAGCCAAACAGGCAGTGGAGGCTCACTATTGATTACAGGCAGTTAAATGCCAACACTGCACCTCTAACAGCAGCTGAACCAAATATCACAGAATTAGTGACCCAAATTCAAGGAGCCTCACATGCCTGGATGGCAGCCTCAGACATAAAAGATATGTTTTTCATGATTCCTCTTGAAGAGGGGGATAAAGCACAATTTCCTTGCACTTGGAAAGGAACACAATATACTTTTAACAGACTGCCTCAAGGATATAAACATTCTCCTACTATTGCACGTAATGCATAAGCAAAAATTTTAACAAAGATTCCTATTCCTCCAAGTGTCACTGTTTGTCAGTATATTGATGACATACTACCTGGAGGTGAGGACCCAGAAGCGGTCAATCAGACCATGAATGTTATACAAGAAAGATGAACACCTTTAGGTCTAGAAACACCCCCATCTAAATGTCAGGGACCAGCCCAAGAAGCTAAATTCCTAGGAGTTTGGTGGATCAACGGAGCTGCCTCTGTTCCTGAGACACCCTGGAGAAAATAGAGCATGGACAAAATCCTCCCAGCAAAAAAGAGCTGCGACATGTCCTGGGAACCTTAAGTTACTGGCATAAGCACATTGCCGGATTTTCCTTTGTTGCTCATCCTCTGTATAATTTGCATAAAGAAGGCAAATCATGGGACTGGACTAAACAGCACAAAGATGCATTAGAGATCTTGATAAAGGAATTGAGGTTACTCCAACAACTCCGTCCTATCCACCCTACAGACCCCATTTATGTAGCGTGGGGATTTAGTGAACACGGTTCCCACAGTGATTTGTGGCAAAAGGGACCAGACGGGCCCGACAGACCGCTGGAGTTCAGCTCCCACTCCTTTAATGAGACCAAAACGAGATACTCAGACCTTGCAAACGGCCTGTTGTCCCTGGTGCGAGCAGTCAAACGGGTAGAACAACTAAGGAAAGAACAAAGCCTGATTCTTCGCGGACCTTTTCGCCTTTTAGATACGGTCCACAAGGGCACGGCGCCACCCGCTGGCACTGCCCAGAAACCCACTGTTCGCAAATGGCATGCCTATCTGGAAGGAATAAATGAAATGATGCCTATCAAGGAGGGCAACATTAAAGGATCCAAACTACAAAAGGACATGGACAGTAATTCACTATTCCAAACCCTGCCTAGTAAACCACCTCCAATCCAGGAAGCAGCCCTTCTAAAAGAAGACAGTGACCTAACAGGAGTGTGGTTTACAGATGCATCATCCTATCGACAAAGTGATGAATGGCATTATACAGCAGTGGCACTGGAAAAAAAAACTAAATGAAACAGGAAAAGGAAGTGCACAGGTAGGAGAGCTTAGAGCAGTTCTGCTAGGTGCACGGGAAGGTGCTAGCTAGCCACCGAATGGCTAGGTCACTGGGCATCAAATGGCTGGCAAGTAAACAGAACTCCAGTCTGGCAAACCGAAAGCTGGAAGCAGTTACTAGAAATAGGAGAGCAAAGAGTCTTGTATGTCGGTTGGGTAACGCGACACGATCCCTCAGCTTCTATTGCTGCCCAATTTAATCAACAGGTTGACAGCCTCACACGACCACATAACATGGATGTGGTAAAGGATGACCATGAACGGGAGCCATGACTTGAATGGCTGCATGGAAAATGAGGCCACACAGGGCGAGCCGATTTACACCAAGAAGGCACAGACCAAGGACAGCCCATATCAACAAAACGATGTCAGCAAGGAATAACTGCATGCTCACAATGTCGCTTTCGACTTCACAAGGACCATCCAAGTAAAGCACCTCCTTTGCACATCCGCGATGGAAAAACATGGTGGCAAAGGTAGTTGCGTGTCTTAGAATTTTGTGTAATCCTATATCAGTCGACAATGTTGTTATAGATGTGAAAAACTATTCAAATCTTTGTGATGTCATTTTGTTGAGATTGTAGGATGTGACTTTACCTATTTAGCACCAGTTCTATCTTCTCAGCTGCTGCAAGCAAATCTCACCCTAATTCAAGACCTGTCACCAGTGCCTGTTGGATTGGATCCTACCTTGGCAAAGAAGCTGCTACAACATCAGGATCTAAAGGAACTATTGAAACAAATTCAGGACAAGGGTAGAAGAACTCTAATTACCATACATCATGACACCAATGAAATACACCGTGTCCTGGAGCAAGTAAGAAGAGATGCAGAACACTGATGGTGGGATACCCTTTTCAGATGGTCACCCACTGCCACAGGAGTTCTTAACGGAATGCTTCACCCTGTTGTTCTTCTTTTAATCCTGATTACGCTGTGCTTGGTTTTATTTATAGTAGTGTATGTGAGAATCTGGACAATCATGACAAGTTTAACCTATTTAAAAACGATGTCTAGTACACATAAGACACTTGATGTCCTGCATACTACAGGCATCCCCAAACCTATTTAGGCACTGTGAAAATTGAGTGATTATAGTCACGGGGTGGATTATGTGGGAAAAAAACCAAAATGGGTAAAAATTGGAAAAATACAGCTTTGCAAAATTTAGCTCAAAGGCTGCAATATTAGAGCAACTTTGATGTGAAACACAGTTACTGCTTCCAGGATGGACACAGCCTGCTGGACACAGCTGCTGCTCCCAGAAACAATCAAGGCCCACACAACATCCTTGAAATAGGGAGCAGAGTGATATGGAGGTATCACGGCTCACCCCCTGTTGCAAACAAGGCCCACACAATATCCTTGAAATGGGGAGTAGAGTGATACGGAGGTACCACAGCTCATCCTGTTATCAGGGATGAGGGAGCACCTGGTGACAGACAAATCCAACCATTGTTTTAGCAGTAATGGCGAATTAGCTACTAAATCACATCTCCACCCCTCACGAGAGAAACTTGAATAAAGCGATGTATGACTAGAGTCACTCAAGCTCCACCTAAAAGTAAAGAAATAATATAAAATGGCAAAAGACAAAGGGGATGCTAGGGAGAAGCCCCCCCCATCGGAACATCTGGGATCAGTCGATGGGCTGAACCTCTCTTCTCCCCCCCATAGGGACGCCTATTGGGTCAGAGCTCTGTGTTCTGCACACTTAGTTACTAACACCTTGCAGCTATTTAGTATTATCACTCATCAGTAATTGTTTCATATTATCACTGCAGTATTTCAATTAAAGTTGTTTTTGTAGTCAGTCACTATCACCGGCTGTCCTCGAACCTGTATTCTGTCACAAATAAAATATATATGTATGTTTCCAGAAACTTTTTATTTTTTACAAGGAATTGGCCCATAGTACTACTAGTGTCAGTCCCTAATAAGTGGGCGAATCACCCTCCGATTCACTGAGCTGCCAAGGGAAGGCAGGGGGAGTTGGACCCAAGGGTCTCGCCTGACTTGGGAGCTGATAGACTGGTCTTTTGACCTCAAAACATGACAGTAAAATTGGCGTAGTTGGCAGGATAGCCATGGACAAACTGCTACAAAAACATCAATGTGCCCCTTCCCAAGCTGGGAAGGAGTGGGCTCAAAAGCATTGGAGAGATGAAGAGAAAACATTAGAAAGCATTGAACAAGGCCAGGCTGAACAGCAATTTGAAATAAGTAAAAGTAAAAAAGGAGTTATTTGTGCCGTGCTTGGAGCCTGTTTGTCTTGTGCACAGCAAGAAGCTTAGAATTTTTCTGCCCCCTCCAAACACGTTGCAGACATAGAATATACTACTGTAAAAATCAGAAAATGAGACATTAAAAGCATCATTGGCTTTTGAGAGAGAGATGAAAGAAAAACTGGAGAACCAAATTGGTGAACTTAAAACTGAGAATGATCACCTTAAAACTGAATTGGACTATACGAAAACTCTGATGAGAGTTGAAAATGATCACTTCAGATCAGAAGTGGACCACCTTAAAACCCAAGTGGACCACCTCAAAACTCTGCTCGCTGAAGCACAAAGCGGAGAGAGAGAGTGGATGGAAAAACAGTCCTCTGTTTCGGTCAGACAAGTCTGTAAATCAGCACATTATACAGATCCTGAGACTTGGGACAGCGACATTTGTAGTGACAGCGAGGATGACGAAATCACAGGGACCCCCGATCCCAACTCTCAGCCACTTCCTTTAAGACCATTAATTAAGACCGAAACTGCTGTTGATAACAGTGAAGATATTGACACCGCTATGCAAACAATCCCCCCGTCCCCTGCTGAATTGGCAAAACTAAAACCAAAATACTCCAGACATCCCGAGGAGTCAGGAACGGAATACGTGTGGCGAGTCTCCCTTACAGGGGGAGATTGGATTTTACTAAGTGAGGAGGAGGCAGAAGGTTTTTGGGGTCCTGGTGTGTTTTTAACTACCATACCTGGAAACCATTATTGTTCTTTAACTACACAAGTGGCATACTGGGCAGGTGGTATAGATCCTCAAGAAAAAGGTGATCTACTGAGAATTACCACTCTGGGGTTCTCTGACTTGGCTTCCTCATGCACACAAGCAATGCATGAGAGACCCGACAAGAAAATGCTCAGTGTTGGCTGCCATGGATGGAGCACAATTAACACCTCTAATTCATCGTCTCCCTGATAGTTTAAAAACATCAGTAGTAACTGACAAAGCTGCTGAGGATCTCAACAGACAATCCAGTCACCACAAAGTAAAGGTTGTTGAGACTAAAGGAGAACAACCAACAGCAAAAACAGCTCTGTGGCTTCCAGGAGATAAAAAACTAACCCGTGCTGAAGTGCCAGTCGGGGCTGCCAACACTAACATTTTAGGCTTTGATCTGTTAAATGGAAGGACATGGAAGTTACCCGATGGCTCACTGTGGAGCTTTGCAGGATGGAATGACAGGAATCAGGCACCAGTTAATTCTGACTTTGTAAGCCTGGAACTGTTAGAGGTATCTACTCCCCTGCGCCCACCCCGAGTCACAAATACAAAACAAAATCCTCTGCCAGCTGCAGCGCAGGCAGGGATCGACAGGGTGGTAAAAGATTTAGAGGAGCGAGGTATAATGACCCCCACTCACTCACCCTACAACTCTCCAGTTTGGCCAGTTAAAAAGCCAAATGGGCAGTGGAGGCTCACTATTGATTACAGGCAGTTAAATGCCAACACTGCACCTCTAACAGCAGCTGAACCAAATATCACAGAATTAGTGACTCTAATTCAAGGAGCTACTTCTGTCCCTCCAGACACTCTGGAAAAAACAGAGCATGGGCAAAACCCTTCCAGCAAAAAGGAGTTACAACAAGTCCTAGGAACTTGAAGTTACTGGCACAAGCATATTCCCGGATTTTCCATTGTTGCTCGTCCCTTGCATAACTTAAAAAAGGCAAATCATGGGACTGGACTAAACAGCACAAAGATGCATTAGAGATCTTGAGCAACGAATTGAGGTTATTCCAACAACTCAGTCCTATCCACCCTACAGACCCTATTTATGTAGAGTGGGGATTTAGTGAACACAGTTCCCATTGCCAAAGACCTGTTGTCTCGGGTGCGAGCAGAGAAGTGGGTAACCACAAAGGCACACCACCACCTGCTGGCACTGCTCAGAGCATTTGAACTAACATCTGCCAGTTGCATCAGCAACCGAGCGCGTTTTTCTTTTCCTTTTACAGGTACTTTGAATGATCTGCACGTGGACAAGTGAGTACACCTACACAAACATTGGCTGTACACAGGGCATATTAATATTAGTTTTAAATATTATTCTACATTTTACTCTACCATGATCTCAAGCTCTCATTCAATACACAAGCAGTATGGGGCAACACCCCAGCAACAACCCTCAGAACAGGATTAGGAGTTCTATATATTGTGGACTCTTAAGTATTCATGAAGAAACGAGTCACTACAACCAGTGACTTGAATAAATTGGAACATCCTTTACGATCTTCCTTATTGGCTCTGGGAACTCATCAATGGCTTTTGACAGATATCTTACCAAATTGGCAAGAAATGAATGAAAAGGATCACAAATTGATCATGGATGCGATTGGCACAGTCCAAAATAACGTTTCCTTAGCTCTCAGCTGTATCCAAGCTCAATTATGGATGCAATCGATAACCGCCTCAATCATAAGGGAAGGTGAAGAAGGCACCTTACCTACTGAAATAAATTTCAATCCTGGTGGAATTTAGTAAATTTTACTAATGATTCCACCACCAACACTGCCACAGCTTTTGTGCTAACTATATACAATGCTTAGTATTGACAATACACCCCATCATTGCATTAGGACTGAATCACAACAGAACTATACTCTACCCTCTAGAGCATAGAGTATGGGCCTGAAAAAATGGAGATAAATGGCAAACAATTGATGTCAATTCATGCATTGTGCAAGAACAACGAGGATTCATTTGTGAAGGTAACACCACCCAATCCCAAGACATCTGTCTTGACACAGAACAGAATATCTGTCATTTTGAAATCCGTGCCAATGAAAGCACCGAGACAACACTCATATACATTGGCAAGGGTTGTGTGTGTCTTAGAGCTTTGTGTAATTCCATATCAGTTGACAATGTTGTTGTAGATATGAAAAACTACACAAATCTTTGTGCATGTAATTTTGTTGAGATTGTAGGATGTGACTTTACCTATTTAGCACCAGTTCTATCTTCTCAGCTGCTGCAAGCAAATCTCACCCTAATTCAAGACCTGTCACCAGTGCCTATTGGAATGGATCTTGCCTTGGCAAAGAAGCTGCTACAACATCAGGATCTAAAGGAACTATTGAAACAAATTCAGGACAAGGGTAAAAGAACTCTAATTACCATACATCATGACACCAATGAAATACACCGTGTCCTGGAGCAAGTAAGAAGAGATGCAGAACACTGATGGTGGGATACCCTTTTCAGATGGTCACCCACTGCCACAGGAGTTCTTAACGGAATGCTTCACCCTGTTGTTCTTCTTTTAATCCTGATTACGCTGTGCTTGGTTTTATTTATAGTAGTGTATGTGAGAATCTGGACAATCATGACAAGTTTAACCTATTTAAAAACGATGTCTAGTACACATAAGACACTTGATGTCCTGCATACTACAGGCATCCCCAAACCTATTTAGGCACTGTGAAAATTGAGTGATTATAGTCACGGGGTGGATTATGTGGGAAAAAAACCAAAATGGGTAAAAATTGGAAAAATACAGCTTTGCAAAATTTAGCTCAAAGGCTGCAATATTAGAGCAACTTTGAAGTGAAACACAGTTACTGCTTCCAGGATGGACACGGCCTGCTGGACACAGCTGCTGCTCCCAGAAACAATCAAGGCCCACACAACATCCTTGAAATAGGGAGCAGAGTGATATGGAGGTATCACGGCTCACCCCCTGTTACAAACAAGGCCCACACAATATCCTTGAAATGGGGAGCAGAGCAATACAGAGGTACCACGGCTCATCCTGTTATCAGGGATGAGGGAGCACCTGGTGACAGACAAATCCAACCCTTGTTTTAGCAGTAATGGTGAATTAGCTACTAAATCACACCTCCACCCATCACTAGACAAACTTCAGTAAAGTGATGTATGACTAGAGTCACTCAAGCTCCACCTAAAAGTAAAGAAATAATATAAAATGGCAAAAGAAAAAAGGGGTACTAGGGAGAAGCCCCCCCCATCGGAACATCTGGGATCAGTCAACAGGCTGAACCTCTCTTCTCCCCCCCATAGGGACGCCTATTGGGTCAGAGCTCTGTGTTTTGCACACTTAGTTACTAACACCTTGCAGCTATTTGGTATTATCACTGATCGGTAATTGTTTTATATTATCACTGCAGTATTTCAATTAAAGTTGTTTTTGTAGTCAGTCACTATCACCGGCTATCCTCGAACCTGTATTCTGTCACAAATGAAATATATATGCATGTTTCCAGAAACTTTTGAATTAGTATAAGGAGTTGGCCCATAGTACTGCTAGTGACCATCCCTAATAAGTGGGCGAATCACCCTTCGATTCACTGAGCTGCCAAGGGAAGGCAGGGGGAGTCGGCCCCAAGGGTCTCACCTCTCTTGGAAAACTGGTATACTGGTCAAGTTACCTCCTGTTCATCTATTAGTGCCGGGTCCCACAATAAGCCAGACAAACAACCCTCCGATTCACCGAGCTTCCAAGGGAACGCAGGGGGAGTCAGACCCAAGGGTCTCGCCTGACTTGGCAGCTGATAGACTGGTCTTTTGACCTCAAAACGAGACAATCCCCAAACCTATTTAGGCATTACAGAGGTACACGGCAGGACGGCAAAGCATCCCAGTTCAGCCCAGCCCGCCACCAAGCCACCACTCAGGCGCTCGCTGCTCCCCTCAGAGGAATGGAGAGGGGAAACGTGTAACGAAAATCCCGGGAGCCGAGACAAGGACAGGGATGGGGCACGCACCGACCATGGCCCCGGCCAAACGGGCTCGGCCTGGGGACGAATTAATTCCATCAGCGACCGCCCCCTCCAGAGCGGACCCCCAGAAGCACAGCCAGACCCTAACAACAACACCTCCCCCATCCCTCCGCTTCCCGGCTCTCCCGCCTGTCCCAGCGGCGCGGGGGGGCGGGAATGGGGGGTACCGGGCAGTTCCTCCCGCCTTGTTTCAGCCGCTCCTTTCCCGAAGGACGAGGACTCCCGACACCCCTTCCCTGCTCCAGGGGATCCCACTCACGGGACGGCCCACAGACTTCCCCGGCGCCTCCTCCCGCCGCCCGCGGGGCCGTTTCTCTCCGGCCCGCCCGGCCCGGCGCGGGCAGCACCGCCCGGGGGCGGGCAGGGGGCAGCCCCCGCCGCCCCTCCGCTCCCCGCGGGGCCGGAGCGCCTTCCGCCCGCTTCGGCCCGAGTCACACGGGGCATTGGCGGCGGCGCTGCTGGCTCGGCCCGCGGGGCGGGGGTCCGGGCGAGAAGAGAACGGCCCGACCCGGCCCCGGAAAGCGCGAGAGGCGAAGCCCCTCGCCCAACACCAGCGCCCGGCACACCGACCTGCTGCTGCCTTCGCAGAGGGAGCAACGGGAGAGGCGGACCGTGGCACCGCGGAGCCTTCCGCCGGTACCGGCGCGGTCACCCGCCCGCAGGCGGCCCAAACCGGCCCGAGGCGGGAGCTCGGCTCCAGCGAGGAACGGCACCAGACCGCGCCGACCGGACGACGCTCCGAGCAGAACCGGCCGCCAGCACTGACTGCGCGCGCCTCTTCAGCGCCGGCACCGGCGGGGCGGGGCGGGGGGCGGGGCTGCCCGCCGGGAGCGCGTCTCCGCCATTGGGCGAGCGGTGCCGGGTGGGCGGGGTCAGCGCCTGCCTGCCGGCGCTTATCGCTCATTGGCAGAGAGGCGAGGGGAGGCGGGATTTTCACGCCGCTTTCACCGCCCATTGGATGGAGAAGGAGAGGGAGGAGGAGGCGGGCCCCGGGGCCGCCCCCGCCGCCGTACCCGAAGGCGGGCTTTAGGCGCCGCCCCTTTCCGCTGTCGCTCTTCATTCGCCGAGCAACTGCTAGTAGGCGCGGCCGTCCTGGCGCTTCCCGGGCTCCCATTGGCGGAGAACGCCAGTTCCGCCGCACCCTTCCTGCTTCCGGTTCACGGGGAGCCGGCCGGGGCGGCGGAGGAGGCCGGTTCCGCGCGCGCCTGCGATCCGCGGGCCGCCCCGTCTGCGCCGTGCGCCCAGCATGGCGTGCCCGTGAGCGGCGGATCGCTCTCCCGTGGAGACAGCCGTGCCCGCCTGCGGCGGGAGGAGGCCGGGCGGCGGCAGGTGGGAGCGGCGGGGCGGGGAGGGGAGCGGTGCGGCGGTGCCCGGAGCCGCCGCGGGTCGCGCTGCGGGCGGGGCTCTGCCGCCGGTGTGGTGAGAGGCGGATCGCGGGTCCTTCTGCCACCGGCGTTCGGCGTGTCCGCGCCCGGCCACGGCGCCGGGAGAAGCGGCGGGGCGGCTGTGAGCGCCCACGATGGCCCCGCGGGGCCGGGGGTGAGCGCCGGGTGCGGCCCGGCGGCCGTCGCGGGGCTCGGTCAGGTGCGGGGCCGCTGCCCCCCGCCGGCGGCCGGCGCTTGGCTGGGATGCGCCGCTGGAAACGGAGGGGAAGTGCGGCACCGCCGCGCCTGGTGCAGTCACTGGGTGGTTTGCACGTGATTTTAGCACGAGCCCGAGAGGCAGAATTCCCGGTTCTCTTCGGTTGGAGCTTGCCTAGCACATCTCCGTTTCCCCCTTCCCTTGTCCCGTGCAAACGGAAGAAAACTGTTCCGTGAAGTTGCAGCTCGGCGTTATTAAACGCTTCCAGGTTCTCCGCTATAGCACTAGGAGGATAAAGTAATTATTATTACTAATTATGACGAATCGCGGCGGCTCTTCTCCGCGAGCTCCGCACACAAGAGCTGCAGAAAGGGTTAATTAATGATTTTCTGCTGCCCAGCTTCTTGGTGCAGCGATAACAAACAGCGGTTTGTGCCCCGAACCCACCCAGCGTTCCGCCCGCCGGGCTTTGCTCCGGCTGAATCCGTGCCCATTAATGTGCTCAGCAGCGAAGCTCGGTGTGGTCCCGAGGCAAAGCTCGGGAAAAGAATCCCCAATCGGCCCAGCGAATTGCCTGACTATGGAAGAGATTCAGATTTAGCGTCTCCTGGGAACTGGGAGATGTTTCTACATTTTTTTTGACTTCTCCTTTGTGCAGCCAGGGCTGAGGAAGTGGCTAATGATTGACTCCGTGACCCTGGAGTGTGTTTGCAGGGCTGAAACAGTTAATCCTCTGTGTTGTGTGGTGTGTGCCCAGGATGTCGTCACCTTGGCGTGCCGTGCTGGCCGTCTCCATGGCCCTTGTTGTCAGCGTCGGGGCCGAGCCGGCGCAAGAGAGGAGCTGCGACGTGGTCGGAGATGAAGGCAGCGAGTCGCAAGTGGAGAGAGCCCTGCTGCAGAAACTGGAGCCCCTGAGCCACATGAGGTACAGCATGACCCCCCGCGGGCCCCGGTGCCCGCCCCGAGGGCAGGGCGAGGTTTGGGGCCGCGGGCTGCCCCGGCAGCGTGGGCTGCGCTGAGCCCCTTCTTTGTAACCCCGTGGGCCATCCCTTCTCTCCTCTCCCTGCTGCAGGTTTAACGTGACCGTGGAGAAGAGCAAAACAGAAAACTACGTCTACCATTTCAGGGTGTGCAGGGAGGTCAACAGCACGCTGCACGACTTCGGCGGCCTGGTGCAGACAGACAGACAGAACGGAAAGACCACAGTGATAGGACGGATCAACGAAACCCAGGTCTTCAATGGAAGTAAGACTCTGCCCAGTGCTGTTCTTTCTCAGTATCCTGAGAAATCCTGCTCTGGATTCGCAGCCTGGTTTGTCTCCCTCCTGGCAGGTGACTGGATCATGCTGATTTACAAAGGAGGCGACTCGTACGGCACGCACTGCAGCGGCGAGAAGAGAAGAGCTGCCATAATGATTTCCTGCAAGCGGGGAGTCACTGCGGTGAGTGACACGCGGTGGGGGAGAGGGGCAGGAGGCTGTTCCTAGAGAAGGGCTGTTGGTAGGGAAGGGCCGTTGGTGGGGAAGGGCTGTTCATAAGCAGAAGGGCTTTGAGGAGGCAGCAAGGTTTTCTGCTGGCCTCCGGTGCCTGCTGCACCAACAGCGGTAAAACTGCCTTCTGGTGGAGCTCAGCATGCCTGGACGTGCTTTTCACAACTTAAACTTTTCCCAAACCACAGAGTTCATTCAGCATTATTTCGGAAGAGCGCGAGAAGGAGCAGGAGTGTTTCTACCTCTTTGAGATGGACAGCAGCGTGGCTTGTCCAGCTGAGGACTCCCACCTCAGCGTTGGCTCCATCCTACTGATCACGTGAGTCAGCGGAAGAGCAGTTCGTGTCTGGGCCGTGCTCTCCGGTGCCATTTGGAAACGCAGCAAACGCTACTCTAGACTAGTTAATTGAAGTATCCACAGCCACCGTGGGATGTTTCCGTGCCTCTGAGCTTTTTGGACAAAAGCTCTTGCTCAAGGCACGACGCTCAAGCAGCTCTGCAGCTGCTCTGTTCCCTGTAGACATCCTCCTTCATAGTTCACGGGCAAAAGCACTGAAACATGGAAGACATGGCTTCCTAAACTTGTACGACAGCTCTTTGCCAGAGCTGGGAATTCAGACCAGGAGTCTCGATTCATTTTCTGTGTTTGTGCTTAGAAGCACCACTTCCTGTAATGCTGCTGAAAGATTTGTGCTTGCAGATCAATATTTTGGGGACCTTTGCTGTTCTGGTCTCTGGTTATAGCTCCGTTCTTGAGTGGTGCTCAGCTACTTGCTCAAATACCAGTCGGAGGCAGGTGGCTGGCTTGGAAGAGGTCGCCTGTAGGATTTCCTCAGCTTTGGTTTTTAATTCTGCCCTCCAGGTTTGCTTCACTGGTTGCAGTCTACATCATCGGTGGGTTCCTCTACCAGCGCCTTGTGGTGGGAGCAAAGGGCATGGAGCAGTTTCCTCACTTCGCCTTCTGGCAAGATCTGGGCAATTTGGTGGCGGTGAGTGAAAATCCGTGTGTGTTCCCAGCCTGGCCCGTATGTTAGGACAGGAGAAAACGGCATCTGCCTTGTCTTTGTGGACTGTGCCTCTTGGGTAGACCTACCACCTTGAGGCAGAAGAAGAGGATGTCTGTTTTAGTTTTCTTGAGCGCTCCATTTTGGAATCCTCACTGAGACCGATTCCCTGCCGCTACCCTGCAACTGCTACACAACAAACTAGAGCAGGTGCTTACGAGGGGTTAAGTCTATCCACGTAGGAACGTTAAGTTGGGGAGAGTGAAATGTCCACGTCCGGCTCCCTGAAACCTTTCCTCGGTGACCGCAGGCAGAGCCGTTTATCCTCCGTGCTCGTTGCCGCATTCCGTTCATCAGAACGCCCAGAGCTGCCCGAGTTCGGGGGCCCGTCCCAGCTAGCCCAGGGGCAGGCACGCTCCCTTAGGAGAAGGGAGATGCCAGCGGCTGCGTGGCGCGGAGGCTGACGGCGCCGCGGTGTGCTGTGCTTGCAGGACGGCTGCGACCTCGTCTGCCGCTCCAAGCCGCGGAACGCCCCGGCCGCGTACCGTGGGGTGGGCGACGACCAGCTGGGCGAGGAGTCGGAAGAACGGGATGACCACTTGCTGCCGATGTGACGGGCTTTCCACGCGGACTTCATTGCTGCCCCTCTCCCCAGTGCCTCCCAGCCAGCTCTCCTCCTCTCGCTTCCCAGTTTCTTTACGCTGTTTGCTTCGCTGGCTCTGCTCTGCCAGGTCCCATGGCTGCCTCTGGGTGTGGGCAGCGCTGATCCCTGACGGCATGTCTTAGGAATACAGTGCTGGTTAAGGATTGTTAAAAGGCAGCAGAGCTGCAGGGGGGTGGAAACGCCGAGAGTTGAGCAGAAGACAGTAAGAAAGCAACACGAGTGGTCGGTGCTCAACAGGAATAGATGAATCACAGGAAAGAAGGGACATGGACGGGGTGCAGAAAGGGGAAGGAAGAGGAGCCATGGGTTAAGACAGCCATAGGACAGCTATAGGAGGGATCTCCTGCATCTTCCCCCTCACCCTCCCCCCTAGGGTTTACAGGATCTGTAAGACACTGGAATTATTTTTCTTTGAATGCGTTTTCAGCTTTTCCAGCTTCCGCGCTGCTCCTGCCAGCACCACCTGCACAGAGTGCTCCGCGCCGGCCTCGGGGGGTGGAACAGGCATTGGCACCTCTGCAGTCTTTTCTTTTCCTCATGGCCATACGTTGGAGAGCGCACACCAGTTTCCTTCAACAGAGGTACAGGGATGCACGCCGCCCTCTCAGACTGGGAGAGGGGCGGTGCTAAAAAAGCTCTAGGAGTTCAATACAGTCTGGTGGCTTTCCAGTTCGGTCAAAACATTGTCTCGGCCTTCTCAGTCGTGGAGAAGCAGAAGGAAATGACGTGCTGCTCAATAAAGGGAACGCTTGCTTAGAGGGACATCAAGGCAGAAAGAGACAGGGAGCTGCCACCCGAGCCCTGTGACAAACTCGGCCGCTCGCGTAGCTCGGCGAGCGTCGGCGTTGTGGGTGAGCTCGTGCTCTCTGCAAGGTCCTTGTCTGGCAGAGGGTTTTCCCGTGAAGCTACCAGAATTTATTTTTTAATAAAAAAGGAACCATAGTAGCCAAGGAGAAGACTGCTGACACAGGAAAAAACGCGTGAGGGACTCTTGCACTCACAGGGACAGCTTTCATAACCCACTGTCCCCTTAAGCACAGTGCAGGTTCCTCTTAAGCCACTGACCCTGTGCAGGTGGTACTCAGCCACCACTCCTGGCTGGGTGAGAGACCTTCTCCAGCAGCCTTGGTGAAAGCAGGTACAGCGGAGCTGGGAGACTGAACGGGAACCTTCAGGAACTTGGCACCTTGATGCCCAATTGCTTTTTAATGTGAGGGGCTAAACTAAATCCCATTCTGCCCTGTTGTAGACTGGCAGAGAAGTGCCCTCAGTCTCGAGGGCAGAGACTGTGAACAAGCCACTGCAACAGCAGAGCACAGCCCAGGCTCGTGTGTTTTTAATGCTGCCAAAGCAGTCGGAACGTCGCGACACTGCGGGACGGTGACACTGAGGCAAAAGGGGTGGCCCTTCTTTCTTGCTGGGTTTAGAGCGAGCAAACAATTCCTGCTTTCTTTGACTTTTGTTACGGTCTCAATCCTTCTCATAACATGGGAAAAACAGGAAGTCACTAAATCTGTTGTTACTGTTTTTCATGGTGGCGTTTAAGGTAAATTTTTTTTGTACAAAACACAACTTTCAAAAATAAAATGACAAAAAAACTGGTGAAGTGTTGTGCTGGTGTAACAGGAGCTTTCTTTGGTGCCAGAGCATCTTACCTAAAGGTGAAGGATCTGTGGTGTGTGGTGCCTCCTGCCTGAACTACTCCTGCCAGGAATGGATCTCTTCTTGTCAGTACACGTTTTTTGCTGCCACCCTCGTTCAGGGCGTAGGTATCTTTGCAAACTGAAACTTTAAAAGCTCAGGGAGTTATGGATGGGAAAAGTTTCCTACTCTCTGTGTTTTTCTGCAACAATAAAAATGAAAAGTAACTTTTTGATGAAGGTTGTACTTCTCAAACACTGGGTTAATGGAGGGGAGTTAAAAAGGAGCCAGACCTGCAAAGCCTGAACAAGCTTTTTTTTTTATTAAGAACATGGAACATGAAATGACGAAGTGAAGCCTTCCCATTTGACTGAAATAAAATCTGGTCCTCAGAAGTAGCTAGTACCAGAGGCAGGCTAGCTGCCTGCCCACCCTGCCAAGGGACAAAGGAGACACAGGAGTGCCATCACACCCAGGCTGCTCGGGATGCAGTGGTTTACGGGCACCTTCCTCTGCCGACGGCCGGTGGAGTCGGAGCTCCCCCTTCACTGCCCCCAAATTCCATCAGACCACACAGCGTCTCGGGGTGGAAGCACGGAGATTCCTTTGCGCCTGTTTTCAGTGGAGAAGCCTCGGAAATCTCCTCTCAAAGGAACAAGGATGTCATTAAAGTGAGATTCCAAGAGTCCAGTTAAAACTAGGAAGCTGCTGTCACGTTTTGTCCATCTTCCAAGCAGGTTCCCTCCTCTCTTTTTCTAACGTGGGCCAATAAAGTGCCCGTTCCAAAGGTGTCTCATCTCCCTGCCATGCCACCGCAGCTCTCCTGCAACACCGGGTTCTTTCCACACAGAACAGTTATGTTCCACTCCCGTGTTCACGTGACACTTCCGAAAACAGAAAAGCTGAGACACCTGCGTTGTAAAATCATCTTGCTTCCAGGCATTTGACTCTCGAGGACACTTACCTCTCCGGCCTTTGTGTAATTCAGGTTTTTTGCCTGTTTGAAGCAAAGGTGCTTCTGGAAGAGAAGAACTCTGCCCAGGTTTTCACCTTTGACAATCTGGTTAAAAAACTTCAGAATACCACATCTGGTCTGTGGATACTAAAAAGCCAGAAGCAGAGAAATTTTCCAGCTCCTGCAGTATCCTGGGAAAGTTCCTTTTCCCACGCAGGCTGGCTGAGAAACAGTTTGAGGTTTTTGTAAACTAAGACTTGCACTTGTAGCTTGGTGTGCAGTCTTGTTTATGGCACACTGGGAAAGTTGTTTTGAAATGGGTGTTGTAGCATTTAGCCAGTCACTCTGGGAGGTGGATGGTCAAGCAACCAATAGCCCTGGCCATCCTTGCAAATCATGTTATATATACGGATTTGTAATTAATTAAAAGAATTGGCATTGGCGTTTTGGCATTTTCTCCTGGACCTGAATTCTGTGGTGTTCTTCTCTCCGTCCTCGGTATGACAGTGACATTTGGTGACCTCGACATGATACAACCGCCACTGAATTCAGCAGGTACGTGCTCCCTGCCTCCAGGGACGGAACTCTGGACTGAAAAGATGGGGCAAAGCTCGGCGAACGAAAGCACGATATTTTCTGCTTTCAAAAATGTGGTAACGATCGCGGGAGCTGACATAAGCGACGAAGCTCTCTGTGAATTGCTAAATTGGGCAGCAGAACATGAGCTTGTGGCTGATCCTAACGCTGCCCTTAGCCCAGAAGCTTGGGAACTGCTAGGGGATAAGTTAATTCAGGAGATCGCGTTTGGAGATAAGAGCGTAGTCGACCTGCTACGTACGTGGGGGTCCCTGCATGACATAATGCCGAAGGGGGCAGCAGGAAGAGAAGGGAAAGAGTTACGGGGCTCTGAGGGATCTGCGGGTGCAGGCTCTGAAGGGGAGGATGAGCTGTCTGAGGGAACACTGACCCGGGCCGCCTTCCCGCCGCGTCTCCGCTGCCCTCGGGGACTGGGAAAACCGCGGGGACTGCGCGGGGGCCCTACTCCTCCCCGCGGGATTACGTTCCACGCGATTTTGTGATGCCGGATATCCCTCCGGACAAGGCAAGGCGTTGGAGCGGCCCCCCCCCCCTCTCTTCCCCGCGCTACAGCCGCCCGTACAGCCGGTTACTTCAGTGACTGCAGCGGGATCTGTCCTTCCTACGGCTCCGCCACTGCCGCAGCCCGGCACGGCGGCCCGGACGGGCGGGAGGTATCGTGGCGGCGGCGGCTCCGGCGCCGTTCGCTCCGCAATCGGCCCTGACGGCGCCGCAAGGACCGTTCGCGCCGCTCCCGGGCGCGGCCATGGCGCCCTCTTCCTTCGCGCCTCCGTTTCCGGCGCCTCCGCGCCCCGCGCCGGCGCCCACAGCGCATGCGCCAGCAGCCGGGTATTTCCCGGCGCAGCCGCCCATGGCGGGTTCCTTGGCACGGCGGGATGTGGCGGCTTGGCGAGCGGTTTGGCAGCCATTAGCGGTACCGCTGCTGGACCCGCGCCGGGACGGCATGGGCTGGCTGTGCCAACCGGTGCGGCGGCGGCGGCGGCTCCGGATGCAGTACCGGGCGCGGCGGCGGCAGCCCCGGCGGCGGCACCGGCACGGACAGTGGTGCCGCCGCAAGCCGCAGCGCCACAAGGTGCATGGCCGCGCGTAGCTCCGCAACCGCCCGCAGCCTCCGCCGCCACGCCGCCCGCTGGCCCGGCGCCTGTACCGGACTCCGGCCGGGCAGCCCCGCCGGGCTGGAAGGGAGGAGGCTGGGCTGACCGTGCCGTCCCGCCCCCGGGGCGCAGCCCGCCTCGCCCCATTATGCCACCCGTGCTGGAAGCCAAAGTTTAGAAAGTCGTCTGGAGTTTTCCGCGGTCTTACTTCCACCTCGGGGCGCGGGCAGGCGGCGGAGAGGCGCTCCGCGCAGCGCGCAAGGCTCGTACCGCGCCCGCGGGAAGCGGCGGGAGGTGAGTCGGGGGGAAGCAGCGGGGGCGGGAAGACTCGGGGGAGGAAAAAGAAAGGGAGTGGGTCCGTTTCCCAGCCAAGCTGCGGGCCCTTCCGCTGCGCTCCGCCCGTCGTGAGCTCTGCTTCCCGCGAGAGACCGGCCCCTCCGCGGGGGCGGGCAGGGGCTTAGCGGGGTCGGAGCAGCGGGAAGGGCCGGCGTGCCGGCCCCGCGTCCCGTCCCCGGGTGCCCATCGCCCCGCGGGGCGGCTGCACCTGCCGCAAGGAAGCGCGGAGGGGCTGCCCGGCCCTTCCGTTAACGCTCCGCCCGGCCTCAGGCTGGACGGCAGCGGGGTCGGAGCCGCAGCGAGTTTCTCAGTCCCCCTCCAGCTTCTTCCCTTTCCGTGCCCAGCACCGGTACTGGCGCGGGAGCAACGCGGGGCGGAGAAGCCGGCGCTCGGCCCGGCGGCGGAGTGCGCGGTGTCGTGGCTCCCCCCGCACAGAGGCTGTTTCTCCAAGGCGGTGCCCAAAAGTGCTGTTGACTGATGGTGTTTGCACTTCTGCGTCCCTTAGGCAGCTTCGTGGTAAGGCGGATAGACGGTGTCACCGAGAAGCCACTTCATGTCCTGGTTGCTCCAGGAGCTGCCCAGTTGGTGTTCAGTGTAACAGGTAATGGGGTTGGTGATGGGTGTCTGCCTCCAGGCTGGGGACAGGCCCACCGAGTACTTAGTGAAGATGCTTCAAGTAGCAGTGTTGCTACTACTGGTTGTAAAAGTGGTTCTTGTGTTCCCCTGCGGTAGTTTGGTGTCAGTCTTACGCCACTGTAGCACTAGCGTGGCACCTGGTTTAGTTTTCTGTCTTTCTTGATGCTGAATGTTTATGATGATTGTAAATGACAGTTATAAAATGAACTTACTGCTACCAGGATAATCGAATTCTTAGTATATGCCTAGAGCTGATTATGACTGCGTGTAAGGGAACTCGGGGAGTGTCAGAACGGGGAGAATGGTGAAATTGCTCGGGAACGCTTTGACTAATTTAACTTACTTTTCTATTTTCTGACTTGCAACTGTGTGGTTTTGAACACTAGTCTCCAGGTTAGTTTCACTTTTCTTTTTAGATGACACGTGTGAATAATTCTGATACACGGGTAAGAGTTTGTTGGTTGTCTGTGGGATGTCCTAAGGTCTCAAATGTCTGGTCCCCAAATTTATCATTAGGGGGTTTGGTATTGTACAACTCAAAACGCAACTGTTAGACCCAGAAGAGTGAAAATTAAATGTTCAATCTTCTCTATACTAAATTCCCATCTTTCTTGACATCAAGAAAAGAAATCAAAAGTCAGTGTTTCAAGTACGAAGAGCGGCTTTATTTCTGTGAATGGGTTAAGTAGCAAATGAGATATAGGGCAATAATCATTTACAGCCTCCTGCTCTGCCAGCTGTTGGAGTCTTAATTCACTGCTGCTGAAATGAAGGAGGTAGATTTGGTTCTGTGTGAGACATCTCTTCCCTGTTTTCCTCCTGTCTTGTGATGGACTAGAAGAGAAATGTGCAGAAAGGAGCAGAAATTAATGCACTAGAGAACATTACTCCACAAGCTCTTCTTGTGGTTTCTTCAGCGCACAGGATGCGTGTGCTTCTAACAGATCTCTCTTCCTCCTCCTGTTTCTGTTCACTGACAAATTATATAGTCATGATTTTGTAGGTGGCTGTATGGAGGGGTAAAGAATATAGTGGTCTGCCTAGATTCCCTCCGCATCATGTGCTCATTTGCAGTAGAAGTAGATATGAATGTACAGCTCTGCATATGAGGAAGGAAGAATATGTTTTTAGGGTTTTATTTCTCTTGTTAAAAATGCAAGTTTAAACAGTTTAAGCTAAACCTGATGTAAAGAAATAATTGATTCTATTGTCCATGACTTATCCACATGGAACCACCAGGATTCCTGTGGCAACAAACTGAGCGAAACTCAGTTAAAGACTTTGGAGCTCTCTCCAGACAAAGATCTAAGCAGGTCAAGCCTGGAGTTTTCAGTCTAAATCTACTTTATTTTTTATCCTAAGAGAAACAAAAATTGGTGATAAATAGTTGCCTGCATTTCTAGGCACCGGTGTACTTTTCCGAGGTTGTTCTTCCCCACGTTTATCAAGCCACCACAGGGTTGGGTAAGCAAGGTACAGGACGGCTTCCTGGGAGTCCTGTCTGACCTACCTCCTTAGTCACCATTAGATTTATTGCGTGTCATGGCTCAGTCTAATTTGACTTAGAATCATAGAGTCACAGAACGGTTTGGGTTGGAAGGGACCTCAGAGATCATCCAGTTCTGACCCCCCTGCCGTGGGGGTTCCTTCTCACGCTCTCCTTCTGCTGTGCCTCTGCATCATGTGTTGGTTCTGTTGTGTCCCAGGCTACCCCTTGCTCTGTTCCCTTATTTTTGCCGGACAGAATGATGCAGTAGGCGTACCTGTTGCACGGTGGGAAGTCACCACGTTGCTGAGCTGCGGGCAGGATACGTGCCCCTTTGAAGAGTCCGTGACGTCCAGAGAGCCACACTGGGAGATACTCTGCAGTGTCATGCAATAGCCCCTTTTCCCTCTTACGGCTCATCTTATCCCTTAGTCTCACAGAGGAGGTGTCAAGAAAGGTTAAGGGTCGTGCTGATGAACTTCTGTTTGTAAATGGAGACAGGGATCCCAGACAGTTGCAAGAATAACTTCTTGCCTACTTAACTAACAGAGAATGTGGAAGTTGTATTTCTACTTGAAAGCAATGGTGAATTAAAATCTAAATAAGAATCTGTAATGATGCATTTTTCATTGTTTGTATTGCTAGAGATTTTGGTAGAACTAAACAGGATGAGGCACACCAAGCCTACTAATCAAATATAGAAAAGTGGATTCGTTTATATGTTTCCCAAACCTTGGAAGTGAGCCAAGAGAAGAGAGAGCATGGAGGTTATCTTGTACTGCATATAGGAAAATGTAAAGGCTTCTTGTATCGTATTTTACCATTACTTCTTGCAATGGAAAAACAGCGGATTAGCAAGTTAGATATTCCCGTGCATCACTCGAACGGTCCTGTCCCATACGAACTGTCCGACTGACTCGGAGGAAGGTGGTTTCTGAGAGCAACTTTATAGTTGCAGAAGATCTGAAAATGTTGAAAACAAGAATTCTTGTCAACCCAACTGTAAACCTAGTGACAGATAACTAAGGAGACACGTGGGATGTACCTCTTGGGTCTTCTAGGGCAATCTCCCTAGCTTGGGTCCACTAAGGTCAGTGGCAGAGTAGACTGAAATTCCACTAACGTTGTTTCCATTAAAAAAGAATTTTTATTTTAAGGGAATATTTAATTTGCATCTCAGAAGCTTTGATTTTAGGTTAAAGACGTAACGTTCCTTGACAAAGTAGAAATAGAGAGTGTATTTTAAATTTCAAGTCAAATTTTTGTTGGTTTTCAGGCAGATAAAAGGTTTTGATTTTTTTTTTCAGAAGTCACATTTTTAGCGAGGACTGTTGGAGAAGGCAGAATAATTCAAGATTTTTTTTTTGTGAATATGGTGCACTTTAAAGATGTTCTTGTCAACCAGATTTCACCAGCCAAAAGTAGCTCCATTTAGCAGCGGGTCATTAGGAAACCCTGAAAGCCAAGACAATTAAAAATTACCTGCTTTACTCAGACTTTTTCTATGCCTTTACTTGGGGCGGGGTGTGGGGTGTGTCTGTTTCCAATGAAATAATTTGTCAACAAGTGGAACAGCTGATATGAATTGTTAATACCTCCTGCCAGAACATCATGTGACCAGTTACACCATTTACTAATATAATGCTGTTGCTAATATAGTTATTGTTATTTGCATTTAATTTTGGTGCTTGAGACAATGCGACACCATAAATCACGTGGTCAGATGGAGCCAGCTCGGTTTTGACTTCACCGTGCTTGGAATGTGTTGCATATGTTGTAAGGTGCTCCTTCTTAACAATAGGTTTTCACTCCTCTGAACTAACGTTTTATGTTTTGTAAAGAAGTTAAAATAATTATGAAGTAGTTCTATGTCGTTCTGTAATAATTTCTTAAATAGATTTTAAAAAGGAAGCATGCAAAGTAATGAAGCAAGAGGAAAAGATGTATTTCCACTAAAATCCTAACTACTTAGAGTAACTTTACTTCTCAAGGAGCCTAGCAACATTTGGCAGGTGTATGGAACTTCACCCTACCTTTTCGGTATGGATCCCTAAGAACCGCTGATATTTAGGCAATAAAAATCAGGTAAGATGGTGCTGGAGGGGAAGTGAGAGGTTCTGTGGTTCTTGTTGCCTGCACATTAGTTGTTTTTCATTAGTGTTTCCGTATTGAAGGAGCAGGATGGGGAATAAATGAATCTGCTTCCTTTGCTTACCTCCGTTACCTTTGGACATCTCAATTTTAATACATGGATGGTTTTGTCCTTCCGTAGAGGCAAATGTTCTTACAGACCCAGTGAAAACTGGTTGCTTTCATGGAGGGGTTAAAAATAAAAAAGGTTCAAGAGCACATGATCACGAGTCAGAGAGTTGGGATCCCGCATCAGGATGCACACAAGTGACATAGTTTTAGGGTTTTTTCCAACGTTTGGATTTGTGGATTCCAAATGCCAAGTGGGGAATGAGCGGTCTCTCTCCCCAGTCTTTGGTAGCCTGTTTTGGAGTTGTTGACACTGTCACTTGAAGCATCTTTTCTGTTTTTCTCCAGTTTCCCTGTTATATTGTGGAGGCTGTACTTCTCATATATGGCCTAGGTTTTTTTCCTTCTTCTTTAGTTTTAGGTGAATATTCTTCCTTAACCAGTCATCTTGTGAAAATGAGAAATTTCATTTATACCGTTACCATCTATTTATGACCCATGACGTCTCCTTCCAGGTCTTTTCTCTCTTTGATTTCTGCTCACCTCTCTTATTTTCAAGTAAATTGGAAGTAATTTTATGGAAATCTAAAAACTTGTTGTGGTTTAAAGGAAGCTTTGAGCTCACGTTATAAGGTGAGTAATCAGGAGAGATCGTGTCCATCATGAAAGCAGTTATCTGGCCAGTGAGTTCAGGCTGTATGGGGGGAAAAAAAGAGGCTTTTATGACACGTTTCGGTGCCATGACACTTGCATGCTTTTACTTGAACAGTCAAAATTGGAGGACTGAAAGTCCCATTTTTCATCTAGTTCAGTCCAGGTGTTCATCCGGTGAGGTCAGGCTTTGTAATGGTCCCATGAGAACTTAAAGAGTCATTGTCTTAGTCATGGTAGAGGAAAAAATTATGGAATTTTTTTTGGTGCACAACTTTGTATATCTGTTAGTTGTTTTAAGTGTGGGACTTGCATTTTTCCCTTGAACTGTTGTAAAATCTTGAAAAAGTGGCTAAAAGTAACATTGAGGTCCACTGATCTATTGGTGTTTCTGAAGGAACAATCACCGGTGCCGTTATTCACGGATTGTGCTTGGTCTGTCCTTCCACGGTAGCAGTTGCACCACCTCTGCAGTCAGTGGTTGAGCCCTCTGCTTGCTCTATTCTTGGATGGATTTTCATGTCTAGCTTGTCTTTACAGCACAGGAGCTTGAACTTCTTGTGCGTTTCATTCTGTGCGTAGGGAGTACTTTTCTCCAATCCTGTACCTAGCCAATTGCCATGTCCTTGAGGATGGTGATTGTGCTCTCTGAAATCTTAGGAGTCCTGTTCCTCTGTCATTCTCTGTAGGTGCTGCTCTTTTTGATTCTTGATTTCTTTTCTTTGATGTGTTTCCTTGATGAACCACTTGGCCTTAATTGAGCTAAATAAATGGTAACTTTCCAGGTTAAATGGAAAGGATTCTACAACAGGGTTCACTAACTGCATGAACCAAGGGCAGGACACAGTAAAGGGGAATAAATGACTTCTTTCAGCAGGCTTGTGCTAACTTAAAATAATTGTGGTGGTACATTTTTAGCAGCTTTAGGAGGTTTTCAGCATAATGCTAAAAGAAAACTGGCCCTGACACTAAGTTAATTCTGACAGGATCCCTGCTCATGTGTCAGGTGGTCTACAGAACTTTCAGCATTTCCAGAACCTCCAGCATTTGAAATAGTAACAGTGACCTGCCTCTTGCAGACCAGCTCAGAAACACCTCATGATCTGTAAAAAAACCTCATAAAGCCCACATCCTTGTTTAGTATTACTTGGAGCTGTGCTCGTTTCCATCAGCTCGTGATACCACCTGTTTTGCATAGTGAAGTGTTTGTAGCTCAAAGATTGGAAATCCAAAGTCTTTGTAGAATAGAATGGTATTTGCAATTTGAAATGACAGTTTTTCGAATTTGTAAGCCATTGGATTTCTAAGAGGTGGGCGAGTGAATGGAGCTGCCTGTGTTGTTTTAAACTGGCCTTGGAATAATTAGGTTGCTGATGCAGTAATGTGGGGCAAATGGCAGTTCTCATCTTCCCTGCTGGTACCACAATTTGCAAAGTATCAGGAGGCTCTAGGAATCAGGATGAACTGCATCAGCTGTGGAAGCTGGCAGAAGGGTTAAGCATTTTAGTGTACGTGCTAATTGAATTTTCTGCTAGATCCAAGGCGCTTGCTGTGTAGGAAGTTTTTATGGTGTTTATGAAAGGTGGGGACACTGGTAAGAAGGTGGGGCTCCCGTGATGCATGTAATGACATTTTGTGGTGTGGGAGTATTTAGAAACGATGGTGACGTTTTCTGACTCTTATCTGTACTGTTTGCTGAATGCTGACAACTTGGTCAAACTGGATATGGTGCCTTCTTGTTCCACCATTTTTAGTTTTCATATTTCTGTTCTTTCACATGTAACTGACTGTGTATTATTTGCACGGTTTTTCCTTTTCCTTTTTCTTAAGGCTGCCTGATGACCTGTGCAGAAGGCACACAGGCTAGCAGCACTTGCTGTCATGATTAGCTCGGCCTCTTCCTGCACTCGGGGCCTTTTGAGAAATTGTTGGGATGAGAAAAAGAAAAATTACTGCATCTGGTACACCCGGAGTCTGGGTCAGATCTTGTCAAGACCATTTTTAGGCTGCATTTACCTTGTGTTTTTTTTTATTTTTAAACCAAAATTTTTAACGCCAGAATTTTTTTTGGTGTTTTTAAGTGAGTATTAAGTTAGTGTCACTGCAAAGTCGAAACTGGTGGTCTGATTTTGGTTGCCTCATACACTGGTGCCAGTCAAGAAGGAGCTGCATTGACTTAAGTGAAGTTCAGCGCGTGGAAGCAGCGTGAAAGGAGCATCTCATCCAGGCTCTTGTGCCACTGGAGCCTGAGTGTGGCTTGCAGTGGCAGTTCCATCTAGTCCACTTGTGGGTGACTACGTATAGTCAGAGTAAAGATTGATCTAGCTCATATACTGGTTTTGAGACTGTCTAATATTGGGAATGTCAGGAAAGGGATGAAGAAACACGGCAGTTACGGAGTGGTCTTTTTCCTTCGTGTATCTTCCCAGCTACTGATGGATGGTCAGACTCTGAGCTAGAAATTTTCCTCATGGGAGGAAGGAGATGCTCGGTGCCTGCACGCTGTGTGCAGGTGAGGGGCAAACAGCTGGTCTCTGAGTTTAAGTGTATGGGAAAATGGAAGTAAGTCTCACTCTGAGAAGGAATTTGCTAAAGCAGGGTGGTGTTGGGTGTAGCCATCCTTGGCCTTCCTTCTGTCGCTTGTAACTCTGCTTTAGAAAGGATTTTGACAGCTAAGTTCTTTGGTCATTAAGCCAAAATTATTTTGGCTTTGGAGAGTATTTGAACAACGGTCCTGGGATGATCAGACTTGCAAAACAGAGCGAGGGAGAGCAAGTTCACCTGCCCTCGCAGATTTGTGCTGCGTGGTTTCAGAGGGAGCGGCTGGTTTGCTCATCAAAGTTGAGTTTGGTTCGAAGTCGATGACCTGGTTATTGTGCTTTTATACTTAAATGCAGCATGGGAAGTCCAACAGCCTGGTCCACAAGTATTGGAGGAATCACTTTGTCATGGAAAGGTGCTGCAAGTGTGACAAACTGTACACCTAAGAAGTTCTTGGAAAATGAAATTATAGCCCAACACAAATACATGCAAATATTTTCATGCAAGGGGTATAATACAAATTTTCACAGAGGCTCTTTAGGATGTGGTTAACTTATGAAGTCTTCCCACCAAGTTCACTAGCAATTAGTTCTCCTTCACAGGTGAAAGACAAAGCTCTGACTGATAAGGATGAATCTAAGGAAATGTTTCAGAATTCCATAACCTGTTATCTTTCTCTTAATTTGACTTGACTCAAACATGATGATCCATCAGGTTCCATCAGTCGTGGATCACCTTCCATTCTATAGCTGTCATGTGAACTCTGTTCCAAAGCACTGGATGGAAATCGTGGTACGTGGTGTTAAGACGATGAGAGTCAAAAGGATACCAGTTGAATAACTGTAGTGGCTTTAAATTATTTTTTCATTTACCTGTTTTTTTGTTTTCTTGTTCACATTGATTGATTGTCTGTATTTCTTGTTCAACTGGCTGATTTTGCTGTGAGATTCTTTTTCAGAGCTAGTCTTGTCTTCCCTCAGACTCCCCCTTCCTCTTTTTCTTAACAGCTTAGAAGGAGAAAAAACTCCTGCCTGATTGAAGAGATGACTTCTAAGAGATTGTGGAAAGCATCATTAAGAGGGTCTGGTTTGCTTTTTTCCTTACCTTCCATATACAGGTTTCCGATCAGAAGTTGTGAGTAAATGGGACAGCAGCATCCCAAAATATTCCTGTGCTGAGACTCTGACAATGGACAGAGTACACGGAGACTGTGGGAGTCCTGTGCCACTGGGAGATGCAGACAGGAGCAGGACTAGAGAACAAGACCCAGGATTAACTGTGTTGGGAAAAGCACATGAGTTCTTTCGGATTTGTGATCTGGAAGGCAAAGGCTTCATCACTCGTCAAGACATGCAGGTAAAACACAATTGGCTGTGTGAAACGCACGAGGAGAGAAGCTCCTTAATGTCCTTAATGAGTTGAGATTGATGAATTCAGAGTTAAAAATTGTAACACCCTCCTGATAAGTTTAGAGAGGTATGTAGAGTTTTAAATAAGCACTATGTAAGACTTGAAAGAACTTGCATTTGTTTCCACAGACAAAGCAACAAAAAAATGCAAAATCCAAGTAAGTGAAGTTAAAAAAAAAAACGCCCCAGGAATTTAATTCCATTCTTGTTGAAAATCCAGTGAATTCGTTACTTCGTGATTTGCCACAGCATGGTCAATGTATACAGTCCACCAATTTTATCCTTCTGTATTTTTCAGCAAAATTGTGTAAATCAAGTCTTTCACTTTGGTTTCACCTGCTACACAATGGTGAACTCTCAGCTGGATCAGAGATTCATGTAGGAAGTCCAGAGGAATGGTATTTTAGCCTTAATCAGTGTTCACAATAATCGTACCAAATTGTTCTTAAATTGTTTGAGGGACCAAAATCAGATTTGCTGAAAAGGTTGTTGGGACAAAACCAACTATACAACTAAATCTTTTGAAAAGATGGGCGTTGGGTGCATATTGCAGAAATGGTAGGATGGCTTGAAGCAGTGGCAGAAAACAAGTATGTGCTCATGCTTGACACACAAAGCTTAATTTCGTGGTGTTAATCCATTTCTACTTCAGTGCTTATGGATGGAAAAGAATTGGGGAGTGGTAGCAAAATAAATTCAGCGCAAACTGCTACAAAAGGAAGCATCTAATAGAAAATTTAGAAACCTTCCATCTCCTCAGAAACCAAGATACATCTGCATATAGGGAAATGCAAGCGAAACACTTGTAACGACGTATGTTGGAAAAGTAAAAACCTGATAGTAAGTGGCTCAGATGACTACTCTCAAGAGCTTTCTGTGCAGTTGTTGCTGCTGAGTTTTGTGACAACCTGTGCTGATTCTGCAGAGTTGAAAGAAGATAGGAGTGCAGCTGCTTGCTGCGCTGCAGGCTTTGCCAATATACATTTTCTCTTTGAAGTAACTTGGGTGCAAACTAATATGTTGTTAGCGGTAGGTTTTGGTCAATCCAGATCCTTAGAGAATGTAATGGATTAAAATTTTATGTTTCCCAAAGCTGCATGGCATACGTTTTCACCTAGTGGAAGACCATATATATATTTGTGTGCATTAAAAAAAGTTCTAATATCTACTTCTTTCAGTAATCTACAACATTTTCTAAGGGATTTGGTACACATTATTTTATTAATATACAAAACAATGATGGCTTTTACTGGACAACTGTATATTAGACATATACAGTTATGCATTACCCTTGATTAGGGGACTGATGAACTAGAATCCCTGTATGGCAAATGCAAGTTTGAAATCAGCCCAGTTGATTTCAATTGAACTTTTCGTGATGTTCACTCCCTATAGCAAGGACATACATCAGTAAAGCAAATCAGCTTTTTTCCCTGAAAGGTACCAGTTGTTAATCACTTTTGCATCCTGCTGTTTGTTGACTCAGTGCTACTCACGGTTAACAAAAAACTGCTTCAAATACAAGATGCCAACACTGAGCTTTTTAATTTTTAGTAATGTGGTGTGAGGCATGAGTTTCAACACAGAGTGCTGAGTATCTAAAAAGTGCAGAGTATCTAAAATCCAATTAACTTCAGTGGAACAGATGTTGCAAACCAAGTTCTCTGATGCATTTATAGTATAGTAAATATATTAAATATTTATTCCTGCCTGATTATATCATGCTGTTTATTTTGACAATACATGAGTACTGGTTGTTTGGGATTTTTCATTCTGTTTCAAAATATCAAATGTGCCCAACTTTCAAACAAACAAGAGGTTTTGAAAGCAAACTCTGCTGGAGTCTTGAAACCACAGTTTTGCACTTTGGGCCTTGAGATTATCATGAATAATGAGAATCAGTGTTGCAAAATGTTTTGTTTTAGTGTGTGTAGCAGTTTTGGGTTCAGATCTTGCTCTTAGCTATTTGACCTCTGTTGTTTTATTTAGCAGGGTAGAAGCTTTGGGAAGATGAGTGTGTTTAAGTGAGAAACTGCTCATCAGGTGTATCACTGATGAAGTAACGTGGTTGGACTGAACGTACATCAAATTTTCTTAGTTTTTTGGAAGCAGGCAGCAGTGCACAATTAATCCTGCTCAGAAATCCCTTTGGGACTATTCCAGATAGTCCTGTGCTTTAGAAGCCTTGTTGCTTCGCCTTCTCAAGATCACCTTGGAATTCCTGTTACTACTTTTCCCTTCAGCTCCTGCAGGTTTACAATATATACTCCAAGCCCTTCTCCGCAGCCAGAGTTAAGGCACTCTGGCGATTCCTACCTTGGCTACATGGCCTGGGATATCAGATCGTGGTTTCTGCTGTTCTTGGATTGCAGGAGAGTCTTTATTTGGCCATAAATCCCTTCCTCACAGTGCAATGAATTAGTATTTTTGTTCTGATGAACTTCATCAACCTATTAGCTTGCAAGTTTCATATGTTGTGTATGCAATAGGAGTTGAGGGAAGGAATTAAAATATTAACTAATAAAGCAGAGGACTTCACCAGTCTGTATTTATATTGCTTCCTAAGCTGAGAAAAAATTTTACTCTTCCTAGTGCTGTCTCCCACTGGAAGTCGTTGCTGTTGTAGTTGTTTGCCACTCCAGTTTCCTCCTATTTCTGGGAATCTGTCTATACTGGTAAAAGAATTACAGTAAAACCATTAGGGCCAGATTTAAATCAAGTGTTTTTTTTTTTTTTTCTTCTATGCCTGTCTTTAGAATCTCGAGAAAAAAAAAAAGTGGTTTTGTGGAGCTGGTGTCATGAAGTTTTGTCTTTTTTGGTGTCATCGTGCTACACTTCAGAAGTAGACAATCATGAACTACATTTAACTCATTACAGGAGCAGTAGGTTTGCTCCTTGAACTGTGCAGCTTTCTTGGCTTTGTTTTATTTATTTATTTCCCCATTTTAAAGCAGCTTTAATTAGGACAGTACACCCTCTGTCATTTTTTTGTTCAGAGAGTCTCTAGCTTGACCTCAAGACATGGAAGGAACTAGGTGTACAGTTCTGCTGTCTAGCTTGTCCAGCTGCACCATGATCAAGGCATTTCACCAGAGTGCTAAGACTCCACCTGAAATTCTCCCTCTCCCCTGTGTGGCTGGAATCTGTGTCACCAGGAGATTTTTCCCACTGCTTTGTCCTAAAGGATTCATAAAGGCAAATAATGAAGTAATAAAAGCATATCTCCCTCAGTTCATGTTGTTTTACTCTGTGCTGTATTTGAATTTTCCTTCTTCTTGTATTATGGATGTTCTGTGGTATCTAGTAGTCTTCTCATCCTGTAGAACTGGATAAAGGTGCTGCATGTTTTGTCATTCCAGAGACTGCATGCTGAGTTACCTCTTAGCCTGGAAGAGCTTGAAAAAGTTTTTGTTACATTGGATGCTGATGGCAACGGCTCACTTACCCTAAAGGAGTTCACCACAGGATTCAGTGAGTTTGGAGGAAAGCATGTCTCCTGTATAGAGCTTTGTTCATATTCTCTACTTTCCACATCAATAAAGAGGCATTTTTATCTTCACAGTACACTTAGGGAGCCAGACTATTCCCTAGATATAGCAGATATATGTAACAGGTGAAGAAATGGTCAAATTATGTCTATAAAGATGCAAAGGGCTCCAGGGTTTTCCTCTCTTGTGTAAGATGGCAAGTCACATCACAACATGAGACATAAGATGTAACCATCTGAATTACACCTGTTTTCAGCCATGGGGTAGATCTGCGAACAAATTTTGGAAAACTTCCTTTGAGGGGAGAAAGCTTGTGTTTTTATTTCATATCAGGTCATAAGACCTGAGAGATACTAAAGATTATCTCTAAGATTAATGGAAGACAAAATGGAAAATGTGTTAAGACGGCTGTCCTTACAGCTGTGGGAGTGCTTGCTACAACAAGTTAGTTCTTCAAGTCATGCTGCTTTATTCCGAAACAAAGCAGGATGAGGCAATTATTATTGCATAATTGGAGCTGATAAGTTCTTCAGCTGATAACTGCCTGCTTTGCAGCAGCACTCTTACTGTCGTGGGTTTGTGGAAGGGTTGTTTTCTCCCCGGCTGTGCGGTGCCAGATAAGACGACGACGTGGTCAGTGAGACTGTGTTTGGTTGCTGGTACAGAATCAATTTTGTACTTAAATTTTAGCTCTGCTGACTATAAGCATCAGGTTTAAGCTAGAAAACTGAAGGTTAGGCATGAAACTGGGAACAAATCAGGCACAGAACTCAGGGATCCTCTTGCCATCCCTCCTCCTTTTGTTTTTCTCATTATACTCCCTTTTCTCGTAAACAAGTGTAGGTGTTTCCGTCACAAATTATATTTACTGTAAAATTTGATTTTTGGTATGTTGCTCTTCAGTGACATTGCTTCTTGCTGTGAGTTCTGAAAACGCTGACGTGTGTAATTTCTAATTCTTAGGCCAGTTTCTTTTGGGGCAGATCGCTTTGGATGATGAGCCGACGCAGCAGGCAGAAGGTGCAGCAGCCGGCCGGCTTCAGCGCGTCGAGACCGAGGGTGGTGACGAGGACGAAGAATTCCAGTTCTCACATCTGATGGATCGCCTTGGAGCTAAAAACATTTTGGATGAGTGAGTCTTTGCAGCAGTAGTAATCAATTGTATGATCTTGTATGATTCAGCTCTGGGTTTGATTTTAATGGAATCCGAGATGAATGAGGAGATGCAAGGCTGCTCAGAATCACTGTGGTTCTTGAAAAATGTATTTTCTCTGTCAGGGATGATGGAATGCTCTTCAACCAAAATTTCCAAGAGCAAAGCTGTTGTACCATAGGCAGGTGAAACGTTTGTGCCATATGAAAGCTGTACCATGAACCCCCTGATGTGCCCTGGCTTTTGAACACAGATGATTACTAGCATGTAATCCACAGATGCCAGTGATTTTCCACCCAGCAATGCATGAGCGTTTGGCATGGGCTGTGTTGGAAGTGTACAGAGCACAAAAGCTGCTCTAAGAGCTTCTGCTGTGTTGGTCTAGAACCATGAATGCTCTAGATGAAAAAAAGCGGAGGGCAAAAATGAGAGAGGATCTGGAGAGGTAGCAGGAATGTTTCCTTTCCATGAAATAAAAGCACTTGTCAGTGCTTCTCTTCACCTGACTGCCTGTTGCAGATAAGAAGTGATTGTCTGTCATCCTGAAAGATGTTCATTATGAAGAGATCTTTATCACCAACTTTTCTATCCTCATCCTCGTTTTGTCCTTTAAATATAGCACACTCTGCTGGCTAGGTTCAGGCTTACAATGAGCACGGAAGAGAATGAGTTAGGAAGAAACAAAGTTGTTCAGGAGAATTGTGGCAAATTATTAAAAAGAAGTTGTCATTCACAGTAGAACATCCTTTTTCCAGTATCTACTGAACAAATTTGGAAACAAAACCTTATCCTGATAAATCTTTAAATCAAAATTTTCGAGATGATGTGTTCTGATTTTTGGAGCAGTCCCACTGTGGAATTAAAGTGAGTTGAAAATGCAAGAAGTACAAATGCAATTTTTTAACTTGCCTAACAAAGTTAGGAGACTGAGTCTCATTCATTTCTCACGAGGACGTGTTTTTGATGATCTTTCCCACTGCCCCCTCCCCACGAGATTTGTGGGAACTGCTTTACCTCTAATAGAAATTATGGGATGGTGCAGCATATGTCATCTGTCTCCTTTCTTATCCGTTCCTGTTTAGCCAAGTGTCTGGCAGGGCACCCATTAAACAGTTTATATGATTCTCTGCAGTCACGCATGGCCAAACTTTATAATGCATTCTTTGGAATAAATGCTATTTCCATCATTTCCCACCCACCTCAGCCTTTTCAGATCTGCCCCTGATGAAGTAGCCCTTGTTTTTCATAAGCCTGGTGTTCTGGCTAGTGGTACCCTGAAGCCTGCAGCCACTGGGATGCTGTGAACCTTGGTTGCAGCCCGAGAAGTGTTCTCTCTTAACGAATCCCTTATGATCTCTTTCAGTGAGAGTGATGTGAAGCAGCTTTGGTTGCAGCTGAGAAAAGATGAACCTCATTTACTTGCCAATTTTGAGGAGTTCCTGATCAGAATTTTTTCCCAGCTCCAAGAAGCTGATAATGAAAAGACTGAGTTGGAATGCGCTCTGAAAAAGTTAGTAGTTCTCTTTGTTGAACTGTGTGTGTAGTTTTACAACCGTCTTAACCATTGTTTGAACCTCTGAAATATTAGAGCAAAAATCCCTGTTTGTTCCACAGCACTACTGGAAAGAGAAGGATCATGTTACCGGTATTGCTGAAATTATAGAATTATGCCTTGAGTAGAACTGGATGTATGATCCTTATAGCAGCCCTCCAGTACTTAAAGGGGGCCTACAGGAAAGCTGGAGAGGGGCTTTTTACAAGGGCATGTAGTGACAGGACAAGGGGTAATGGATTTAAACTGAAAGAGGGGAGATTTTGATTAGATCTAAGGAAGAAATTCTTCCCTCTGAGGGTGCTGAGGCACTGGCACAGTTTGCCCAGAGAAGCTGTGGCTGCCCCATCCCTGGAAGTGTTCAAGGCCAGGTTGGATGAGGCTTTGAGCAACCTGGTGTAGTGGAGGGTGTCCCTGCCCATGGCAGGGGGGTTGGAACTGGATGATCTTTGAGGTCCCTTCCAACTCTAACCATTCTATGATTCTATCCCAGACAACAGAGATTTTAATCCAATATTTAGCATTTTTCACATAACAATGATATGCCCTTATTGCTTTAATTATTTTCCCCTGCCTGCATGCAGGGCATATTTGCAAGCTAATGTATTAGATTATTTTTTCTGCTGCCTGTTAGTCGTGTTACTTAAAATTGTGTTACACTTTTAATTATAACAGGATATTATTTTATTTTTCTGTTTAATTTGATCAGAGTTAGGAATGGTAAGCCATTGATTAAATGCTTGGAGAGTATTCAGCCTGCAGGAATGGCGTGTGCCTATGTGCCAGACCAACTGAAAAGATTCCTACATCCAGAGGTACCTCCTGGATGGTGCTGCCATGTCCTTTGCTTCCAAACACATGAGAGGATAGAAATATCTAAATCAGCAGCTTAATAATACGGGACTAAAGTTATTCTCCCCGTCACAGAGAAGCAAAGAAAATCTTTGATTCCCATGGAAACGCTGACTGCTGTGCAAAGTTAGAGGGTTTTTCAGTATGCAGTCAATTTAGCCTTGATCAAAGTGACATTATACTACATGAAAACAGAATTGTTAAGTGTGATCGTAGCATCTCTGCCATACCTTTCTAAATAACTGTGAATTCTTTATGAATTTGTGTCATTTTATTCCATTGATGAGTGCTGATTTCTTATCAAGCATTTTCTTAGTTTTAAGAGAATAACATTTGAGATGAAAACATGACCTGACTTGACACTGAAAGGGGAGTAAGGCAGCACAAAGGGCTGCTGGATTTTCAGACACTCTCTATTTGAAGCACTGAAGTCACATGGAGAGGTCCTTGTCTGCGCTGCTTTTCTTCCCTAATCAGAGTTTACAAAAATCTAAGTGACAGCAATTGTTTTCCTCAAACTGATGTAGCTCAAAATTTGTTTATTGCTGCTGTAAATCCTTAGAAAGTGCCTTCTGCTCTTCATTTTTAACCTGTGACTGAAAATGCAAGCTGGCAACGTCAAGTGTTCTGATGTTTGAAAGGGGGAAAGAAAAAGACTTATTTCTGGTGTTTCTCGTTCCTCTTAGCTTAGGTCAATCTGTTCAAGTTTCTTTGCCATTTGCTTGGCTTTAACTGAGAAGAGAATCAGGCCTTTAATAAGTGAAAACATAGAATATGTAGAGGATTAGGTACAAAAAATAATAGATAGCCAGATTACAAAATTAATGGCTTTTTTGCTACTGTATATTCCTTGTCTTGCTTCTATTGATGTGAATGCTCTAGGAGGTGATGTACTTTATTCCTCAAGGAAGAGCTCTAGCAAGAGGAATGTGAGGGAATATACAGTAGTGTAATATAAAGGCCCTATTAATCCCTGTTAAAAGTCTTCCTAGGATGACCTCTGAGTTTGATGCAAAGTGATTTTTTGCTTTTCAGTTTGTGGATTAATGAAAATTAGAGTAGAATAGAAGCAGACCAAAGCAGCCGTCTTGTTCTCTTTCAACAGTTAATTTTTTTCTGCCCAAACTAAAGCATCTGCTCAATGTAATCCTTCATGTATCAAACTGCAGTGGTATTAATTAGTGTCCTATGGGAAAAAGTGAGCTTTTAAGTCTGTCTTTTTTCCTAAAGTCAGCTATGCTTGTTCACAGCATGTTTATTTCTGTTGCTGAGCTGTGCTTTTCAGTTTGTTTCAGCAAAACTGTTAGAGAGGCAATAAGGTAGCTTTCACAAAGTCTGTTCTAGCTAAAACATCTTAGATATGACACAAGTACCTCGTTCAGCTCTCTTGAATGGTGAAAAATGAAGTTCCAGAGTGGAAAAAAAAAAAGTTGCAGTGAAAATCCTTAGAACTGTCAAACTTAGGCTCTGGTGTTGTCACTAGGAAGCTGTGTTCATCAAACCCAAGATTTAGTAGTCATTAAAACTGCATAATGATCAGCTGCTTTATATGGAAACATCAGATGTGCAGCTTTATTAGCCTTTGAGCTGTTGAAACTTTCCTTCCATGGGGGGGAAAAAAAATCCGTGACCTCTCCTGCACAACAATTCCTATTTTCTTAACCCTAGAACATTCTCAGAAATGTGGGGCTTAGCCTGTAATGTGAGCCATGACTCGAAGTGATGCTACAAAGACCCACTCCGTATACTTTTTCTCTCTTACTAGGAAAATTGCTGCTTATGATGAAGAAATTCAACATCTGTATGAGGAAATGGAACAGCAAATCAAAAAGGAGAAAGAGCAGTTTCTGTTGAAAGTGAGTGTCTCTGTTCTTGTGGGCATGGGTTTCTTCCCCCTTCCAGTGGATTTGTACTCATTCTGGATGTGAAATGCAAGCCCACAAAATGTGTTTCACAACAGAATAAGAAAAAACACCATTTGCCTCACTGCTGCTTTTGTACTGATCCAACTTATGCAGCTTCACACTACGTGACTTGTTGGATGAGAGGAGCGTTGATGTCCTGTGCTCAGTGGTGGGCATTCTTCTGAAAGCCCACTGAGCTACAGCCTTATTGTGTTATTGGTGCTGCTGCAGGTCCAACTTCTGGTCATGATTAGGAAAAATGCTCTTTGAGGTTGTTTGGAGCAGCACTAATCCCATTGAGTTCTGCAGTCTCTGCTTTTGAGGAGGGAATAAGTTCTCACTGAAGAGCACCAGCAGATGAATCAAGTGATGGTAATTTCCAAAACCACCACAGAT
This sequence comes from Tauraco erythrolophus, assembly GCF_009769465.1. Taxonomy (NCBI): domain Eukaryota; kingdom Metazoa; phylum Chordata; class Aves; order Musophagiformes; family Musophagidae; genus Tauraco; species Tauraco erythrolophus. Next base: position 87,381,075 of record NC_141468.1, read on the forward strand.
AATTGTGAAATAAACACAGGTTGGATTCTTCTGTCACTGCCATAGTGCTTCCAGAACACCCACCAATGAGTTCCCTTTTCTTACGAAGTGGCGTTTAAATTTCCTTCACTGCTTTTATAACCTGTTCTTTGGATTTTTCTGTCCAGTTTTTTCTCCTAAAACAAGGAAACCAACAAGAACTCCCAGTATGCTCCAGGAAAGAGTCACCTTAGAATCATTTAGGTGAGAAGGCACCTGTGCTGCCCTTAACTTTCAGACTACATCAGGTCCTCAGGAACCTGTGCAATTGACTTTTGAGTATGTGAATGATGGAGGTTGCACAGCTTCTCTGAGTGGCCTGGGGCAACCAGTCATGAGCTACTGGCCTTTCTGGTGCCTTGAGAGCAGTCATGTAAATGAAACTAATACATGATTTCAAACAACATGTGGTACAGGAAATGTTGCCAAAACTAGTGGATATCCATCAATTATTGGCTCCATTCTCAATCAAATATGGTATCTTAAAAATCCTTTTGTGGTCCAAATATATAAAGTATTTTTTGTTTCCTGACATGAAGTGCCTTTGTTTCCTGACAAAAAGAGCCTTAATCAACTAAGTCTTTTCACTTGCCTCACTGCATGGTGAACCTGACTCATAAATTTGAAGTTTTTTCCAGTTTTTAGTGGTGGATGAGGTGAACCCATTATATAAAGTTTTTATATCAGGTGAAGGATAAAAAAGTATTTGCAGCTTTGCCTGACAGCAGTTGTTGTGGCAGAAGTGGTTTATATGCTCTTAATACCCCACAACTGATGGAAAATCTTAAAACAAGAAAGACTTTTCCATAGGCAGTGATTGTTGGATCTCCTAATTAGTTGTATATTTGAGGAAAAGCCATTTCTTTCCAGCTTTTTCATTAAAGCTTCCTGCTGGAGCTCTTTACAGTTTAGTCAGCACTCACACTAATGGTTGTCATGCACTCCAGAAGCATTGTTTCTTGGCATGACTAATTTGGGATTGGGGAAAATCTGACTGTTAAATTCTTTCTCTAATGCAAAGTCTCACAAAGATTTTTACAGCCTGGAGAGATTCATTTGTGCCATATAAAAGGGGAGTTATTATGACTTGAATGAAGAGCAGCTCTTGAAGAATACATTTAAAGAAATTGTTAAGATGCAAATAAGTACAAATTGTAGCTATTTACCATACTTAATACCCTGGTGACTGAAAGCTGTAGAAAAGGGACAGTTAGTCTGTCTTTTTCACTTGGATATATATTTTTCCACATAAAAAGCCAGTTAATGTGCGTTTGATTACCCCATTACATGTACTGCTGAAGGGGAAAAGCATGTAGGAACCACTGCTGTCTTGAGAAAATTTTAATTTTTTATTCAAAGGCATTTTCCTGGGGACCTTAGAGAGGAGAAGCCTGTTGTGGAGGAACAGGACAGATTATCAGCTGATAGGAGCAGCTAGAACCTGATTTTACTTGGAGGAGATGTGACAATTTGTCTCAGCTGAGGAGTGTGTGAAGGAGTAATCCCAAACAGGACTGGGAGTTCCCAGTGATTGAAGGATTGATTTAGGTTGGTGAAGCTCCTAAGGCTTGTGCTCAAGATTTCTGCCTCCCCTTTGTAGACTTGATGCCTACTCATGCGCAGTCAGTGCATCCTCTAGCATCTACTGTCACCAAAGTTGCTGGACTACACCAGTTGACAGCAGCTCAGAGTCTAGATTCATGAGTGACATGGTCCCTAAATTGGGTTGGATCAGTAGCTCGTTATGTTCACTGCAAAAAGCTGGGCTGTTATTTTCATGCCTGATTCCTTCTGTCTCCTCCTCCTGATGAAATTGTGCTGTTAAGACATTTCCTCTTGAAATTTTGCAGGACACAGAGAGGTTTCAGTCCTACAGTCAAGAGCTGGAGTGCAAGCTCCTGTCAAAAGAACAAGAACTGGAACAATTGGCTCAGAAACAGAAAAAGGTACTAACTGATATCCTTCAGAGTTAAACAGATGTTTTTTATTTGTTCACATGATTTCTTTAGGGGCTACTTTAGGTCCCAAAAATGCAACTTGCTGTGGTGTGGTTATGCCGAACCGTGGCCCTATGTTGCTTTTGTGTCGTGAGTGTAGATACCTGAATGGCTTTGAAAGAGAGGGGGCAATGGCTTTGAACTGAAAGAGGGGAGATTTCAATTAGATATAGAGAAGAAATTCTTCTCTGAGGGTGGTGAAGCACTGGCACAGGTTGCCCAGAGAAGCTGTGGCTGCCCCATCCCTGGCAGTGTCCCAGGCCAGGTTGGATGGGGCTTTGGGCAACCTGGTGTAGTGGAGGGTGTCCCTGCCCATGGCAGGGGAGTTGGAACTGGATGATCTTTGAGGTCCCTTCCAACCCAAACCATTCTGTGATTCTATGATTCTATAAGTTATGACTGCTAGATTTCTATGCATGTGCTTCAGAAAAATGTTGCCCTCTATTTCTAAAGCAGTTTTCCTTTTATATGATGAAATGACAAAAACGCTCCAGGTATTCCCCCCAGGTACCGGGTTAATTTTGTGGAAACGTAGCGTAATTCCACTGCCTTCAGTGTGCTAGGAACTGGCTTAACACCCAGGCAGCTCAAAAGCAGAGAATCTGGCTCTTGCAGTGTACACCTTGCTCAGAGCTTGTGCCAACGACTCGTTTACTTGTTTTGGATGATCCAGCTCCCTCCTGAAGGACCTGCTGCTGTGACACAGCATCTCTCTGTGGTCACAGTTTTGTAGCCATGTGTGGTTCTCGTGCTTGTCGAGTTCCCATGGTAAAGCCTGATGTGTTTTGCTTCTGAACAGTAGAAGTAAACACTCTCCTGGTTGGAGAAGCAGAGTATTTCTGCATGTGTCAACGTGGAGGCTGTGAAGTGTCTCCAAGGCCAGTGAGTGAGAGACTAGCAATAGGGAAAGGGGTAGCACTGGAATTGAAAGGGCTGAAATGGAGTGCTGTGAAACCAGCTCCCTCTGTAGAATATGGATAAAAAATACATGTAAAACTTCTTTTCCTGGCAGCAGTGCTTGGGAGTGCCAGTCTTTGGAAGTAGGAGAGAAGTAAGAGAGGAAGGGAAGGAAGAGGACCAAGAAGTTTGAGGGCAGGTCCCTAGTTGGGTGCTGGTGAAGATGGTGGGAATTGTAGGGTTGTACTTGAGCATGACAGAAGACAAACCTCTAGCTTACTACAATTATGCAAGTTTACCTGATGAGGATGTAGGACTGAACTAAAAGGCCAGCACAGAATTGAAATCAGCTGCCTGATGTTGATTGCCTTGGTTCATCCCCTGTGAGTCAGACCAGATGTGGGTTGATGCAGGCTGTTTGCCATGTTGCAGCACTACAGTGGAATAATCCACGCTTTGAAGATATCTGTGGGGACACACAAATCAGGCGTTTTTAGCCTGAAGCTAACTGCCAAGTGTAAGAAATTATTCATCTTAATTTTGTAATGATTATATTTTCATATTCTCCCCTTTTTATTTTTTTTTCTTTAAAGCTATGCTTAAAACTTAGTTATCAGCCAGTAGTTCTGTAAAGCTCTCTTCTTGTTCTCTAAAATAGATGTGTTCTGGATTTGATTTTAAATTTTAAGCCTGGTATAATCAAGTAATACAGGCAGCAGCATAAGGAAGTTTTATCTTTTAATTATTGTCTATATTGCCTATTGTCTACTATTGCCTATCTTGGAAAACATGGAACAATGTGTGATTTTTATTAGTATTGTTTTTATCTGATTTTGTGTTTTCCTTTTCTATCAATTGCATTGTTTATTATTGATAGTATTACTGTGTTTTCTATTTCATTTGTAATTTCTGTTATTTATAACTTCCCTTGTGAATTTGCATAAGTCTCAACAAGGGTGTTTCTGAAGGACAGGATCTTCACAGTACCATAAAAACTAAACTATGTCTCATTTTATTTTTGTTGAAAGGAAGCTGTGTTGGACAAATGGGATTCACTCCTTCTAATGATGTGATAAGTGAGATAATTTTATTGAAATGATTGATGTCTTTTGAAACTTCTGACCTTCAGCCAGCTGATTGGTACCCATTGTCAGTCTCATACACAATATTAGACTTTTATTTCTGATACAGCAGCCTAGCCTATTTGAATGCTTAACTCAGTGTACTTAGAGACAGTGTTTTGTACATATATTTTTCTAATTCCTAGTGACCATCTCTGAGAGTGACTGTCATCGTTCCTCAGATCTGTTTTCGTAATACCATAACCCCACTCATTTTCTGGTGTTACTCTTCATTCACCTGGATATCCATGTGTCCCAGGTTAGCTTCCACCCGTGTAATGTTTGCCATGTCCAGAGGCCTCTGACACTTTTGCCTCCTCCTCTTGCATGGAAATATACTGTGAAAATTAAATCTAGTCTTGTAGACAGTAATGGTAGCTCGGTTTAATTACAACTTCCATGCTTGATTATATGAGAACCTCTTGGTAGTAAACTTGATTAAGTCTTTTTTTTTTTTAATGCGATGTAATTACTCCTGTGTTGGACATTATTGTGAAAAATGTGAAAGAGAACTTCCGGACAAGATGAGCTCAGTGTTGTCTCTGCCGATTTAGGCAGATGGAGTCTCCCTTATGAGGGTCTTCTGCCTGGTGGGACTGAAATCGTGATCTGATTCCATGTTGACTGGCCTTCTGTAGGCCAAGATTCCTTTGGCTAGGAGTTCCTTTTTGCTGGCTGCCATGATCTTGAATTGTCAATGTGCTCTACATGTCTTAGATCAAGCACAAGCTGTTCTCTGTGATGCTCCTCAAGGAACGTGTGACGGCATGTCTCGGAAGGAGGCACCCGGGACAGATGATGTCCAGCACAAGGTCTAGGGCACTGAATCTTTCCCATTGCCCTGTGTCCTGTCACTCCACACCCTTGTAAAAAGCCCCTCTCCAGTTTTCTTGTAGCCCCTTCAGGTGCTGGAAGGTCTCCCCAGAGTCTTCTCTTCTCCAGGCTGAACATCCCCAGCTCTGTCAGCCTGTCTCCACAGCAGAGGTGCTCCAGCCTTTGGATCATCTTCGTGGCCTCCTCTGGACTTGTTCTGACAGCTCCGTGTCCTTCTAATGTTGAACACTCCAGAGCTGAATGCAGTACTACAGGTTGGGTCTCACGAGAGCAGAGAGTAGAGGGGCAGAATCCCCTCCCTTGACATGGCTGTGAGCAGTGAGTCTTTCCCAATCCATTTTCACTTACTTGATGACCAATTTGCAGCTCCAATAAGCAGCTCAAGTCTATAGGGTCTATGCCATTCTATACCAGCTGAACATCCATCTGATTGTTCCACTATATTGGGAATTGTTGAAATGAATGCTTTAAAAGCAGTACTTGGCATCACTTAAAGAATTATATAGATGCAGGTAAAGGAAGGAGCTCTGCATTGCTGTGAAACAACTGTTCCTCTTCTTATTGTGTCCTGGGGTTTAATTATTACGAGCATCTGCTTTGGAGCATAGTTTCCACATAATTCTTTATCTCTCAAGAGTAAGCATCAGGATTTATGGCCATTATTTCTAACATCAGTACCTATGTTTGTGGGAGCTGATGGTGGCTACCATTGCAGATACATTTTCAGGCCAGTCTCTGTCTAAGTTTTCGGATGTTAGTGTTCTCTAAGTGGGATTTCTTCCTGTAATTGATTGCTCTTAAGCTTTTTGAAAGTTCATCTTTGCAATCACTTTTTACTTCTGCTCAAGAAAGTCTTGTCTTCCAGTGCCTGAAGCATCTAGCCTTTTACTTAGAATGGATAACGTCGTTCTGTCAAGGAATAAAAGCGATACTCAGGAGCTGAAGTGATCTATCCGTGTAAACCAACTTTGCTCAGCAGTCAGTTGATGCCCAGTCAGTGTTCCATATTGAACTGGGAGCCTGCTGAGGCTACAGTTCAGCAGATATGTTAAGCTGGGGCTGCTGCTGAGGTGGATGCTCCCACTTTACTCTTGTTCCTGACCTTTCCATAGTCCCAGCTAGAAGGTATTTTCTGCTTTTGTTTTGAACCTGGGCCTTAAGGTCGTATTCAGAACCGAGACTAGAACAACAGTGGTGGTGTGGAGGGTGAGCAGGCTGGCAGACCTGGGTGAGGACAGGTTTGGGTTTGGGTGAGCTCTCCCTGAGATATGTAGAATGAGAGTACTAAACAAAATCCTCTGTTGTGTCTCAGATCTGAAGGGTTGAACTGGTATTGTTGTAATGCTCCTAGTACGTTTTACATCCCTTAAAATGGGTACCGAAAATAAATAAATAAATGACTGAGTCTTTCGTATCTTCAGGTCATCAGTGCCTTCCCTAATATGAAGTGGACTAATTTTATTTAGCTTTTGCTCTGTTGTCTTTGCTCAGTTAGCAAGGTGGCAGTTGGAACTTCTTCATGTAGCAGAACCCGCTGTCATCTGCTGTTACCTGTTTCGCGGGGAAGATGTGTCCTTCCTTTGTATATGCTTTGGAGAGTGAATATAAAAGTGAATAAAAAAGCTCTAATTCGCAGTTCTTGGCAGATTTAGCTGAGGTGGCAGCAAGGTTACTGCTTGTTGGTATTACTGGAGATGACAAGGTTTGTCAGCTACCAGATTTAAATCTAAGACTTTTTAGGCAGAACTCTGCACCGCTCTGTGTAGGCCTTGTGGAAATGGTCCAAAATAGCAGTTGTGAATATCAGCTATGTACTGCTAATCTGCTCTGCAAACAGCTTTTTCGTGGTTCATCCTGGTGCATTTTTGAACTGGATGAAATTCAGTTGTAGAGTGGAATGGCTTTGGTTTTGTCGTGTGATTATGTCTGTGCACGGAGCAGTGGAAGAGCATCAGATGTGTTTTAGCCATATGTTGGCTTTCATAGAATAGCTTCCCTTTGCAACTAACCTCCAAGACTTGAAAGCTTCAAAACTGAGATGCCTCCAATAGTTATTACACTTTCTGTTCTCTTTTCTTCCGTCCCAGTTAGAGCAGCAATGCACAGAACTTCTCAGTGGCAAAGAAGAAACCAAAGTAGAGAACACCAAGCTGAAGCTAACTAACCAGGAGCTGCTGAGAGACCTGGAGAGAACATCTCAAGAGCTAAGCCTGGCTCAACAACAGTTGCAGGTGCTCCAGGAGGAGGCATCAAGACTACATGAGGAGAAGGAAATGTAAGTCTCCAGCTGCAGTGGTTCTAGTCCATTTGCTTAGCATGCCAGTGAGCCTCCTTCTCAGGGTGTTCTGTGCTGTGGTTGAAATTTGGGCCATAAGCAGAAACCACCAGCCAAGCCACGTGCTGTTCTAGTTATTTTTCCACATGTAATTCAGCATGGTTTCTGTAGCATACCTGGCTTCTACAGAAACTTTTGCCACTTCTTCAAAATGTTAGTCTTATCCCACCTCCCATTTGTTGAGGATGTTTGGAATTAAAAAGCAGTTTAATTAGTTAAAAACTATATCTTAGTTTTGAAGTACCAATAGGATTCCTTACAGAAATTATATTTGTGGCACATGATGCTCCATTCTCCTGAAAGCTAAATCTATCAGAAACTTGCTTCTCAGAATGTACTCTGGCTGTGAGATGGCTGGGATATGCTGCTTTTCTTCATCAAAAGCAAGTCTAGTACCTCGTTTTTGACCAAGGAACCTGGCCAGTGAGATCAAGTGTAGCTTATGCAGCTAAATCACAACTCATACAAAACCTTGTGGCGATCCAGAACCATCATTTTTGAGGTTTCCAGTTCAAATGCTTTGGATTTCAGATTGACTGTATTAAAAAATATTTTTCAAGATGAAATATTTACAGTTCATATCTTGAGGGATAAAAGGGGCTTTTCAGTGACAGATTAGTCTACCTGGCTTGCTCCAGCCTTCTGCAGCAAGCCAAAGTTACATTACCCTGAAGCTGTAAGTGGCAGAAATGTTCACTGAAGCCCATGTAATGGAAGATAGTTTTAAAAAAACGCTGAGGGTTCTGTAAAACCCTCTTGTTGCCAATGGAGAGCACTTTGGCAGAGCCCTCCTCAGAGCTGTGGCTATTTGGCATATTTCAGGATAGAGCAGAATATTAGATCAAGTTTAATATTCTTTTTCTGTTAAGCTTTGTGCCAAACTCGACTTAGTTATTATAGTTCAATTTTTCTTGAGGGTATAAATCATGAACTTTGATTGTTAAAGAAGAGCCACTGCCTTTAGAACTCTAGTTTTAGTTTTTGCATGTTTGTGTGTTTGGAAGTAGATAGTAGAAATACTCCTCCTCAAGGTGGTTTGTTTCCTCTTTGAGGCCTCTCTTTTCAGATCCAGAGCAAAGCCTGTGGAGTGATCTGATTTTAAAGCTACAGAGGAAACCTGCCCAGTGCTCAGACTGCTGAATAATAATACTGCATTTACAAAGCACTTTGGATTCAATAGTGTTTTATGGAATTAGAGCTCAGCCCTGCTCAACTGCACCTGCAGTGTTGCTTTAAACATCTGCATCAGTCGGGTAAGACCTGAGCTGTTGAAGCAGGTGTGATGTTCAGACTGTGCACAGGAGGAACTTGAGGCTTCACTGAAAGGCAAAAAACACTTAAGGCCAGACACTGAGTTGCATTAAGTCCAAGTAAATGGTGTAAATGGAGTGTAAAAATTGGAGATTCTGTGTCCAGTGTTTAAGACTGCATAATGGTTAAAGGTAGGAACTGAAAAGAAGTTGAAGGGAATGTAGATGTGTGAGCCTGACATGAAGTTCCAGCAGCAAGAGAAACTCTAATTTCGGATAAAATGTTACATGGTCTTTAGTGGCCGTGAAGGAGCAGGATTTCAGCAGTATGTCTTCTCTGAATGATGGAAGTGCCATGTATCAGCACATATTAAGCTCTCTGGATGAAGAAGTTATAAAGCTATAATTTTGTTAGAAGCCCTCTCCTCTTTCCTCTGCTAACTCCAACTGCTGTGGCACTGTGGGCCTTACACTGAATAAACTTTTTTAAAATCAGTAACTGTTCACTTAGAATAAAGCCTATGCGTTGGGAGAAGCTGACATCTCAAATGCAGATGCTCCTAGGGGGAATCATAGAATCGTTAGGGCTGGAAGGGACCTTCAAAGGTCATCTAGTCCAACCCCCCTGCAAGGAACAGGGATATCTCCAACTAGATGAGGTTGCTCAGGGCCTCTTAGCAGTGTTGTTACTGTGGTTAGAACAATTTTACTGGTTTCTTTTCGTTACAGGGAAGTGTACCGAGTGACAGAAACCTTACAGAGAGAGAAGTCAGGGCTTCTGAAGCAGCTGGATTTTTTAAGGTAACCCTATGATCAAGAACTTCTTGAATCATTCTAAAAAGGTACACTAAAGGGTGAAATCATGTTGGGATATATACTGGGTGTAGATGTCCAGATGTTGGCAGCAGAGGTGGCCTCTGCGAGAGAGGAGAGGCTGAAGCTGCCCCTTGCCAGGCACAGCTGGATCCTGCTGGCTCCAACGGGTCTACTGCAGGGCACAGCTGAGTTGGTGGCACCTTTGGGTGTAAGAAAGGGTGGAAAACACTGTGCAGTGTTTGAGAGAGAGGAGTAGGCAGAAGCTGTGTGAGGAACAGCCCTGCAGACACCAAGGTGTCTGCTCCAGCCCACGGAGAGGAGCCCACGCAGGAGCAGGTTCTCCGGCAGGTCCCATGGGGGACCCACACTGGAGCAGTCTGTTCCTGAAGGGCTGTGCCACATGGAAAGGATCCACACTGGAGCAGTTTGTGAAGGACTGCAACCTGTAGAAGAGAACCCATACTGCACCACTCAGGGTTGGGAAGGAGGCAGAAGGGTTGAGAGTGCAGGAGTGGAGTTGAACCTGGGGAAAAAGTGGTGGGGAGAAGGTGATTTTAGTTTTGTCTCTGTTTCTCATTGTCCTACAGCTGAGTCTATTTTGTCTGTGATAGTAGTTGGTAAGCAATCTTCCTGTCTTTATCTTAACCCGTAAACTTTTCTTCCACTGTTCTGTTGAGGAGGGGGACTGAGAGAAGAGCTGAGTGCACATCTGGCAGCCAGCTAAGGTCAAGCCACCACAGGATAATGACTCAAAGATAGCAAAGTTGGTTACAACAGATAGTATGCCTTTGCAAGCCCTCTTCTGGCACACAGTAGAAGGTAGTACACATGACAGATTGCCTTTGTTTTGGCAATTTGGTATTGTAGGACAATCTCCTTTGCAAAAGTCAAATATAAAACAAAACAATGGTGAACTGTTCTAGGCTGGTTCTGTGGCAGCAGCCTGGCCACAGGAGACTTGAAGCTTACTAAAAGGCTCTGTTGTTTCTAAAGTGATGGGAGTACAGCCAAAATGAAGATTCTTTCCCCAAAATCATAGAATCATGGAATGGTTTGGGTTGGAAGGGACCTCAAAGATCACCTAGTTCCAACCCCCCTGCCATGGGCAGGGACACCCTCCACTACACCAGGTTGCCCAAAGCCTCATCCAACCTGGCCTTGAACATTTCCAGGGATGGAGCTTCTACAGCTTCTCTGGGCAACCTGCTCCAGTGCCTCAACACCCATAGTTAGCAAATTTTCTCTGGAACGTTTCTGTATGGATAGATTTCAAAGTTTGGACCATTTTGACGTTACCTGAAAAGCTCCCGTGCTTGAGGAAAGGCTCTTACTTTGCAGTGTGTTTCCCAAAGGTCACTGCACATGGTGTGATCTTGCCCGCTGCTGGTCATGGGGCTGTAGATAGAAACATCTGGCAGCAGAGTTGGTTTCTGTTCACCAATGGCTCTTTGGTAGCTGGGCCAGCAATAGATGGAGACAAGGAAATATGTTCTGAGCAGGTGTGTTGTCAGATATGATCTGAGCCAGCTGATTGCCTGGAGTCTCCGTTTCTGTACGTTTTCATCTCTTCTGCATAATGAATGGATGATAGATGTTTTCCTAGGGAGACTTTTCCATGGCAACCACAACTGGAGCCCTCAGAGGGACACATCTGGCCTTCACAGCTGCCACCAGATGAATGGAGATGGTGTTCATTACACCCTTTCCATGTTAAGAAGTCATCTTTACTGTGGAAAGACTTAAATGTTCCTAATTTAGAGGAAGTGAAGACTTATTGCCCAGAGCTGATTTCTATGTGTGAAGGCATTTGTTTTGGTAAGCTACAGAATGAGGGCCAGGTGCCAGCTGGCTTCCGTCAGCATAGCCCTACTGGAGATCATGGGCCAGACAGGGAACTGGCTGTGGTGGGAATATAAATAAAGCATGATCAACAGTGGAGGTATGGCAAACTGAAGTGCATTTGCCTTGCCTTTTGCATTGCCAATTGTCCAGTTTCTCTGTGAATGTTGAGTAGAAAAGTCAGCAGTTCTAAATACTTGGCCTCAGTGTTTTCTTTTGTTTGTGTTTTCTTTGCAGGGAGAGGAACAAACATCTCAAAGATGAACGTGACATATTTTTACAGGTAAGCAAGGGTTATTTTCAAACCCAGTGTTGAGCAAACACGTATCAGAACAGCCTCAAAAGACGGAGATCAGGCTGTGCAGGAGGCAGACTCTTGTGCCACTTAAATCTTGCCCTGTTCTTAATTTATGTTGTCTTTTTTCTCTCTTGAGAATAAGATTTTTTCAATTTGCTGAGCAATTTTAAGAGCTGCATTTTTAGAGTTATAAAGTTGGAGCTCTGTTGAGAAAGATGAATGTATTTTATAGGCAGCTATGAATGCGATCACGAGAGGATGAAATAACCTAAAAAATTGAACAATTAAACTGTGTTAACCTATTGAGTCAAGAGTAGCTAGTGTTGTGAAATGTTTATACATCAGTACAGTATCTGAGTACCTGAATCAGTACCTGAACACCTGTCGGTACTGGGTAGGAGCAAACCACATGAACTCTTTATCCAGCAGCAGAGAATGGGCCCCTGAGAAGTTCCAGAAGTACCTTGGCTGAAGGAGACTAAAGCCACTTGGTTACACTGGTTTGTCTTCTTACTCGTACAAGAAGCTGCTCGTGTAAATCATCATGTATCTATTGACTTCTTTTCGTGACCTTATCCTGTTTTATTGTGGTCCACTTAGTTTATAAAGATGAATTCTTGCAGGATCTGGAGTTTCCATGTTCTGATTGTTGATCAATCAGGATTTGGAAGCATTTATAGCTCTAGGACTTTTTTCTACAGATTTTTCTTTCATATTCATTGCATTATTTAAGCGTTCGGAATGAAGTGATGAACAACAGGAGTGAATTAGTAAGAAGTGTTCTGTATTTCAGCAGAAATGCAAAACAAGTGCTCCAGAAGCCAGCTGGAAGCAAAGATCAGGGTCTGTCATTGGGAAATACATAGAGGGCAAGATGCTGCCTATCAGGTAAGAACTTTATTCATGTGTTCCCTGTTGGAGGACAGTGGGGCTTAGAGAAAGATGTGGAACGTTTTCTTTCTCATACCTTTAGACTTTTGAAAACATCTCTTTTAAAGTGTCTGTTGCTGTAAGATTCCTGTGCTCTTTAAGAAATAGAGGCTAATTTTTACGTAAAACAAGTGTACTGTCTGCAAAGGCAAGAGGCTTCCCCGCTGCGGGTGGGTATGTTCCGGGAGGCACAGAAGCTTGCCCGTGACCCTGTGTTGGTGTGGTACAGTGTCCTTGGTAACTCTCTGACAGAGCATGTGTTGGGTTTATGTGATGGGGTTTTGGTAGCTGGGGATAGAGAAGGTTGTCCAGGGCCTTGTTCAGTTGAGTTTTTGAACACCTGGCTGGAAGTCACACAGCTGCTTTGGGCACTTGTTCCCTTGCTGCACCAGTCTCATGAAGAATTTTTTTTCCCTGTATCAAGTCAGCCTTTCTCTTATTGCAACTTGCATCTGTGGTCATTGCACACATCTGAGAAGACTCTGGATCTGTTTTATCTCCACTCTTCTGTTGAATCACCACTTAGCCTTTTTTTCATCCATATTAGACAAACCCAACTCCCTTCTATCTGCTGGAGACAGAATTAGATTACACATGGAAAGGATCTGGGTTGGGGGTTGTTTTATTCCTCTGGCTTAGAGAGGAGTAGGAAATCACAGTAGACAAATTTAGTTGAGCTATTCCATGAGGTCAGAATGAGGCTAATCTTATGTTTTGTGTTCTGGTTCGGGTTTTCCTGATAAGTTATTAGCTTTCCCCGTAATGCTTATAGTTATCAAGCTTTTCAGTAGACATTGGACTGAATCTACTGTGCCTGCTGTGAGTAGTAAGAAACATGAGAAATGAAATTCAGTTACACTAGAATAAAACAATAGGAATCCGTGTTTTTACGATGTACTTAAATTTTTTCTCTGTCTAGCTGTTCAGTTGAAGAAGAAGATGTTTTCAATAGCTCCAAGAGAATGAATTCTGCTGGACTGAATGGAATTCTCTCTGGAGAGCCTGATGCTGGAGCCACTGGAGGAAAGTCTAAAGCATCGCATCTCCAAAGAATAATATCGATCGAGGAAGATCACCTACCCCAGCTTCTTGACAGGCTGGTTGATAAACAGCTGAACAGATGGACTGGAGAAGATGAGAACAATTCTTCTGAGATGGAAATGGCTAAGAAAAACACAGAAAAATCAATGGAACACTCACCGTCGTCTTCCAGAGAGCAGCCTGTAGGGAAGGAAACACTGTCAAATGTAAGGGGGCAAAGAGGACCTCACCTTGAGTACTGTGTGCAGTTCTGGGCCCCACAATTTAAGAAGGATGTGAAGGTACTTGATTGGGTCCAGAGGCAGGCAACAGAGCTGGTGAAGGGGCTGGAACAAATGTCCTGTGAGGACTCTGGGTTTGTGTAGGTTGAAGAAAAGGAGGCTGAGGGGCGACCTCATGGCTTTCTACAGCTTCCTGAGGAGGTGGAGAGGGAGGTGCTGATCTCTTCTCCCTGGGATCCAGTGATAGGACGTGTGGGAATGGTTCAAAGCTGTGTCAAGGTGCATCTAGACTTGCTATTAGGAGACATTGCTTTACCGAGAGGATGGTCAAACACTGGAAGGGGCTTCCTAGAGAGGCGGTTGATGCCCCATGCCTGTGAGTGTTTAAGAGGCGTTTGGACAGTGCCCTTAATAATATGCTTTAACTTTTGGTCAGCCCTGAAGTGGTCAGGCAGTTGGACTAGATGATGGGTGTAGTTCCCTTCCAACTGGAACTATTCTATTCTATTGGACCTTGGAAAACATGGAATGATGTTGAAGGCTAATGCTTTATTCTTCGAATCTAAAATAATTTAGTTTTTAAAGTTAAAGCATGACAAATTAAGCCATTGCATGAAGAGGGAGAAGGAAATGTACTGCAGATAGCGTTGAAGGTACAAAGAAGGGAAACTCAACCTAAAGGAGCGGTAGCTGTGCATGGACTTATGTCCGAAGGACTGTTTAGGAAAAATGAAGTTAAGCCTTATGATAGATGACACCAGAAGATCCACTGAAAGTTAGCAATTATCTAAAAAAAAGAAGCAACTCTTTGTTTGAAGAGTTGGTGGGCTTTTTTTGCCAAGAAGTGACATTGCTCATTCTGGTGCTTCTGAGTCAGGTTTGGTACCTGTTACACTGCCTGAGAAATAATGAGAGCAAATATCTTTACTTTTTAATTATTTCTTGAGAAGACTTTTAATCAGCAAGTTGAAACCCGTATTTTTTTTTCTCCTCTAGCTTGTATATCCATGTTAACAATGAATTCACCATGCAGTAATAGTCCTTAAAACAATATACTGGAAGGTACATTTCTTTGTAGTCTGAAGTCCTTCTTGCACTGCTATTGCTTCAGAGCTAGCTGTGCTTGTTTGCTAATTTTAGTATCATCCTGAAGTATTACTCATTTTTAGATTCTTGAAGGACATGTTAGAAGAAATTAAAGTATAGGAAAAATAGGTATGCTTGGTCATAATTATGTAGTTCTTTTAGAAGAAGCAGACATATCTTAAAATTTTTTTATAGAATTATGCCATGGTTACATAACAGCTTCCAAGTGGTACATTTTAATAAAAAGTCTGGGGCACAGAACAGAGCTTCATCCTTTGAAATGATTAAATACAATGCATGCTTTTTGCTTGCAATATGACTTATTTTATATCACATTTTCAAACTATAGCATCACTGGACTTTAGGACAGCAAAACCTGGATAGGTCATCAGGTGCAGCTAGGACAAACCTGTCCTGCCTGCTCTGGTTTGGCAGTCATGCCCCTTGGAAAGTACCTTCCCTCAGCTGGGTAGGAACTGGGCATTCCCTCACATCTTGTTGCTTATAGTCTGTGTTTTTCTCCAAAACAGCTGAGAGCAAGTAGGGAGGGGAGAGAAGAAATCCTAAAATGTCTTCTGCCTGGTTGTTGAAAACATTTTGTTTTCATTTCTAAAGAAACATTGTGAGGGTAAACAAGATGTTTGTTTCCAAAAGTCATTTAGAACTGGGAATTGGATTTTTTTTTCTATGAAATGTCAATTTCTTAGCCCAGCTCTTAGTTTGGGTTGATTTTTTTGCCTTGTATTGTAAAATTTACTTTAAAACAACCACAGCAGAATACTCCTTTCTGATAACCTCTCTGTCTACCCAGCACTGAAATATGTGCATGGTCCTGCATGGTCCTCCTGGCCTGGCAACGACTGTTCAACTGGTGGCGTTCCATTGCTTAGGGAGTCTCCAGGCTGTGTGTCTGACCACTGCCACTTTGTGTGAGTAGGGCTTCATCTGCTTCCGTGTACCAGCTGTGGTCTGATGAACTTCTTTCTGGACAGCTCTTGAGATGACGGCTTTTTGACCATGAGATTTAGACATCAGAAGTGATCGTGTTCCATGCAGCGCTCCCTCTCCTGACAGCATGCCTGGGCTAGGAGGAGTGGCGTTCGATTCATTAAGTGTTTTCAGGGCAGCTCTGTGTATAATCATCAACTGGAGCTGGAGAAAACTTCAGAAAAATGTAAATCCCTGCTTGCTGCATCATGAGTTATGAGGTGTGAGTCTCAGGGCCGTATGCCATTTAGATTAGATATAAGGAAGAAATTTTTCACTCTGAGGGTGGTGAGGCACTGGCACAGGTTGCCCAGAGAAGCTGTAGCTGCCCCATCCCTGGAAGCGTCCAAGGCCAGGTTGGATGAGGCTTTGGGCAACCTGGTGTAGTGGAGGGTGTCCCTGCCCATGGCAGGGGGGTTGGAACTGGATGATCTTTGAGGTCCCTTCCAACCCAAACCACTCTATGATTCTATGTCAAGTAGACTGTCTTCTGCAGCCAGTCTTTCATAGAATCGTCTGGTTGGAAGAGACCTTCAAGACCGAGTCCTTCTCTCCCCTCGTGTTTTGCTGCGTGAAGAGGGGTGTAGGATTTAGAACTACTTGAGCAAAGGAGGCAGAATGGTTCCGTGCAGTTAGTACGTGTGTCGCTCACTGGGATGTGAAGTCTCGTCGTGCTCTGTTGTGCACTAAGAAAATGGAGCATCTGAGACAAGCTGTATCTTCCAACTCGTTGATCTTTGTGTTCCAGTAGCTTGCACGGTGTTGTATTGCTGCGTTCCGTGATGTCATTGCTTACTGGCTGCTGGCGTGGAGCCCTCCTGTTCTCCATGCCTTCATAGTGGCTTAGCTGCTAATCCTTTATCACCTGCTGCGTCTTGTAGGCCAGTAGAACCGATGCAAATTTTTTCTGCCTTTGGAAACGGACGTTTCCATCCTATGGAAGGTGACTTCTGAAAGTGTCTAAGGATTTGCAGCAGTACATGAGGCCAGAAACTGTTAATAGGCTGAGCGTTTTTGAGTGGCTATGAAGATGAAGCTGCAGTTACTATAGGCAGAAATGTGATTGGGAAAACACCTGAAGGAGCCGTAATGGATATTAAAGCAAGACTTTCTGTCCTAAACCTCTGGCTGAGATGCAATTCCTCTGCCTCCTGTTCTTTCGATATGGGATGTGAAACACTATGTTTATACCAGCCGTCTTCCACGTTGGTGTTCAGTTGCACAAAAGGAAGGGATGTTGCTTGACCGGGCTACTTGTTTTATGAAGGCCACTCAAAAGTCACGTCTAGGGAAGACTTTTTCAGACTGCATCGTGAACTAAAGTAAATTTAGATCCCAGTGCTATTCCATTATCCCATCAATACTTTGCTGAAGCAGACTATGAAGTAGCTCATCCCTTCGTATTAATATTCAGATGCAGTTTTAGCATCAAGTTTGTTTTATTAAGGTTATTTGAAAGAGTGGACTTGATACATCTCTATGAAAAATGACTGCCTGTTACGTCGGGAGTTCAGCTGAGGGCCTCTTGAGTCTTAGTGGCTTAAGACTCTTTGAGTCTTAGTGCTGCTGAGGTATGTGTGACCCCCAGGGACAGGGTATTGCAGGTCACGTAGTCGGTGTGTTTAGTTCTTGTTCTCAGAAGCGTTGTGAAAACGGTGCCAAGTTGGTGGTTGTATGTTGACTTGTTATATTTCCCAGAGCACGCAGACTAATAAGCTGGGAATGTTTTTCAGCAGAACTGAAAATGGGCTTTCTATAGATGTGTGTGTATTACTAGGAGATTATAGTTGCTGTGGGGTTTGAGATTTTAATAGAAAATGAGAAATGAACAATGAGGTAAGAAATCTCTAATGAAAGAGATGTGTATTTTTGTCCCCAAAATTTGCAGCAGTGAATGAATTTTTTTAATACTAAGGAAGACAGCAGCTTGAAGTTGGTTTTTTTTTGTGTTTCCCACCCCCCCCCCCCCCCCCCCCCCCCCCCCCCCCAGGAAGGACAGCTCTGTATTGGTTTTCTTTCTTTAAGGTTTGGTATATTTGTAGAAAACACTTACAAAGCCAGACTTCAGTGTCCCCCTTGAAGGACTGTCAGGCAGTGAGTTCAGTTCTGATGTCGTCTTGAAGTCAGCAGGTCAGGGTGTCTGCCATGAGGATGGAGCCAGGCTCTTCACAGTGGCACCCAATGATAGGACAAGGGGAAATGGATCTAAGCTGGAACATAGGAGGTTCTGCTTAAACATGAGGAAGAACTTCTTCCTAGTAAGGGTACCCGAACACTGGAACAGGCTGCCCGGAGAGGTTGTGGAGTCTCCTTTTCTGGAGATGTTCCACACCTGCCTGGACGTGTTCTGGTGTGATCTGATCTGGGTGGTCCTGCTTCAGCAGGGGAATTGGACTAGATGATCCTTTGAGGTCCCTTCCAGTCCCTGACATTCTGGGATTCTGTACCTCAAATATCTGACAGAGGGTCTTTCCCTTCCTCCCTCCCTTTCCCTCCTCCCAACTGCTGCCTCAGCAAACTAATGCCAGGAGCATCCATGGTCTTGCTCCCCTTCTACAGCGTTAAGAACAAACTCACTGTCTCTCTCTTTCCCCCCAACCTCTGCAGAACATGGGAGCAGAGGCCAGCAGGGGCATTCCCTGCAAACCAGGTGGTGATACCATGTTTTTCCCTAAGCAACTCCTGATATATGTACAAAGGGCTTGGGAATAATGACAGACTTGACAGAGGGTATAAGATTCTTTCCTGCATCCTCTAAGTTTAGCCCGCAGTAAACAGGATGTGAACAGGCAGAAGAAATTTTCATTCTTTCTGCTTAAAAAAACCTAAATGACAGAAACATAGATGAATGTTTACAGCCTAATTAACTGGGTCTAATTCTCTGTCTGTCTTTCCCCCATGCTTGTGCCTGTAATGTTCATCTACAGATGTAGAAGTGCAATAATTCCATGGAAGCTCTTGGCTCCACAGAGAGAAGAATCTGCCGATGGCATAACAGAAGCAAAGTCATAATGTTTTTTTGGTTTATCTAGGGGAAGATGTGCTGTTTCCTCCATGTCATTGACATATGATGAAACTGCTGAGCAGAGCTGTGGTTTTGATTTTTTTGATTTGAGGTTTTGATCTGCAAGGATGAACATAAACCGTTTTCTTTTGGTGTTTTCATGCGTTTTTCAATGCAGTCTCACGCCAAGGTTCATATTCGGTGCGCTTCAGAGCTCAGTCAAAACCACTGCACCTGGAATGATGCATGGCAAACATCTGAAAGGCTGAGTTATTTTAAGAACCAGAATATTGCTTTATGAATAATGGAGAACATGATAGGATGAAATCTCTTCTTCTTGGCATCTCAGTTAGCCTTCCAGACAAGAAAAATGGGAGAGACAACAGGATTTATAGAACAATTGGAGACTAATCTTTGCTCTTACTTGAAGGAGGAGAGAATAAACTCTGTCCCGGACCGCTTATTCAAGATTATTTTTGTGGGCAACTCAAGTGTTGGAAAGACTTCATTCTTAAGGCGGTTTTGTGAAGATCGTTTTTTCCCAGGCACAGCTGCTACTGTAGGTAAGTTTAAGACACATTATTGCTTCATATTTTTATTCCAGTGGTACTTAGCAGCTTCTGGTGAAATCAGGCCCTAAGTAATCTGATTTTGTTTTAAAGAGGAAGTAGAATATTCTAATTATGTTTGGAGATTTAGCGTTATGCTAAGCCAGATTGAAACATTCATTATCCTTAGTCTGTATTTAGGCCTTACTTTTTCTGCAGCATTTATGAAGTGAAACTTATTCACAATAAAAGATATTTAAATTAGTGGATTTGTCTTGCATTTGTGACAATCTGAGAACGTTCAGGTGAGCAGTCGCTGTAGCTCCCTTGACTTACGAGGTAGGTAAAGGCACCTGAGTTCTACTGGTATGTTGAGTCAAGACATGTGTGCAATTGCCTGGAGCTTCCAGAGGAAAAGCATAGGATTGCATCTGACCTTTTCATCTTTTGGCTGGTCATCCAGCGTTCTTGCCAATGCAGTGACAAGAAAGTCCTTGTCATAGCTTTGATGTAGTCTTCGCGTCAATGAGTTTCACAGGCCGACAAGATACAGACAGTTGAAAAGTCAAGTGAACAACTTAGAGAAGAGTGTTGGATTTCTACAGGTTAGCTCAAATTTCTTCCCTTCAGATATATGCAATGGGTATGTCCTCCATCCAGATTTCTTAATTGCCCATCGAAGGAACACGGGCTTGGATGCTTCTTCATTAATGCCGGCGGTAAAAATCCTATGGATGTGGAAAATGGACCCAAATAAATTGTTGATGACCTACTGAGGTCCCTTCCAACCTGAATTATTCTACCATTCTATGACACAATACAGTGTGATAGAAGAAAATGCAGGTTGTCATTAGGAGGAGGCAGTGACTGATTAATATTTAAGACTCCAATTATGGATACAAATATCCAGAAGATACTTCAATCATCACGGATTAGGGGAATTAGGAGAGGATTCATTTAAAAGTTTAGATAAATTAATTTATCTCGCTTCCATTCAGCCACATAAAAATTAGGGGACTAACCTAACAGTAGTCAGCTCATCTTCTAGATTGTGGAGAAGAGATGAGGTTCTCCACGTATTCAGCCCATCTATCTTCAGCATTTATCTGAGGTTCCAGTGTCCCCTCAGCCTGGTGCCTGGTGTTTTTCAGCTGTAGAAGGTGCCTGTGTGGCTAGCTCAGACTAAATGCTGAAATTTCAGACAGCTGAAGTTATACAGCATGAAGTCCAGGCTAAATGGCTTAGACTTCTGTGGACAGTTACATGGATCCTTGACTCGTGTACCCGGATTTGGAAATTTACTTTTTTTATTACAGCTTTTATGAAATTCAACTACTCTGTTAATACATTCAGTATTTTATTACTGAAGAACTTCTGGCAAATAAAAGCTCTTGTTGGTCTCTGATAGTTAGAGACTGTGGACATAATTTTTAATGTAGTATGGATCTCGTTACCGTTCTGGGATTGTTGCTGTTAGTTGGATGAGGTTTTCAAAGATCAAACTGAGCATATAAAGAGACAACCTACCTTGTATTTCTGTTGTAGGTGTGGATTACAATGTGAAAACCATCACAGTAGATAACACCCAGGTAGCCCTGCAACTCTGGGACACTGCTGGCCAGGAACGGTGAGAAACATTGTGTTGTGGTGTAACCCTGGTGGCCAGTTAAGCACCACACATGTGCTCGCTCACCAGTGGGGTGGGGGAGAGAATTAGAAAGGTGCAAGTGAGACAGCTCATTGGTTGGAATAAAGACAGTTTAATAATTAACTAAAAAATTAAAAAAAGCTCTTAAAAGTTTAGTACCACACTATTTCTTTAGGATGAAGGCTGACTTAAAAATGTAACGAGAATTATTTCTATAAGAGAAAATGCCTTACTAGTTAAAGAAAAAAAAAATGGTTTTTTCACAAAAAAAATCCCATTTTAGTTGAAGATCTCCAAGTTTTTCTACAATTTCAGTGGTAATTTCCTTCCTTGTCTCCTCACCTATTGTGTAGTTTTCTATTACTAAAAGCAAGGATGATAATGATGATCTACGTTTTCCAGAGGAAACTTGGGAAAAAAGCCTGAAACAGAAATTAGGCTAGCTTTAGGTAGAGCCCTTGGTGAGGGGGGAAATTTCTGCTCCAAGCTTAAAATAAAGGATGATGGGAGATGTGAGAGATGCAGCTGATGATCAAGACTAGTGGAGAACCAATTAAAGAAGGCAGAGGGAACTTTTCCAAACGCTTTCTTTCAAAACCAAAACTTTGCAAAGAATTTATTTGCTATTGCAGTAACTTGTGGCAGTAGCATCCTCTGAATTTTCTGCTGAATGTGAAAAGGGATGTGATGATTAGAATAGTTACTACAGTTGACCTTGCAAACAGGATCTGTAGTGAAAATGGGTATTGCAGCTTCTCTCTTGCCTAGTTCATGAAATTTTACAATTCATATGTAAACCAAATTAGCAGGGGTTTAACCCTTACTAAGACATGATGATTAGAAGAAACTGTATGGCAACAGCTTCGTTGGCAGGGGAGGGGATTACTATAAAATTTTACTTAGATTGTCAGGTTGCTGCTTCTGTTGAAAAGAGCTATAAACGGGTTCTTACTTGTAGGTACCGAAGTATTACCAAGCAGTTTTTCAGAAAAGCTGATGGTGTCATTGTGATGTATGACATAACAGCCAAAGACACGTTCACAGCTGTCAAGCAGTGGCTGATAAGCATCAAGGTAACCTGACATAACTTGACATCTCACCTCTGGTGTCGTTATTCTCTACCTTCTTCAGCACAGGGAGCGTTGGCAGGGCGACGCACAGAGCAGCGTGTTTTTTGTGTTGTCACAATTAGGTTTTTGTTAGTCATTTCAGTCTGCACAGTTACCACTGAAGCTATTTTTAGAGTCTCTCTGTATCTAGGAAAATAATCCAGGGGTTTAAGGGCTTAAAATGAGTGGTGGGGGAGAAGCCCGACGTGGAGTCGGCTGGTTGCTCAAAAAGGTTGCCTAGATGATAAGTGCCACTGGACCACCACTAGCCCTGGGAGGTGCTTTGGCTCCATGGTGATGGTCTGATGATCACTGGTCATCACTAGCATTTTGATGACCAAGTATGTAGCTCACAAGAGGTGGACCATGTTGTGAACATTAGCCAAGAACTTAAAGCTGTAGTATCTACATTAGCACTACAAAACTGTCTCGTGGTAGACAGTTCAGTTTCCTGGGGATCATCCTTGAGAAATACTTGAGAAAAGATGGTGGGGAGGTGGGGGAAGGGCTCTTTACATTAGTGATGGGTGATAGGACAAAAGGAAACGGGCATAAGCTTAGTCAGGGGAGGTTCAGGTTGGATGTTGGGAAGTATTTCTTCTCTGAAAGGGTTGTCAGCCACTGGAACAGGCTGCCCAGGGAGGTGGTTGAGTCCCCATCCCTGGATGTGTTTAAGAATAGGGTGGATGAGCTACTTGAGGATATGGTTTAATGGGGATTAGGGATGGTTGGACTCGATGATCTATAAGGTCTTTTCCAACCTAGAAATCTATGAATCTATGAATCCTTTCAACCACATGGAAACAATCATAGCCTATGCCACTGGGTGGCTTCAGTTTTTTAAAAATTCTCTTTTTTTTTTCTCTTGATCATCTTTGTAGCTCACAGACCACACACTGAGAGTGCAAGCAGCTGAGTTTGCTTGTGGCCAAAAGAAAAAATAAAACTGAGACTGCTGCCATAAGGGACTGAGTCACTTCATCAAAGAAAGTGTGACTTCCTAATTGGTCGTTATTGCAGAGTATTGCTAATGAAAAATAGGGCACAAATTGGTATGTGAAGGTCGTTTAGTTTGATTTTTGTAGAGCATGTGTTCTAGTATCATGCAGTTTTCCATAATGGCCAAGAGGTGTCTTTGCAGGTTGAAATTAGGACTCCTTCATTCAAATATTTCCAAACAGGCATGCTTATTCGTCATCTGAGTATCTCTACTGAAATAATAGTAGCATGAATTTTGGAAGACCAGGCCCTTATTAAGTATAAGATGATAACAAATCAGCCATTGTTATAATTCATTATGGTAAAAGCTAGAAGAGAATTGCAGGTTTTGATCCAGAAAAATCAAATATTGTGGTCAAAATTTCTTCCAAGCTGTAATAGTTCCCTCATTTTTACTGGCTAATTTTGTCTGCTACAGACTATTGCTAAGTTGAAGACATGTGGCCAAGTCGATTTACTGCTGCAGCGTGCAGTTCTCTTTATGGATGTACTCGTGATAATTCCAGCCATTTTCAGAATTAATTTTGATCCGTGCCTATTCTGTGTATTTTTGGGGCCTATTCTGTGTGTCTCTCCACTACTTTATGCAATGTATTTGGCATAATATTCCCCAGATGTTGTGGTTATTTTCCTGTCCCATGTAATTAGAATAGCAGTGGCTATAAACATGCAATGTCAGAGCCTGTGGAGCGTGGTAGTTCTCTCTCCTATTTTAATGTAGAGTCTGATGAGCTTCTGTGCTGTTATTAAAAAATTCCAAGTTAGTGCCATCACCAGCATTCTGTCTTTTTCGTGCTTTCCATCTAACTGTAATTCCTGACACGTTTGCAAGTAAAGCAGCACGTACCTGGCTTGTACGTGATGTCTTAAATGTCTTGTTGCAATGTGACATTTGTTAGTTTTTATCCTCTTGATCTGTGATTATTTTTTTTAAAAACAATGCCTCAGTTGATATTGATTCTTTGTTCTACAGGAGGCAACTGGAGAGAATGTACCTGTGCTTTTGTTGGGTAATAAAACTGATAATGAAAAGGAACGTGAGGTCCCTATGGGAATGGGAGAGCATCTTGCTAAGGTATGATACTTAGAGGAGAACTCCTTACAAAACTTATCCTGTTTTCTTGAGCCCCTCTGCTCTCCAGGACTTTATCTCATGGGACTCTACCAAGGAGATCCCTGAAGAGGCCAAAGTCTATACTCTCCTGAAATCCAGGGTACTGAGCTTGCTGTGCACCCTCCTTGCCACCCTAAGAATCGTCAACTCCACCATTTCATGGTCACTGCAGCCAAGGCTGCCCTTGAGCATCACGTTCCCCACCAGCCCCTCCTTGTTGGTGAGAACAAGGCCCAGCAAAGCACCTCTCCTTGTTGGTTCCTCTACCACTTGGAGAAAGAAGTTATCATCCGTGCATTCCAGGAACCTCCTGGATTGCCTATGCCCTGCTGTGTTGTCCTTCCAACAGATATCGGCGTGGTTGAAGTTCCTCATGAGGACCAGGGCTCGTGAACGTGAGGCTGCTCCTGTCTGTCTGTAGGGGACCTCATCCACTCGGTCTTCCTGGTCAGGTGGCCTACAGCAGACCACCACTGCTGTGTCCCCTGTCCCTGCACTCCCTTTAATCCTGACCCATGAGTTCTCAGTTGGCTTCTCATCCATCCCCAGGTGCAGCTCCATGCACTCCAGCTGGTCTTTGACACAGAGAACACCACCTCCTCCTCTTCTCCCCTGCCTGTCCTTCCTAAAGAGCCTGTACCCTTCCATTCTGACACTCCAGTCATAGGATTCATCCCACCACGTCTCCGTGATGCCAGTAAGATCATATCCCTGCAGGCACACACACCTCTGACTCCTCCTGCTTGTTCCCCATGCTGCATCATTAGCACAGAGGCAGTTCGGTTGGGCCCTGGCCGAATGTGACTTCCTGGCTGGAGTGGCTGGAAATCCTTTCTGCTGCTCTTCAGGTGCTGTTGGCTTGTCTTGATCAAGCTTGATATTATCACCCTGGCCCTTCAAGTCTGGTTTAAAGCCCTGTCAACAAGCCCTGAACTCTCATGGTCTCTCCTCCCTTTCTCTTCGTTCTCTTTCTGTTTTTCCCCTCCCTTCTCTTTCTCGCTCTTCTCTCTGTGGATGGATTCTTAACAGAGATAATTTGGGGACCTTTTCTTCCTCCTACCTCCTGTAAAACCATAGAAGATCATCTGTTACTCCTATAGTAGGAGTAGAAAACATGTTTCCTTTTAGTAACTTTCCATCAAGGAGATAAAATAAGTAGAGTTAACAGTCTAGTGATCCGTGTGCCATAAGTTAAGCATTAAGAGACTGCAAATAGCAGATACTTCTTTATATTCCTCTGTACCAATTTTTCTTTTGAATCTCTCTATACAATGCAAGTAGTTAGAACACCAGTTCCTAAATAAACACTCATTTATTTAGAAATAAGTCATTCTGACGTTCCTTAGAAATTAACTGAGTTGGTAGGAGTTTAAAAATATGTGCTGGATTTCGTGTATATACTTGTTTCTCCTTTGAAAATAGATTTACAGCTCTGCTTGCAGGTAGCCAAAAAGAATATTTTCAAAGTTTGAAATGCAGCTGAATTTTTCTTGGTTTATAGGAAAGATTGCTGCTAGGCACCTCTCTATTACTGCAAGAATTAGGGCTAGGTCTCTTTTTATCTTTGATTATTTTTGCAGCCTTTTACAAGCATACCTCCATATTCAGGTTTGTGTCCACTGTTTTGTTTTTATAGGGGAGCAATATCAGCCTTGAACTTCATCCCTCAATGATTGTCCCTTTAGGAAATCTGCTTTATTTTCCTGTGTGCATGGAAACACAGGTAGTTTTGAGACCCTGGAGGCTAGGAGGGAATCCAGCATGTGACATGGAATCCTGTTGTGAAAAAACAAATGACACATAAGTGCTAAATGGACAGAGTAGGTGTCTTACGTGTCGTTTAGCTCTCAAAAAATTGTACTAGTAAAAGCAAGATGAATCATTCTAATATATAGAACTCACAGCCCACCAGGCCATTAATTCTAACATGTCATGCAAGAAAATAAAATGTTTTGCATAAGTAAAATGAAGGTGTCAAATGAGAGATGGTTCTATTCAAATGAATGGGTCCGAATGACTCATTTGAATGGCTGGATGTGCTGCCTGAGGTAGCTAAGGGAAGGAATGATTCATGACAATGGGCTAGTTGAAAAGCAGTGTAGATATAATTAAATTATAACAATTTGCTTACTGAGCTAATAATAACCATGCATTTTAATTGAATTCTTAATTCCTGCTAAATAGTCGTGCAATTCCAATGAAACCACGTACCACTGTCTATTAGTGAATGCAGTTGAGTTACTAATTTTGTGAATAATCCCATTAATTACTCACAAGTGACCTAAAATACATGACACCAGGTGCTGTGCTGACACAAATATTTATAACCATATTTGATGAGAACAACCTTGAACCCTTTTTTTTTTGCACAGACAAAGACCCAGATTAGGCTGTTGACCCTGAAGTACAACAGTTTTTATGGACTATTTCAAGGTCTCGCAGGGATGGGTTCATTTTTACCTAGTTTTTTCTGTATTTAGAGAAGAATGTGTACTTGGAGAGGGCATTCCACCCAGTTGCAGTAACTATTGCTTTGCTCCAGTCCCACATCTTACAGGTCAGTGTACTACAACCACGGGCTCCCGCTGTAATGCATGTGTCCTATAACCTCTTGGCAAGGCAGGCAGCACAGTTGGTTATTAAAAGCAAGAAGGTCAGCCTGAAGGGAGTCCTTTGCATTCCTTGTCATTTGAGAAGACTGGTAGTTGCAGTGTGTGTGATATACCCCTGGCAAGAAAGGATAGAATGGTGATAGGGATCGTGGAAGGCATCATAGGGAACAACACGGCTGTGATGAAGTTGATGTGTAGTTGGATGAATTAAAGAGTAAACAGCGTGATGGTAAGGAGAATTTTGCAATATTGGCTTTGCAGAAGGGACAGCAGATACAAACCAAAGTGTTCACGTGCAGTACAAGAATAACCTGGTGGAAAACATATAAAACTCTCTTGTTAAAGCTACTGGGAGTAGAAAGAGAGAAAGAAAAAAACAAAAGACAAGTCCATTTGACTTTTTTAGCAGAGGATTCAGACAGAAAACTCCGTTTAACAAATTTCTGTTTAGCTTAACTTCATCTGATGGAGAGCTCACATGAGCACAGCAACAATACAGAAAATATTCAGATGATATCGTGAGTGTCCAGGAACAGTTAATGTTCTATTTGAGTGGATTGGTGTAACCACTGCCAATTATTTACCTAAAATGGCTTATGATATAGGTGCTACTCAGGCATTTAGGCAGTATGATTTCATTTTGGCCCTGCACAGACTTTCCCCAATGGTCTTAAATGGATCAATAAATCCTTCTCTATCTCTATTCCTCAACTATAAAATAAAATAATAATGCCTTTGTCTGCCTTGGCTTTGCAGACTAAGCATGCTTGGCGGCTGAGCGCTGGTGCTGTGTGTTCTTGCAGTGTCTCCTTTACCCACCTGCCAGTGCCGTTGTACAAATACTGCTAATGAGGGAGCTGCTCTCGTGGTGATACTACTTTACAGGACAGAAATTGTCCAGCTCCCTTTGGCAATCATTGATTTTCCTCCCTATTCTTCAGATGTCTGCTGATTTGTGTGTAACTTTAAAAAGTGAAGTAATTACCAGTGGTCTCCCAGGTACCATAGTCAATTCCTGATGGAGATGGATGGCATTTCCTGGCTTATTGGTTATATGTGTCCTGCCTTCTGCTCCTTTGTCCTTGTTGTGCATGCTATCAATTAAAGTTTTCTCCCTGATTCAAAGGAATGACTCTGCATTTCCAGGCTGACTCCCCCTCCAGAGAAGGACCTGTTTGCCAGACTGACAGAAATCATAGAATCATGGAATGGTTTGGGTTGGAAGGGACCTTAAAGATCATCTAGTTCCAACCCCCCTGCCACGGGCAGAGAAATCCTCCACTACACCAGGTTGCCCAAAGCCTCATCCAGCGTGGGCTTGAACACTTCGTATCGAGTATAAAGTGCTGTCTTTCACCAATTCCCCCTAGCCCTGCAATTTGTTGAACAATCCATTCAGATTGATGCCAGCATAAATTTCATGCCAGGGTTCCTCTGCTCTAGTGAGGAAGATGTAGTGGTAGTATCACTCTCTGCTTGACTGACATCAAGTAGCTAGATACAAATGAAAATAGGCAGATTGTTATTTCCTAAGCTACTGACTTATTTATTTGGGTTTTAAGATACTGTCATAAGTACAAGTAAGACACATAGAAAAGTGGAAAGTGAATAAAAATTGAAATCTGGGTAGGTAAAAGGGCATGTGCTCATACCATAGAGACAATGTAGGTGAGCTGCAATGTAATATCTTGTGGAAGTAGTGGGATATCTGTTTTGGAGGGGGTAATCTGTCATTCCCTCTCAAGCTTGTCCTGCCATCACAGCTGCCAGGTCAGGCTTTTGTGCAAATCATCTCTTGCATTTGCATTTACTGTGATAAGGCTTCGGCTGAAGTGCTGAGAATGTCTCCAGGGCTTGATCATTTACCTGTTGTTCTTAATTGCAAAGCTCCCGGGGGCTACAAAACCAAAAGCACAGGCTGACTTTGAAAAAAGTGGCAGAAAAAATTCACAACTATGAAAAATGAAATAGAATTAATCTGTTGTCATTTTTTTGCTGAGGTTTTTAAATGGGCATTTGCTGGAAAAAAAAAATGGTCTCGAACTGTTGAATACAGAAACATTGCTGCTGAAGCTTTCCAAGGTTAAAAAAGAAAAAAAAATCACTGGAATAATTTTCACCTGCTTTGTCAAGCACTCAGTGATGTACTAATTGCCTCATCATCACAAGGAGTGTTGACAAGACTGCAGTACCTTAGAAGGCATGTTTGTGTTCCAGCCTTTGAGAGACAGAGATCTTCCAGCAAAAGCCACTGTGTAGAACAAATGTCTGCTAAGAAATGCAAGTAGTTGTTGTTTGGGAGGCATCCTTGTTCTTCTGTTGTTACTTTTTACTGTTAGCTCTAGAATTAAATCCTAGTTTTGCCTGAGATGATCTATTTCTGTTTCTTTATTTGCATATTTCACTATATTTGTGTTGCTTTTTTCAAGCTGGGGTGAGAGATTGTGCAGAATTAATTTAAATGGTTTCTCTGTTTGATTCTAGGATTACAATTTAATTTTTTATGAATGCAGTGCATATTCTGGCTACAATTCCAAAAAATCTGTACTTCACTTGGCTAGGTAAGAAGAAAACACCATCTATGAGTTCTATATGTGCCTGACTTCCCTGTCACTGGTGATGGAGTCACTTCTGGTTGTTAATTTAGTTTGATGGGAACTTACAGTGATGAAATATTTGTTCCTTTTAAACTGGTCCGTAGCCTGACCCTGTTGCTCCAGCTGAGTGGTTCATAAAAAGTCTTGTGTAAGCTAGTGAAGGTCTGTACAGACCCAGAAACACCTGAATTGTTGCTGGGAAAGCCGGGAATGTTGTGATAGTTTTTGCAGAAAGTTCTTGGAGGTTTGGAGAAATATGCTTGGAAAGGGATACTGCGGAGTTCTCGCAGCAGAACGTTGGATTTCATTCTTTCTTCCCACTGCTTGTTACAGCTCAAAGTCTGCCTGGGGACTGGGAGAGAGGGAGAGGTGGGCTTTTGAAATTCTACCAAGACTTGGGGTAAAACCACGGGTAAATCTGGCCCCTCTGAGCTCCTCACAGGGGTGAAAACACTGGTAATGAATTGGCAGATCTTCAGTGTTGTTGCTGAAGTTAGGCAAATTTTGTCAATGTGCCGGGTCATTGGTAAGTGTCTGGCTAGCCAGATATGGTTTTGGTTTGCTTCAGCCTCAAAAAAACCCAAAAAGTCGCTAATTTGAGTCTCTGTAATATACAATAAATGCGGACAGTCAGCACCGACTACCTTTTTCTAACTCAATGACCAAAGGCAGTTTTGTGATGGAGCCATCATAATTGTGCTTGTTTGTTTGTTAGCTTACCAAATTATCTATTAATCTCTGGACCATTTTATGGGCTTGGGGGAAATGATCTTTTTTTTGATATCTTTTGGATATTACTTTTTTCTCAAATGTATTGTTTCTTTCTCCTAGGATTTTAAAGGAACACGAAGATCAAGTGAAAGAGAAAACCGTTGAACTTCAGTCTGATATGACTAAAAGGTCTTGCTGTATCAGGCCATAAAATGCTGGGGCATATTTAGATCAGCCATACATCTCTACGACACTACGTGGCACCGTCAGATTTGCTTTATCGTCCAAATATTTCTTCTGTGTTCTGAGTGTAGATCTAAGTGAACCTTAAAATCCCTGTATGCTCTGATCTCCACTTTTCAAATGTTGTCTTTAGTTAATTGACAATTTATTTGGGGCACTAACAGTTTTATTCTGTTACCACTGAATCTTCCTTTGTGATCAGGCTTGGAGAAGCTGCCATATTAGTAATAAGAAATAATTTTATAGGAAGAACATGACTTGGAATGAAGTAAATTCTTAATGGTGTGGATGACCTGTCTTCTGAATGCTTCTGTTGATTTCAGTGCTCTTTAGATCTTAATTTTGTGCTTACCTTTGTTGCAGTTTTTTTAAAAATTGAAACAGGTAGCTGGCTGGTTGTTTAAAAGCAACACACCAGCCATTACAAAGTGTAAGGTGATATTTTAAAGCTGAGTGTGAAACACACGTGAACAAAAGATTGAAGAACTGTGAAGATCTTCCTAAGTAGCATTAATTAATTTATACTACAAGGTGTTGCCTACAAGTCCTTGATACGAAACCCTTCCTGACGTTTAGCTGTGATGAATTAGGTATGTTTGGACAGGTCACTGAGATAGCATCCACACTTGCCCGAGCTGCTGCCCAAGAAGCTGTTAGGTTTCCATGGTGAGGTGGTGCTGTGCAAATATCTAGTTTTGTTTCCAGAAACAGTGAAGTCCTGGTAGTGCAGTGCTTTACTCTGGCTCGTTGGCTTTGAGCAAATCAGCGTGTGCTCTTCATGGTGTTTGCCATGGCTGTATGGCGTTGTGTGGCAGAGCTTGCTCTGCACCTTTTTGGCTGCGGTGTCCTGTAGAAGTCCCAAAGCAATCTGTGAAACATTCTAATTGATTTACTGTCATGAGTGCTGGCTGAAAACACACACCTACATAGGGAGCTCGTTTCACTGGTGTAGTTGGTGGTAGTGCCAAGCATAGTATGGCTGACCAAACAGCTCCTTGTCTCCAAAAGTCTGTTGCCAAAGGTTTTCGGACAGGTGTTGGAGCCAGAATTTTCAGAAATAGTAGATCTTTTGAGGAAGATTTTTGAGACACTTTCCAGCATTTAGGAAGTGATAAAATATCACCAAAATCGAGTGAGATGTTGCTCCCTTTAGCAATGTTAAGAAAAAATTCCTCCTTGTAGACCAAATTTGTGACTGGTTTTTCAAAAGCATCTGCCATACAGCATTTCTCTTGGGTTTAACCAGGGCCTGTTAGCACTGAGACACAGTGTTTGAGAAATCAAGCCCACAGGGACATGTTTCAGAAAATCATGGCCCACTCTGAATCATAAGAAACCCTGATGTCATAATTAGTTTTGGGAGCCTTTACAGAATACAAACGAAAATAAGAAACTTGAGAGTGGGTCACCCAGCCAGCACATGATCATCAAGAGTTCCTGTTGGTGTTTGTCTTCACTGCATGGAGCTATTGTGGTAAGCATTCAAGGATGACTATTCATGGTGGTGTTTTGTTGGGAAACTGAAACCCATGGCATAACTTATTTCATTAAAATATCAAGCAAAACGATAGGTTTTATTATATGAGACTGCTACAGACGTTATGTTTTCAATCCGTTTTCTAAATGTTTCCAAGAAATTGTTTTTTATTTGAATAATGAATCAATTTGAAACTCAAGATGAAAGCTAAGCACTAGCTGAATAAATAACTTATTTTGGGATAAAAACTTCATCAGTAATTAATTATGCTCTTGGAATTTTGATCTGATCGAAGGTATTTTATCTAGTGCCAAGAACTATACGATAGAGGCTTGCAAACTTTCCTCTACAGCAATTCCTATATCCATACCACCACTCAAATGCCCTTTCCTATGAGTGGGGATCCAAACGTGACCCCTTTCCCTATCCGCTAGAAAAAACAGGATTTTCCTTCTGTCAGGAATGATCTATGGACCAAGTAGCTGGGATGAGGGGAAATTGTCCTTAACCAACCCAATAGTTCCTACAGTGGGATGGCTAGCTTTGTGGATGAGGGGGGAGAGTCCTGGATGTTCTTCACCTCAGCTTTAGTAAGGCTTTTGACACCGTGTGCCAAAACATCCTCATTGACAAGATGGCAAAGTACAGGTTGGACAACTGGACAGGTAAGTGCTTTGAAAACTGTCTGAAGGACTAGGTCTAGAGGGTCTAAAGAAGAGAAAGCTCAGGAGAGCTGAACTGCAGAATAGGATGTTCTGTTTTCCATGTTGACGATTCAGGGATCAGCTCAGGCTTGAATTTTGCTGACTGATGGGCTTCTGAAAGACCATGTTTGGTGATTCAGAGGAAGGACTTGGATTGTAGCCCAACTTGTGTTTTGTGAGAAGTAAGACTGATATTTGGTTGTAGTTATTGTCTCAAAGCTGACACGGTTTCTTTCTGTTTGACAATCACACCATAGTTCTCTCCAAGCTTTCTCAAAAAATGCTATCTTCATGTTGTTTGTGTCGTCACTTATCTCTAATGTTTGCTTCCACTGAAAAATGAGAAAAATATCAATCATACCAAGAAAAGGGAAAGTGAAGGGAGTCGGTGAAATCTTATCAGTACCTGTAGAGACTGGAAAGACAGGTAAAGAGAACAGCAGAGATATTAACACTTTTGAGATCATAAAACACCTTTGCCTTTCCTTTCAGCAATACGTGGACCTTGGAATAACTTTTTTGTCTAAAGGATGGGTGCTCTGCTTTAGCAGTCAGCTGTGAGCAATTATCTGCCTCTGTCTCTGCCTCGGCTGTGCACAGCATGTGTCTTCTTTACCCCCTCTGTGTCCATGCCCAGAAGCAGCAGATGAGTTAAGGGAACAGTCTTGCTCCCTGTAGGCACACTCAGTAGTACGTGGCTGGCTCACCTCAGTCAACATACTGTGCCCAAAATACCAATATTACGGGGAATCTCTAGCTGATGATTTAAATCTTTACTCTAAAACAATATATGAAAAATTAATTTAAAGTAACGTGTTTTTCTTGTACAACAAGGCTATTAGAAAACAAACATATTGTGGTATCAGATCTGAAACATCAAGTTTGTTTCTTTAGTAGCTTTTTAAAAAGATGTGTAAGTGCTGTGAAGTCACAATCTTTAGGAATTTTAGGTATGATCTAAAAGATTTGTCTTCCGCCCACCTGCCTCTGTGCTTTGGGGATTAACATCTGAGATGATCTCTGAGAAATGTTGAAAGAAAATGTTAGAAGACTAGAAACCTCCCACTTTTCCAGTTGGAACGAGTCTGTGAATGCACAATGCCTGTTGAGAAAGAAATCACCTGGCCTTGCTCTATGTTCAAACTAGGCAAGTGCACACCCTGGCATAAACTGGCACCTCATATGCCAACCTGAAAATTGCTCATCAGATGTGTCCTCCATGCCTCCGACACGACACAGTAAGAGAACCTGAAGTTCTCTTTAATTAGTGACCCCTGGAGTTACATTCTTTGCCATACCTGTAGATAAATTTCCTTCCTGTTAGAAGGAGAGCAGGGAGGAGAGGTTGCAGGTGGATAGGTGGTGTAATTCATCTGAAAGGCTGGGATGCAGTCAAGGGTTGGAGAGAGGAGCTAAGGAGAGAGGGGACTAAGGTGGAAACTAATTGTATCTTCCAGTATCTAATGGGGACTTATAGTGAAAACAGAGCCAGGCTCTTCTCAGAGGCAAGTAGTAAAAGAACAGGAGCCAACAGTCCCAAATTACAACAAGAGAAACTCCAGTTAAACATAAAACTCTTCCTTGTGAGATGAGCACAGCACTGGAACAGCTGCCTGGAGAGGCTGGGGAATCTCTGTTCTTCGAAGTGTTCAGGACTTCTCTGGACAAAGCGCTGAGCAATGTGAGTGAGCTCTGAAGTGAGTCTTTCTCTGAGCAGGCACTTAGACTAAAGACTTTCAGAAGTCTTTTCCATTGCAAGTTAGAATAGCAAAAGAATTCCATCTCCTCTGTTTTGCTATCCCCTTTGCATTTTGAATACCTTCTTTTGTCCCCCCTCACCCCTGCTCTCCGTATAGAGCAGGAGACACTGCCTGTGACTAAAGTCATCTACTCTTAGTCGGCTGAGAAAGGAGTTCTGACCTCCTGACTCCACTTGAACACGGAAAACTGGCAAACTGGTAAAAGGTAGGTCACTCTGGTACCCACATGGATGTGTTAGATCTCCCAGTATGCACCGTACTTGAAGTTACTGCTTAGACAACATGTCCTCTATTACACTGAGTTCCATCTAGGCGACTTGGGCAGTGTTACTGACAAGATGTTTCAATGACAGCTCATATATCTGGTTTTTTCTGTATGTGTGGGATGTATTTTACAGGTAAAGGAGAGTGACTTGGATCATCATCTTAAAGTGGGGATTTAGTCTTCATTATATACATAGAATACCATGTACCCTTTATAAAATTACCTTCTGAGTGTAATTAAGTTTCTCTTGATTATTTACTGTATGTGGTAAATTAATTTATAAATTAATATTAAATTTAAGACAAATCCTGTAAGAAATTATCTATGAGAAGTTTATTCAATCTAGCTCTGTAGTAAAAACATGCTGTCTCAGGTAAATTTTTGTCTATATGCTGGACCATTTCAACCTCTATTAAAAGTCTAAGACAGGGTAAAAAGGCTCTAAAATTCCTACTTCTTCATATAGGAAGGTCCCCAGAACAAGCCCTGCAAAAACCAAACCAAATCAAAACGGTGAAACTTGAAGGACAAGGGCTAGTTGGTGCTGGGAATAAGAAATGTGTGTGAGAGTAGAGTCCTACTGTACTGTTGTGTAAAGAACCTGGAGAACACAGAGTGGCCCTCTCACCTCAAGACACTACCTCCTTAATCCTGCAAGCACTGCAAGTGTTAATTGCACTGTGCCTTTTAGAGACGTGCTCAATATCTGGCTTTTTTCAAATGCTCCTTTGTGTTTCAAGTCACAGGACAATCCCCGAGAAGAGTTTTAGTAAGATTCAAGATTAAGATCTTAAGAACAGAGTCAAGGCAGAAGCTACCTGCTTTCTCTTTTCTCCAGTGCTGCATGTGTTACTCATCAGGGTTAGTCTTTTGTGTAAATACTGTATTTCGGTTTCTTTCTCATGCTCTGTACTCAGCTCATGATCTTTTCCTTTCATCGGGAAGGACAAGAAAAGCTTTCAACAGAAGCCTCTTTGAGATGTGAACACTCATTTTGTCGTTAGTATTTTAATGCAAAGCTTTAAATATCAGTGGCTTGGGTTCAACCTTGAAGTACATGATGGACTTGATTATTCAAGCCTTGAGAAAGTTAGGCTCAGGCTCTGCCGTAGTGACCAAGATTGGCTGGATGGCCTGGAGAAGAGGAGGCTGAGGGGAGACCTGATTACAGCCTACAAATACTTGAGAAGGGATGGTGGGGAGGTGGGGGAAGGGCTCTTTACATTAGTGATGGGTGATAGAACAAGAGGAAATGGGTACAAGCTTAGTCAGGGGAGGTTCAGGTTGGATGTTAGGAAGTATTTCTTCTCTGAAAGGATTGTCAGCCACTGGAATAGGCTGCCCAGGGAGGTGGTTGAGTCCCCATCCCTGGATGTGTTTAAGAATAGGGTGGATGATCTACTTAGGGATATGGTTTAATGGGGATTAGGGACGGTTGGACTCGATGATCTCTGAGGTCTTTTCCAACCTAGAAATCTATGAATCTATGAAAGCCTATCAGCCCATTGCTCCTGACTTGAGAGCCCTTTGTGTATCTTGTTCCAGTAATGCTGACCTAACAGATCCTATGTATGGCCAACTCATTAATGCTTTCAGAACACCAGTGGTAAGTAACACCTATAACGGCCTTAGAAAGCTAAGTTTTGGTTTTGATCACTGTGATTTGAAGCTACTCAGCCCTGCAGTAGGCTCTCTCTGTTCTTTATGTGATGGAGAAAAACATGATGGGCTTTCGATGTGAAGAAAAGCGCAAGCCAGTTTCCCAGAGCTGAATCTGACTGAAATCTGGCCATCACCCCAGAACCATGCCATCGACAACATCAGCAAGGACTTCATCTTGCCAAACTGAAGGGAATGGGCACTTGTAGTAAGCTGGCAAAGTGGCCTCTGTTGAAGAGCCCTACATTTCTCTGTCATTGGCAGATGAGGCAGAAACAGCAGTACACAGCAGTGCTTAAAATACCTCTCAAACTCATTAATGAGCTGTTCTGATCAAGGAGGTTTTTTGTGGCTTCTTGTCCAATGCTTTCTGTCAGGCAAAAATGACACATTCTCAGTCAAGGCAGGCAGACCCTTGTGAATTCTCTTTTTTCTTTCTTTTTTTGAAAACAAGATAGGCTTGGTTTTTTCCCCTTCATTATTGTTTTGATATTAAAGATGTTAAAGATTCATGTAGTGGGCAGGAGAGGTGGATGGTTGGAAGTGCTGTCCAAGTGTAAGTTACACAAACAAAGCAAGAAGAGTCTTTCCTCTTTCAGCTGTAGCCAGCTCGGTGATTACTGGCAAAGATGAAAACATTGCTTGAGTATCTTGATATAATGGAGGGGGCTGAGGAAAAAAATCTAGTAGAATTCCTTACCTTTAAGCCCTAGAATTACAGAAGTGTTAGTAGAAAGGGGCTTCTAGAGGTTTTTCTGGTTGAAGCCGTCACTGAAAGAACAGCCCATGTAGCTTTGAACTGATCCATTGATAACGACAGATAAAATCCTTGTGTTTGGTGAGGACAGTTGTTCATCCTCGTTCCAAGAAAAGGAAGGACAAGTGCTTTAAAACAGCAGTGACAAAGTACATGGCAAACATATCTTTTACTGCTGAATTACAGTTTAATTTCAGTCTCCATAGATACCATGTGATACAATCCCTAGACCATAATCTTTAGACCATAAGAAAACAGAGGCACTGTACAGTTTATGCGAAGGGAAAAACAATAGAAAGAGGTTTCTAAAAAGTGAGAAGTTGACAAAATACATCTTCAAGTATGCTTTATTTGCAGGTGATTAAAAATATTTTTTAGGCAAAAAACTAGCCAATCTTACCCAATACATGATGGAACATGGTTTAGTGCCTAATGCCAGAGAGACTGGAAAATAGGTAGGTAGGGCTGATGATGCAGTTTTTGACAAGTTACGTGTGATTCCACGGCCAACATTCATATAGTAAAAAGACTTGATAGATACGTGTGAAAATTGTAAGCAGTTAATATTTTAACCGTAAGCAGGAGATATTTTGAGAAAAACAAGGGGTGTAAGGGGAGGGGGAAGCTACAGACATCTTTAATATCAGAAGCCATAGATGTTTTTTGAAAGACATAAGCTTGTTCCTGCAAATCACTGCGCTCTTGAGAATAGTATTTGCAATTTAAAACTTAACATCACCAAAAGGAAACAGTAATTCCTATTTAAAAAAAAAATATTTTGTATTAAGTCTCTTTTAAAGAACTGAAGTATGGCATGGCCAAGAAACATGAATTACCCACTGTTTCAGAGACTTGGCATTCATCACATTTAAATACTAGGTGTCTGATTTCAGGAGGTCTCATGCAAAATCCAGCTATAAAAACTCACCACAGAATATTTTCAAGGATAAAAAGTTCATGTTTTTTAAAGCTCTGACAGACATCCAGTTGTGAAGGTGAATTTTAAAACTAATGGTCCACGTTTTCCAGAGGACATTCAAAAAGATAGTTGTTGAACTTTCTGTAAACGCCCAGCTCTTATCTACACTTTGCATGGAGTATTTACCACAGCCATAACTTTGGACAGTTAATGGAATATATCACTGCCTAGAGTCGTGCCAGAGGTACCATCATTGTCTTTCCAGAACTCCATAATGAGAATTAAATAATCACAAAACAAATTCCTATTATGAAATGACATTTTTTTCTTATGTACTATATATATTAGTTGGTATTGAATGTAAGTCCAGTAATACTGTCACAGTAATGTGCTGTAGTCGTCTTTCGTAGTGAGAAAACTGCCCTAATCATCTTTAACATGCAAAGCTTGGAAGAACCAGAAATTCACAGTAAGTAGTACAATTTGTATATGCATCTTCTGCCGTCCTAAACTTAACCAGAACACTCAAGACTGTTGCTTATTTTTCCTATATGTTTGACAAAAGCTACAGTTCTGTATACTGTACATTCATGGTAGCGTCCCAGCCCCCTGTACCATCTGCAAGAAGGATCACATGACCACTTTCCATCAGAGTAAACATTCTAGTATTGAATATAATAATCTTGTGAACAGTTGTTCCTAGCTTGGAAGTTCAGCAGGTCAGGACTTGATAAATTTCTCCTTTTCATCTCTCTTGTCAGGTTTCTCGCTAGCGCATTTTGTAGTCATTAGATACTGACATTTCACATAGCTGTCCTTTAAAATCCAAGTCTACGGTGAAATCCAGGTCACGCTGTAAAAAGATTTAAATGTAAGAAAGACCATTAAGTTCAGTGTATGAATTCAGTTAGCATTGCTCAGGTGGAAAAGACCTGCAGGTTCAAGAGATACCAACAGTGGGTTCTGGTTTGTTTAGGTTTTATATGTTGCTAACACGGAAGGAGCAGGATATGGGATGTGTAACAGCATTCACCATACAAACTATGTTTAGGGTGTATTTGTGTATTCTTCTTAAGGCTGATTTCGTGTCCTGGTCGCAACTAGGAAGCTGCTGAAATGATATGTATGATATCTGGTAGCTGCTGTGCTATCATACATATTCTATAACAATTTTTTGGAATTCTCAAAAATTAGCCAGATACTCTTAATCTAGGGTAAAGGGCTGTCACACGAGGAGTTATTCCAGAATAGATCTAGTAAACTTCCCATTGTAGAGAAGCCCATGGTCATTCTTTATCTTACAATGACTTTTTTTGGAAAGAGGCACTGCCTACACCCTACAGAACAAAGCAGTCTCTCTACAAGCTCTTAAAAGGCTTCATGTTCCAGAAGAGCAAAGCACTAACAAATCCTTTTGCACCAGGGTGGTCTCTGTCTTACGATAACGACCAAGAACATGTTAATTTTGGCACCCAACTCTGCATTCAGGTGCTTACTGCTGTGCAAACAAATTTGAAATTTTGTCTTCGTTTTTCCCTCAAAAGAAAATTGATACGTTCAACCCAAAAGAAAATGTTCCAGTTCTCCAAGGACATCATAAAGGTGAGAAACAACACTGTTTTCCTCTACTTTCACAGGAAGTGTGAATTCACTCACTTCTGGAGTGAATGTGTTTGTCTTAATGCCAAGTTTGTTTTGTGTTTATTTTTTCCCCTGTATTGACACTACTATGAAAACCATATCCAATCTGTGTTTGGTACAAAAAAAAAGAAAGTAATGCAAAACAGGAAGGTAATGAATGCTAAGATTTGCTGCAGTCAACAAATGCAATATTTCAGCAATTACAACTGCATGGATGGATTATAACGAGGTTATTTTAATGACTGTATGTAGTCCTAGAAAATGAAGAGACTCTGCTCGAGGTTTTTGGCAGAAAATGGTGCCACTGCTTCTGCCAGGAGCTGTAGTTCTCATGTCATGGTCTTCTGTACAGGCACGGGTTGTCCATCAGACCATGTCTCATATTCTCCTTACAAGTTAACAGCAGCACTGAATAACGATGTACTTGGTGCAGGATTCAGCCCATAGCACAGAAACTGAGAAAGTTTTCACCAGTCATGACAGGGTGATACCCATCATGCTTTAACTGTAGTCTTAAATAAACCAGCTATGTTTTCTGTGGAAAGCCACAATTTTTAATCAACCATTTGGCTTGATTAGTGAGTTCAGGTCCATTTGATTAGTGAGTTCATACAGACATTCAGCTGAAACCTGTTGCTTGATTTCCTAAAGCTCTTGGGCACTGAGTGGGAAACCTGGCTGCAGGTGTGGAACTGGAGTACTTGGTGTTGATGATCCTGTGTTGGCAGAAGATAGTTTACCACTGATTTTAGTGACAGTCTGAAGAGACTCTTGCCTACTTGTGTCACAAAATGAGAGCCAAGCTGATGGCAGAGGGCAGCTGACTTGGCCATGTACTTGAATGATTCCTTCCTTCCCATGCTGGCTCGCTTGCAGGCTGAGCTCTGTAACATTACAACTGCATCATCATTGTTGTCACCAGCTTTGGTGAAGCTGTGACTAGAGCTCTTACTCATAAACGTGAATTTGGAGCCTTTAGCATGCTCATTGGTTTCCTTATATGCATTTGATTTACTGTTGATTTATAGTTTGTGATCAACAGAGTCGGAATTAGAATCAGTGATGCTAACTCACCACATTTTTTGCATTTGGTTTCATGGATATAGTCCCATAGATTTCTTCTCCTCGTCTCACAGTTAAATAGTCCTCTAAGTAGAAGACAGTTTGCTTCCAGTGAGTATAGGGAGCATCAGGTGCTAAAAAATATATATGGGTATTATTTATAGAAATTTCATCTTTGTCTTAGAAATCAAAGTAAGACTTGGGAACAACTGGAAAAAGCCTTTCTTCTCAGAGAATGCTTTAGCTC
Source organism: Tauraco erythrolophus (assembly GCF_009769465.1). Lineage (NCBI taxonomy): Eukaryota > Metazoa > Chordata > Aves > Musophagiformes > Musophagidae > Tauraco > Tauraco erythrolophus. The sequence continues at coordinate 87,421,821 of NC_141468.1, forward strand.
ACACGCTATATTAGCAAACATGCTTTATGACAACACAATTCTATTGACTGCCAGTGGGTTGTCTTCTGATTTTCACCAGTACATGTCACATGTGAATCACACCCAGCCAGAAGGATTCCACAAAGGGGGTTACTGGGCGTGATGGGCACTTTCCTGATGCTTTCCATACAAGCCCCACACATTCAAATTGGGGAGTCTTTACCACAAAGTACTTTTTTGATACTTTTTTGATGGTTTTGGTCTAGACTCTGAGAGAAGCAAGAGCTTTTCTTGAGTTTAGGATTTGGAGGAAACCAGGATGCAGAGCTGCTCTCTCTCACTGAGCCGACAATTCCCTGTCTAATCTGAGAAACTGGCACAGGATTTAGAGGAAACTGGTGGTGAGATTAAACTCCTGGGTCATACCTCCTGCTGAGCTCTAAGCTTGGTAGCCATTGAGAAATCCTGTCTCTGTCTTTCAGAATTCCTCCAAGCAGCTGTTCTTTCCCCACCCTGCTCACTTCCCCCAAAAGTGACAATATTTTTTATCACTGACATTGAAACCTGGCGGTACAGTAAACCTCCATGTAACATCCTACCAGGAGCACTGATAGCGACAGAAATGAAACTAAAAGAAATACAGATTACCTGTAGAAAATCCCATCTTCTTGTGACACTTTGTAAATTCTATATTAAAATAGGTGACCAGGGCATGAATGTAGTCATTACGCTGAATTTGGAGGCAGAACGCAGAAGTAAATGCCAATTCTTCAGTCTTCACTGTATAAATATCTACTTCCTATTTCGAGGAGAAAGAAAGAGACATTTATATGCAGATATCTGTGGCTGTGAGGTAAGTGTTCAATGATGTACTTAAGCATTTTATTTAATGACCAGCAACAAAGACAACTGGCAGCCCCTTAGCACTGTAAGAGATCAGTGGTACACTTGAATGTATCATATCATGGGCAGATGATCCACTTATCTGACTAGGTTGATAAGAGAGGCCGCTCACAGAAGAGTGTGTGTCCTTGGGAATGGCAGGGAGAGGTTGGGGGAGCTGGAGGAAGTCAAGGTAGAAAACGTGCTTTGGCACAACGGATGCTGAAATGGAGATGCAGGTCCCAGTTCTGAGACCTTTTGTCATCAGGGACTGTCAGCATGAGGAAAGATGACAGGGTTGGGTTTCCATGAAAACAAACTTGTGATTTGTTTGAGCATCTCTGGAAGGGAGTGTGCTTTAACTGTGTCGAGCAGTCAGAACATTGATAATTGCTTTTTGTTAATGATGCTTTCTCATCCCATGCCAGATAACCGATTCCAACTAGTAAGAAGAGGGGTCTTCCTCTTCAACTAGACAGAGGCAAATCACGTAAATCATACTACAGCTTGATTGCAGGAGTTGGGAGCAATGATGTAGTCTCCAAGATTGCTTATTTCCATCAATACTTCAATCTCACTGTTCAAGGCTTACACTGAGTTTTTTAGATGGACCTGATTTTCCCAGGTAGGCATTGCTTTTTTCTAGGTTGTTTCCAACAGTTGTAGTCACGATAGTGAGCATACTAAGTCTTAAATACTATTAATTTTTTTCTAATGCTATGGGAAATGTTTCCTAACAGGGCACTTGCTGATATCCTTCTAAGTGTATCTGGCTTCACTGTCCTTATTGTCCTTGTCAAGGCATATTTGGCAAGAGCCAGATACCCTCAAAATACTTTTCTCTCTGTTATTCAGAAAGTCAGTATCAACAACAAAACTGCTCGTGCATACTGAGAAACAGAAGCTTTGTAGGCAGAAATCCACATTTCCTCTACTCTACCAACATAAGCCAGGAATCATACCACTGACCTCACCAGCATTACTTCAGACTCACACTGCAAAAATGGAGAGCAGACTCTAGAACGCCAGTTAGAGGGCTCTTTTAGGGCACAACAGAGGGCTTTTTTAGCAATTGCATTCTATAATCCAAGAGAAGTCTGCGAAAATAGACATCAAAAGATGCAGCCATTATTTCAGCCTTTGCATGGACCATGTCATGTGTTTTTGAGACTTAGAAAACTTGTGGTGAGATGATCTTATCAAGCTATCGTTTTGGCCTGTCTGCTTAGCAATATTATTCAAGAATAACTGAATCATAATGAAAACTATTCTGCTACATTGCAATGGCCCACTGAGTCCCTAGGGCTTTTAAGTGACCCATAAGTGGTCATTTAAAGCTGGGATAGCTTTAAAATGTATTTATTTTCTCAAAAGAAGATAAAAAAAAATACTAGGAATAAGAATTTCTGAAGTCTCCCAGCAGACTTCCATAGCAGGCTGCTAAATTTGCTTTGACAAGCTAGACTGGACTGGTGGGTGATAGCTGCAGATTTCTGTAATTTTTGGTGGCTTTTTAGTGGTATCACTGTGGGGAAATTGTGAATTAAGTCTCCTCGATGAGGCATATAAAAGGGGTCTGGGTCCCTGTCTCTGAGCTGTGTTGGCTCTGCAGGGTCAAGTGGAATCAAAAGCAGAAGGAAATCTTTTTATTGGAATAGTGGAAATGTCTCAGAAATACCAAACAGATGTGCTGGATAAAATGGTGATCATATTTGCAGTCATTTTTTAAGGACAGAAACATGCTATTTTTACTATGCAAGATATGAGACAAATATAGGGATTATTTTTTTTTATTAATTAATATAGTTTTGAAACTGGCCTGATCCCATTGTGGTGATCTCTTTGAATTGTACTCTGGCTACTATATATTCTTATGTTAAATGTCACTGCTCACTGAATGTTAATTACAGCTAACACAGGGGACAAATGCTATCTTGGCACAAAATGAGTGGAAAACTCATGATTTACCACATTTCACTCAATATAAGAAAACATTAAATTGTGTGTGTTTCAGGTGAGCAGTGAAAGGAAGAATGGAGTATCTGAGACTGTTTTGATTAAATATTGGAGCATATGTTGGGTTTTTAGGGGAGAGGTGAAGTTAAATTTGCAGATGCTGAAAGAAAAGGCTGGGGAGAACTATTGGGAAGAGTGAGAGGGAAGGTCACTTAGGAAAGGGAAGGGAGATTTTCATCTGGAGAAGAGAGCAGAGAAGAAAAATGAGAAAAAAAGAGCAGTGTTTGAACAAAGATGGAAAGTGAGTGGCATAGGTGCCTCTTGCTTTGCTTTGGGAGAAGCTGGGAGAAAGGCATGTGGTGAGGGAGATGCTGAAGTTGTAGTGGAGCAAGAGAAAAGTCCCATGAGGAATAGCCCATGGGTCAAGATTACTGTGGGAGAAGAACACAGGAGCTCACAGACAAGCGTCTCACCAGGGTGGCTAGATGTCTCTGAGCCACGATGCCTTTTTGCAAAAAAACCCTGCAAGTCCTTTAAGATAAGGCTTCATATGGGTGAATCGTGCTATTTCCAAAAGAGCAGAAATTTCTCCAAGAACCTGATATTTGAGCATACAGGTCCAAGTATTTTTGCTATTATGCCATGTTTCTGATCAACAAGAACGTTGCACGTTTTTTTTTCGGGCAGGGAAGGCAGTTTGTACTTCAAGCAGCACTAAGCTCTATAATCTTGAAGTGGTATGTGACCTGCAGGAGCTTTAAACTGTTCCTGGAAAGTGTGGGAGCATAAAAGTAGATTTCTTTCTTTTTTTTTTGTTCTTTCTCTGTGGCTAGATAGGGGAGGATATTCAGTAAAGTCCAACAGCATATTTTATTTTATTATAAACTGGATGTGGCCCATTGTTCATTTGTGTTGGGTTGTGTGACTTTTTGCTGCTCTCTCATTGGAAGTTTTTTTACAGCTGTGTGAACAATTGGATTTATTGTTATCGTAGTGTCTGGTGCTGATGCCAAATCAAAATCAACATGGAGAAAAAGTTTTGGGTCAACCCAAACCCATTGGTATATCTCTAACATGTAAGAGGATCGGAGAAGAAAACGCAACCGGTTTACTAAGATGGAAACAAACTCCTCTCTTTTTTTCAGGCAATATTACTGAGTCCTGGTTACATCACATGCAGGGCTTGATGTCTTATTTTGCTGACTTTGTAGAACAACTCATAATCTAAATTGGGAATTGTAAGAACTGCAGAAGCAGAGGGCTCTGACGGGTCTGTTAGGAATACATCTAGTGACTGGTGCAGCTACTAATGGCCAGGGAACCCAAACTCACCTGGGAGGCACTCTAAGTCAGCTGATTTCGGTTGAACACACCCCTACAAAATCCTTTTGTGAATCTAACATGAATAAGGTGTGCCATCTGGAAATGCTATAATGAAACATTTGAATAATTAAACATTATTGCTTTGTTTATTCTCAAATGTTTTCTTAGGCTACTGTTATTCTCTGAATTCACAAGTACTTTCAGGATCAAATAAATGCACTTTATATAAGTAAACCACGTGCAAAAGTAAATTAAATTTTAAAAAAAGAAACGCAGCTTCCGTTTTTCCTGCTTCCATATTGCTAGCTCAAACAAAATCCTCCCTCCTTCCTGCCTTTCATTGACAATTTTCTCCTTTTTTTTAATGATCATCTAGTGAGATTAGGGACAGATTCTGGAACAGAGTGGTTTCCCTTTCTGTAGTTATTACCCACTTTGCTCCCGAGGTGCCAGGACATGGTGTAAAGCACCATTCAGCGGATGGACAAAAGATGTCAGAACTGAATATAAAACCTGAATAGGAAAAGTTTGGAAAACTTCATCTGTCATCTTAAACCCAATTCCTCACAAAGGCTTTCCAAAGCAAGCGCTGGATTTGCACTTCATTTCAAGGCGTGCAGCTTTTACAGCGTTTTGTTCCAGAGAAGCCAGCCCATTTTGCCACCTGATCTCTCCCTCTCCAGACCTATTTTATGCAGCCTAAGCAGCTGTTGGTCTTGTGTGTTTTGCAATTTTACATTGCTCAGGCTGTTTTCTGGTGCAACCACCCTGTGTTCCCCCGGTGCAGATGGGCTGTGCACGTATAAACACTCCCAGATTTTCTGCTTCTGCTCCTTTTTAGTGCTTTCAGTAAAGGTTCTGCAGGCTGAAGCTATGTCTTTCCTTTCTGCAGAAGGGAATACTTCGTGCTGTGTTTATTTGGAAGGGAAAAATCAGAACTGAGTCTTTGGGATAAATGAGCACACTCTTGGATTCACGGCCCTGATCAACTGCTGTTGATGTGGACAGTCTTATTCATGAGGGTAGTCCCACATAAGGGGGATTCCTTCACACAGGAAGGAATTTTAGAGCTTTAATGTGTTCCTGCAGGCTATGGATTCTTAATCTTGTCTTGCCAACAGGGAGTAGTTCTTCTGTCTTCCTTCTGTCTGCTATGTAGAACAGGGTACAAGCTAACCTCTGGCTGCAGGTGTTGGGGCACAGTAACGTTCTGGGTAAGGCTAAGATTTAGCAAGTTATGCAAAAAAATGAGGTTTCAATTCTGATCTCATGCTCTGGAGTAAATTCGAGTTACTTCATCAGAGCTGACCAATTCAGAAACTGATGCTCCAGTCTTTTTTTTACTGCAAATAGAATTAATTTACCCTTTCTCTTCAACAGCATTACATCTGCAGTTTCCAAGCTCTATTTACAAGAAGGTAGGGCAATTAAATTTCATATCTAAATACACTACGTCTTTCTTTATGCAGTATTTGCACATGTATAATTTTTAAGTCTTAAGTTACAGTTAGCAGGAGCCAGGTGAGTACTGAGTCTCAAGGATACCTTGCTTTGGGATATTCCATAAGCGATCAAAGTTCACACTTAGCTCAGACGACAGGGCATGTGCAACACACAAAGCAGCAGATCCCCAAAGAATCCTACAGTTAGGTGTAAACATTCATAATTAGGTATATTTGGAATTACCAAACCTTTATTAAACAGGCATTGGTCACCACTTGCTTTGGATCTACTATGTCCACCAAAGGCTCCTTCATGGCAACATCCCTTATACAGGTCATGTCAAAGCCGTACACATTCTCCCACCCTGTCAATGCAAATGGATATATCAAAGATTAGCAGTAATAACAACATTTTTTTTGTTGTTTCTCAAAGCATCTTTCATTTGAAGCATCTTTCATTTGAAAGAATTTCTACCATGCCCTAACTTTCAGTGCTCCTTTGCTCTCTGCCCCAGTTTTCTGTTATCATTGCTGTTGTACAAATAATGCAGCTGCAGCACAAGAAATCCCCAATGTACATCTTCAAACAAGTGGCCCTTGTTTTTCTGGTGTCCCTAAAACTGGGTTATATGAGACTTGTCAATGATTATCATAGCTTTAGACATTTGAGAGTGTTGCACAAAATCATAAAATATGTCAGGTTGAGACTTGGGAATAGCTGCTATGATTATTCTGTCTTTTCCTATCCATTCTGGTTAATATTTCCCTTTTTTTATATAGATTGCTATTCCATCAGCAGTTTGCATGCTCTTTGAATTATTTTGGTAGTCTTAGTTTTAGCAAGTGAATTACTGACAGGAGTAGAATTACAGATGTGTTTCAATATATTGGGCATCCTAGTTTTAATCTGCATGTACATCATGACAAAAAAGCAAAATGTCCACTTTGAAAAAGATTTAAAAGCCATGCTGATCTTTTATATTTGAATTGTTCTTCTGATTGTTCCACTAAATGCTTCTTATCTTGCTCAGGGCTTTTTTCTTTTTTTTTTTTTTCTTGAACAAAATGAACACATTGACACATGGGCTTTGCTTTTAAGATTGCTTAACAAAATTAGTCTTACACATCTTATGAGACAAGGTCCATTCGGTGCTCCATAGAATCACAGAATCATAAAATGGTTCAGCTTGGAAGTGACCATAAAGATCATCCAGTTCCAACCCCCCTGCCATGGGCAGGGACACCCTCCACTACACCAGGTTGCCCAAAGCCTCATCCAGCCTGGCCTGGAACACTGCCAGGGATGGGGCAGCCACAGCTTCTCTGGGCAACCTGTGCCAGTGCCTCATCGCCCTCAATGTAAAAATTTATTCCTTGTATCTAGTTGAAAACAGTTTTACAATTTATTTGCATCTTATTGATTTTTCTGTTCTTGTTACTTTAAAAACAAAAACCAGCAGCTGGATGGAGAGAGAATGTTACCAATTTTAATAGCACTTATGTGGGATGACGTATTTATCAAAACAACAGAACTAAATCTCCTAAAATCCACGTTTTAAAATAGAGGTAGAGATATCAGTAAAGCTCTAAGCAAGGTCTACATCAGTCTGTTTGTGTATCTTTCCTTTAAGTTCCTCTAATTTTCCTTTAAGTCACTTCAAGTTTTCTGAATAATTTATCACCAGACTAAAATTTTCTCAGCGTTCATGTTTATATTGGGATTTCGGTCCCGTCAGTGCGATTTCTTGGCTTCTGCAAAATTTTGCCGATAAAGAGATTACAGCAGGCCACTATAAATCAAATATTTTAGGGAAATAACCATAGAAAAGGGTTACTGTTAGGCATTTACTCACAGTGAATTTTGAAGTCCTTGTACTGTCTGTCTTCAATTGCTACCACGTACAAAGCAGCTCGGTCTGGAAACATTAGCCCTCCAGGTTTCTGTTGATGAATTGTGGGGAAATGGATCTCGTAATCTATTCACCTGACAAAGACATCACATTTTGAACTGCACATACAAAAACCAGACAAGCACCCCTTGCATGCCTTTATTGTTTTCCTTCAGATTGTCACATCAGCTTGGACCTCAGCAGCTCTTGCAGCCTGTGGCAATGTCATTGGATGGGGTCTGAAGGGGTTTCACCAGCAGTTAGTCAAAAGCAAAGCTCTTTCACCGAGATTCTCTTTGTTAATTTTTTCATTAAAGCCTAAAAAATGGCACTTGGAGATGCGACTGTGACGCGTTACGGTGACAGTAGGAGAGGCAAGGCTTGTAGCCAGAAAATAAATGACGACTTCTCCAGCAAGAAGTAGGACGTGCAGAGCACCTACCAGCCACTTGTCTCGTGCGAAGATGACTGTGTTTAACATGGACTCATAGAACAGACAGTAACCCATCCACTCGCTGATGATGATGTCTACTTTATCCACAGGTAATTCAACTTCTTCCACTTTACCTTTAAATATTGTGATTACTGAAAAAAGAATCCAAAGAAACATGTTTCACATAATAATACACCTGACGAAGGTCCTGACTGGTGAGGGTCAGACTGACCTGTCCAGTTTGATTCTCTTGGTGAATGCCTCTAGATGCGGGGTGACTCCATGCCACTCCATGGATTTTACACTCGTTTAAATCTACTTGCAGTAAGTATGGTAAAGAGGAGCTTTACTATCAGTATAAAAGGAAAAAAACAAAATAAAACAAACCCAAAACCACAACCCAAACCAAACAAAGCCCCTGTGTACAAAACAACAGAAAAACAGGCCTTACCTGTTGAAACATTCCTTACCCTTTGGAATTTGGAAGAGTTCTAGTTCACTGACCAATTAATGCAAAGGTTCTACCTAGAATCCTTTAAACAACACTGTAGGCTTCTACATCCCTGATCTCATCTCTGAGGTATTAGAGATTTAGGGAATTAGGATCTAATTCTCATCCGCTTTCCAAACATATTATGCTGGCCTCACAATGAGGAAACTAAGGCTTGCTTCTTCCATGAATTCTGAGGAGCTGACTCAACTTGGATCTACCCTACAAACAATACGCTTTGTACAAACACAGTTCTCTCATCAAAAATCATTTTTCATTCCATTCTGCTCCATGATTGAACCTTTTGTAACATACTGGGATTGTCACTCTGAAACTTCTGTCTGGTTTAGACTGGTTGTCTACAGTGAGTGCTGGAAAACACTGCTGTCAGGTATTTTGTCAGGAAAATTAAAAAGGTTGCTAGAAGTTTGGAGGAGTAGAATATTGGATGCTCAGAGACACTATTACAACCCAGAGCACTAAATTACCAGCAGTGTTAGGGATGCACTGCCAAAGCCAATCAACAGGCAATTAACAGAACTGGTTGATATTAGAACACACTTTGCTTGAAGGAAAATTAAATGCTGGTCCGTATTTAGTTCAGCTGTAACAAACCGTTTCATTTTAGGATCACTACACAATTCACCAATCGCTCTTGCATTTTTTCTATATATTTCCTATTTGCTAATGCCTTCCAATTTCTTTAGACAAATAATTTTCAGCTTGTGTTTGTTTGCTGTCTGTGTTGTTTGTTGCAGTGGGTGAAGTCTCCTGGTTCTGGGTTCTTCCTTGGCAAGGGAACTGATGCACTTGAAATTCAGGAATAAAGCGCGTCAGGAATATTTTACTTTCCATTACTAATTTATAAGATTACTGTATTGCACTTTCAAGGGTTTTTTTTCCTATAATACTTATATTATTATTATTCTGAGAATTGATTTCTGTTATTCTGAGAATTGAATATTTGCATTTCTGCAAGTGTATACTTCAATATGGTTTTTATTTTTTTTGAAAGTTGGAAGTCAGACGAAACTCAGTGAAAAATCTGTATTGATACGGAATACTTTGTGCTTTGAACCGTATTTCAATTTGCATGTAAGTGTGTGTGTCAATTCTATTGAAGAGATCAGGTGGAGTTCAAATGGCAGAATTAATTTGAAAAGTTCAGCTCTAACGTGGGGCCTTGTGTCTGCTTTGCTAAATCAAACTGTCAGCTGGTGAGTCCTGTTTGCTTCTGTTGCTTGTGAGCCTAGAAGTAACTGTGGAAGTAACTTCTCCCATAAGGAATTGTTGTGGTGCCTAGAATGGGATGTTTCGTTTTGTATTTGCATAAATAAATTATTCAAAACTACTATTTGCATATAAACCACACGACATAAATTAATCAGAAAAAGTGAAACAGTTATCTCCTCTTTCTCCTGAAGAAATTATTTTTATATATGCCTTACTGTTGTCCAAGTGGTTGGCCTTGATAATTTTTTCGGAGTAGTCGGATATACTGGAGCATTCAATCTAGGAAAAAAAGGAAGAGAGAAGAACAAGAGGATGAGTGATTACGTGTTAGAGATCTCAGCTATATGAATAAAACCAAAATGTACCGGAGGCAGCAAAGCCTCGACAGAGCATGTAACCATTGCTGAACAGTAAATCAAACCTGTGGGGGCAGGATCATAATCTATGATATCTTATATTTAAACTGAAGCCTGTGTTTGAGTTCAACTGGCTCATATAGAAAAAATTGATTTAAAAACTGTTAAATGGGAGAAAAGGGGGTCCTGACCTACAAAATTACACTTGGCCTCACTGAACTTGGTGAGGTTCACATGGGCCCACTCCTCCAGTCTGTCAAGGTCCCTTGGGATGGCATCCCTTCCCTCAAGTGTATCAACTGCATCACTCAGCTTCGTGTCATCTGCAAACTTGCTCAGTTCCACTATGTCATTATTGAAGATAGTAAATAGTAGTGGTCCTGGTATGGACCCTTGAGGGACCCTTGAGTTTCTTCAACTGCATCTAGTTCTGTGTGTGTATACTCATCTCTACTTTCATTTTACTTCTCAGTCTTCAATTTAATGCTGTGAATGTCTCCTCTTTTACTGGGGTGGTCTTCTACAACAGTCACCGCGTTCCCAGATTTCCTCTTCCACTAAGCTATGTCCTCACCACCACCTTTTTATCCAAATCAGCTACCATCTGACATATGCCTTCATTTTGGGTTTAACTCCTCCTCCTTACCTACACTGTCTTGTTTGTCTGAAAATCCCACAGAATTCAGACAGTTCTACTGCAGAGACTGTCCTGAATTTTGCGTGACGGAATGCAGCAGAGGGACTAAGGTTTCAAGGGATAACTGGGTGTATTTTTCTGTTCCTCACGCACCCCTCCCAAGCACCAAGAGCCATGTGCCTATGGAGATGCATCCACCTGGTATGAATTTGTAATTAAGTAATTATTTAAGGTTTAGGCCCTTCTGACAAAAGGTGGGCCATTTCCTCCTGGCTGTGGGAGATGCAACAACCTGCTGTGGAGCCGCAGCCTGTGTTGGTGAGCAACACGTGCCAATCTTATCTCTACATGTCTTACTACACCTCCCCAGTTAGAGGAACATCTTTGCGTCATCTACTGTTATCCTCCCACGACGGTCGGGTGTCAGAGCACATAAAGAAAGGATTAAAACGGAGGGGGCTGGTCTTGTTTGGCTGTTCCCCCCACCCAATCCCATAGCTATCTTCAACTACCTAAAAAGGGCTTGCAGAGAAAACAGTCGGTCTCGTCTCTGAAGTGCACAGTGACGGGACCAAAGGCAGTCATCATGAGCTACAGCAAGGGAAATTCCTGCTGATGGTAGCACTGGAATAGCTGCTGAGAGAAGATTTTGAGTTTCCATCCTTGGAGATTTTCCAAATTGGGCTGGACAAGGCCTTGAGCAATCTGATACAGCCTTAAACTGAAATCTGCTTTGAGCAGAAGGTTGGATTAGATACTTCCAGAGGTCTTCTAAACTAAATCTCTCTACGAGTCAGCGATTCTATGATTTACACCTCTTGAAGACCCAGAGGTGATTCTAGCAGTTGGCTGAGGTAGTGGCAAGGAAAAAGTTCTAACAGTGAGTAAGAGGGGATGAGAAGAACCAGACAAGGTGGTGGATGAATTCAAACCTGAAGAAGGGAAAGAGTGAGAAAGAGGAGAGTGATTTCAGTGGCACTGCAGTCAGAAAACCAACGCTCTGCATTTGTCAACAGTTACCACATCGTGCTATTTGAAAAATCGCATCTCACTGTAGAGAAGAAACTGGAACATCTCAGCTCTGTGCAGGAACTCACAGCAAAGGCTTGCTTTTTAAAAGGAACGCTCAGTTTCCGTTGGCACTCTTTGCCAGCAGGACCACAAAGCCTGAATTTGACTGTAAGATTGCCACTGCCAGGTCTCTGAAATATCTGCTTTCCCAACACAAATACAACTCTGCGGCTTGCTGTGTGGCACGGGCAATGGTGAGGTAGCTCATGCAACAAGAAGGTTGAAACTCTTAGGCTGCAGCAGAGGAGTTTCACACCCAAGTGAGTTCCTTTGAGGGCTAAGTTTCCTGGGTAACACAACCCCCAGCTTCAGTGCTGAACAGCCCATGGGTGACCTGACACTGGTGTGCCACCGAGCTTTACAAATGCCTGACGTACAGCCTGAGCTGTAAAAAAGTCAAAAGCAAAATAAAACCAACAACAAACCTTTGGAAAAGTGTTTACTTTTCTTTTACTGGGTGAATTTTCTGATGGTGAGCTGGCTCACTCCAGAATCAGAGAAGCATCATTGCCAGCTCAAGAGAGGGAGGAAGACCATATGGCCATGGATCTGGGAGATAGGCAGGTGGGAGCACAGCATCATCATTTTGTATATACTTATACTTTTACAGCACTGCAACGCCCTTGCATGAGATCTGCATTCCTGCATCGGAGAAGGATACAGGTTCATTCTCCTCGAGGCTTTGAGATAATAAATTGGGTACTTGGTTTACAAGAAATACATTCTAGCTGCCAGTTCCGTATATTAAGTCTCATGCTTAAGCTCCAAAACGTTTGCCAGCACCTTTGGATTTCAGCTATCTATACTTCCATGCTCTAGTCTGATACTCAGGTGAGGCACTCAGAATTAACATTGGATTGGGAATAACAAGCCTGAGAATTGAACAGGAGTCCTTACATTTCATGTATCATTACCAGAAATGAAGACGCACTGTTTAAATACTCAACGACATCAGTGTCTTCAAACGCACAGATGTAGCCAACTGAGCTTTAGTAAACAATTTTGCCAAAGAAGTACACAGAGAGATGGAATCTAGTTCCCCTTTTCCATGTTGTGTTGTGTCTGCAGGGCAAACAGGTGTTGAAAGTAGAAAGAAATTGTATTTGTCGTTTTAGAGTCAGTACAAATAACTCTGAATAGGCTCAGGAAGCAAATCTATGCTCTCTCTAATGACTTCTCTGTGGGGAACTGCACATTCATGCTCCTAAAGTTCAAAGTATTTAAGGTAATCGTTGCCTTCTGCCTCTGAAAAGCGTTACTGTTGGCCCAGAAAACATGCACATGCTTTCTTGCACGATTTGCTGAGTGTCATGTACAGGGAAAAATGTATTAAAGAAACTCGTTTTGAAGACTACAAAGTTGCAGAACTTAAAAATTTAAAAAAGCAAGATAGTTCCTTTGACCCTTCTGAGAAGGAGTGAGTCCCTTTAACGTTCTTTTTTAAGCCAAGAATAAATGTGGATATGTACCAGATCACTGAAGATTCCACACAAGAAAATACATGATATGGGGATTTGGAAAAGGCACTCTGCTGCAGGTCATAGAAAGCAACAGAGCTCCCCTGAAGTCACTGTAAATCAAGCCATACGAGAGCTTGGAGAGAAGAATTTCAAACCAAGACGAGTAAGAAAAGGTAAATCACCAACTGAAATTCTCAGGCAAAACACACAAGCAAGCTCAAAATGCAAGAGAAAGTCTTCTTACCCCATATACCTTCTTGGCTCCTGCCTTTGCAGCAAACATAGAGAGGATTCCCGTGCCGCTCCCAACATCGAGGACAATCTTATCTTTAAACACATGTTTATTGTGATACATCGAGTTTCTATAGGTTAACGTGCGCACTTCATCCTTTAACATTTCCTGGGATGAAAAAAGGAAGCCTTGTGTTATTATTTGAAGTCCTTACATGCATTCAACAGCGCTGCCGAACGCATTCCCGTTTTATAATTTAAGCATTAGCAGCACACAACCTGAAGAGTTTTTCAAGTACTTTGGGATCCACACATCAAAGCAACTGCAAAATGCTAGCTGCTTGGAACTGAATTATTAAGCAGCAATGATGCCCTTTATTTCTCTAAATATTATTTCACTCTTACAACTGACAACCAGAATGTAATCTAACCACAGCACTGCTTCGGGCATAGGATCATGGAATGGTTTGGGTTGGAAGGGACCTCAAAGCTCATCCAGTTCCAACCCCCTGCCATAGACAGGGACACCCTCCACTGCACCAGGTTGCTCAAAGCCTCATCCAACCTGGCCTGGAACACTGCCAGGGATGGGCCATCCACAACTTTTCTGCTTTCCTTTTCTTCAAAACCATGCACAACCTAGAGCCTCAGCAGAGGGACTTTCTGAGGTTCCTCTCTGAACACAGAAGAAATAGTTCCATAAACCATTATAAGACAGCTGTCTTGATAGCCTTGCTGAAAGTGATGCAGGGAGTTCATAGCAGAGCTTAGAGACAGCGTGGAGTGTGGTGCTCCCTTACTGCTCTTCTGTTCACTCAATTACATGACCAATTTCCAGATTGTATTAATGGATAACCTAGACCACTATCTCACTATTTGAAGTTGTCATTGTCAGGTGCTGGTTTTTGCCTCACCGATAGCAGCAATACATGCGTTTCATTCCGTTGACACCTCGCTCTCAAGTGTGCATGTATCAGGCTGGCTCTATCGATAAAGAGCACTAAGGCCAAGATCCAAGTGCCATTTTTAAGAGAAGTGTAGGCCATTCAATGTATACTTTAATTTTCCCAAAACGCTTCTGTTACACCTAGAAGGCTAAACTTTTGCTTATACTGCCAACATTTCATAGTTTAAGCAAGTGGGCAACTAAGTTTTTGAATTTCAGGATAAAAAGAATCAGTTCACTACCCAGCAGTCTGAAGCACTAGTGCACCCTTTCCAGGAGTGTATTTACTGGAGGCTACTGGGCTATATGTTCCCATTAATGCAGCCTGTGCATTCAAGTAACATGCCAGGAGTCAAGAAATTACTTGGCTTCTCGTGTCAGTTGAGTAGCTGTTCTTCTGGCATCTGTCCTCAAATCCACAGAAGACCTAATCTAGCAATAAGGTAGTTTCCACGTGTGGTTGGGTAGTTTGCAGCCCTCATAAACGCACCAAATTGCTGCACTCACGGAGATCACCGCTAGACAGGTAGCTAATATAAGCTCTGTGGAGCACTCGTACACGTAAGGATCTAAGTGGGACAGAGATTTTGAGTACAGGTCTCTAGAGAAGTGGGTGTTATGTTTGACACTTAACCAGATTTTACAATCTTCTCAGGAAAGGCAGAGGAATATCATCATGAGCAATGGGAGGGGAATAAATAACTAATAAATCAAATAGAACATCATCAACATCATCATCATCATTATTATTAAATAATTGCTGAAATAAAAATTAACATTACCTCATGAATTCCAAAGTGAGCATAGGAATCAAAGTAATAATCCCTGGATGTCATCTCTTCTGGATTGATGAGCTTTGCCATCTTGCCTCGGCCCGGGCAGCTTGGTTGCAATGGGACATGTATGACAGATTGAACTGGCTTTGGAACAACGGTAGGCTGAGGAGGCTGGGATGGGATGGGGCAAACCTAGAAGAACATGAATTATTGTCAAGAGGCAGCATTAAAAGAAAACATTTATTTCTGTGTCTAGCATAGTGATATTATTGCTACTAGCTAGGAGATAGTAAGACCAAAGACACCTGGGATATCATAAGTGAAATTTAGGCTGCCTTCTCTTCCTGGCTCCTTAACTTATTTGCTATGTCTTGGAAAATCTCCTTAAAGGCTTTTTTCCTTGATTTTCCTCTGCACATACCTACATCAGTGCAAAGTAAGGGCAAATTATTGGTGTTGCCTGAAGCGGGTGACTCCAAACATTGACACAAGGCAGTTAAGAGCTTGGGTTTCTCCTTCAGTGTCTTTCTGTCAAATTGCCACAGCTTTATGAAAGAGAGTTGTAATAAATAGTTCCCCTGCAAAGAAGAGCTTATAATCGAAGGATTTTGAACGCAGCGTTGCCAATAAGAAGGATGGAATTCACAACTGATTTTTAATTGCCAGATAACGCATCTGTCTGTATTGATAAGGTAGGTCTCAGAATGCTCATAATATCTGAAAGTCCCTGACACTGTCTGAAAGTCTCTCAGCATGTCCAGAAAGCACTGTAGGGAGCTGTGTGGGATATGTGATCCCTTAATTTAGTTTCCTGTTGCTGGAAGATACAGGAGTTATGTGTTGCCAACACCTCCTGGCCCACTGCGCTTCATTCTCCTTGCATCTGCAAGACCAAAATTTCAATAGAGCCAGAATGCTCGCACCCTCTTGACTCAGATTCGACACCTGCAGCATCTAAGACAGAAGAGGGAATGTTTCAAAACATGAGACACAGACCACGGTCTGGCCCATAAGTACATCTTTCATCCTTAACACGAAGCAAAATGCTGAAAACTGAGGAAGACTGAGCGAGTCACGACAGCTTCGCATCTGCACGAAGTCACCTGCAAATTATGGGTCAACGACTTCACATATTAAGAAGGTCATTCCTACTCAAAATGTGTCACCTCCTCTTGTACTTTTTTTTTGTGTCTTATTTTCAGATTTAGTCGTTTCCCAGTGGGGACCGGATTTGCCTGAGCCTCTCCTAGATACTTTCATAAAGTTCACTCTATCTCCTGTAGCTTGATACTGTGAGACATCAATCCCTTGTACTCTCTCTGAATAGCATCAATTAGCCTAGTTCAGTTTACTTCAACATAAAAAAAAACACCACATTTTTTCCCCTTGTTCGTTTGAAGATTCTTTGGTCCATCTGTGAAAAATGAATACTAGTGGTTTATGTTCCTGTAACACCTTTCATCCCCAAAGACCCAGAAGTGCTATATTTACACATCTTTTCTGTTTCTGACGTTTTTGACTTTATCACCTCACCCAGTTCACCTCCCACCCAGAATACGATTGTTCCCAACTGGTATTTGTATTTCTGTCCTGTATAGTTTAAAAATGCCTGTCTGCAGTCGTTTCTCTCCCTTAAGAAACTATTTCATTGCCTCTTCATTGCAGGCAAGGCTTTGACAGCTCATTCTGTCAACGTGGGGCCCAGGAAATCCGTCTGTCAGGGATTTGCTATGGACATTGTCACCAATTTCAGTCAAGAGTAACTCATGTTGTCACAGCAGCAATTTCCGAGCTCCAAAGCAATCCGTTGCTTAGCATTACTAGCAAGACTTGCTGACACAAGCCAAGAACTTTCACCAGGATATGCTGATCTTATGCTGAACTCTTACTCAGCTGCACAAAGGAAGGCCCCAAAACTGGTGCAGAGCAGAAAGGTAAGGCAGCCACATCCATCAGCAGAAGCTGCAACCATCAGATAAGAAAAGGAGACAGGCAAAGGAGACAGGCAAAGGATCCAATGAGAAATAGGAAGGCCCCAGACCCAAAAATCACTGTTATACCAACCCATGACACGAGGGCAGGGGAACTTGGATTGCAAGGGTGTCATTGCCTAGGGATTGATCAGATGTGATCCGTTGTCGAGCAGCCAAAGTCTCGGGGGTGTGAGTGTGTCTCCCAGAGGGATCACGGAATGATAGGGCTGCAAGGCTTCCCTAGCAATGTCTTACGACAATAAACACCTAAGGAAAACATATAAACACGGGGGACAATTACAAAATAAAGAAATGTTATGAAAGCTACTATTTTATCAAAAACAATAAAGTCTTCAGCTGCACAGGTCTATGCTTGCTAAACTAGAAACAACAAAGCTTTCAGGGATGTAGTATAACTGCTCTAGGAGAAAACATGCCTCCAAGGGAAAAGCTATCAAGGAAAGACAGCTTCCTGCAGTCTTTCCAGAACTGAAAAGAATCTTTGATGTGATTTACATATAGCACATCTATACCCTACCTGCCAGAAACAACTCGTCTTTTGAATAACTCCTAGAAAGGGGAAGCATCTGGGCTGGGGGTAAACCTCCCATTAATGAAAAGAATCTAATGAATTCTATCGGAATAAACCACGTTTATTACAAATACAGATTCCTGCCAGCTGCACCCAGTTCCAGAAATGCAGAGGAACTTGAAAGAACACAGGCAGCTGCCTCAGAATCCATTCATCACTGGGCTAATTTTTCCATCTCCCGTTTCCTGCTGAAGAGAGAGTTGGAGGGTCTGAAGGATCTGAGAAGCAGTCTTTTCCTGCCATTGCTGTGGGACTTACATCCTGTTACTCTGTACCATTTCGACACTGAAGTCAAAGGAAATTAGGGAAATATTTTCCTACTTTAAAAAAATTAAATAAATTTTCTCTTTCTTAGTGGACGAGGTTGGTAGATTATGGATGCAAAAAGGTATTAGCACAGGACAGCTTTTTTAAAAGCTCTGAATTCTTACAAAAGGCAAGATTCGTAACCCCCATTCATTCCTCAAAATCTCACATTTGAACATCTCAAGACAGGTTCCTAAAACACATAGTTAAACACGCACAATTCATTTTTAGGAGGTTTGTGACAAAAGCCAAGTTGCGTAGAGCAAAAATAAACTTGAATTTCAATGTTCATTTCTTTATATTACTATGGAGACACGGGGCTGGGGGTTAAAATTCCACTCCTTATAAAACTTTTGTTCAAGCTGCAACGTTTTCTCCTTGACAAATTCTCAGTTATTTATGACATTTTTATGGCATTGAAGAGGTTACCAGGGTCTTCTGTCTGGAAATGCCAGCCCTTTCATTAACAAACTACCCTCATTAAGAATATAATTATAATTTAATATGATTCAATTTCAGCATTTTTAAACAAATGGTTTTGTCGTAGCTAAATGTTGATTTTACTTATTTCTTGGGCCAGGCAGCTTTGTGTGTCAGAACTACTAGAATAGAATATGCCTGAATTTTTATAATCTTCACCTTTAGCAAGGTTTCATGAGCTTCCCTACTCATGGAAAAACCTTTTTGTGCTAAGGACATGAAGTTCACAAGGAGTGCAAAATGGGCAGAAATCAAGGGGTTCCCACAGAGACAAGATGAGACAAATGTTCGACTGCAGACAGATTTTACTGCTCGGGAACAAGGATGCTGTGTGTGCCTGCAATAGGTACATGTTTTTGGGAAGCAGGGCTTTCAAAGACCAGGAAAGAATGGTTGCTTTCGTTGTGGATTTTGTTTTTCTTAGCGGAGACTTTATGTTGTGATATTTCACAAAATCAGAACGAAATAGTCAGTTCCTCAGCAGCTACAAGTCCACTTGATGCTCAATAGGCTCTGTTTATTTTAAATTGGAGATAACTGTGAGTTCGATGTAACTGCAAATCTCTCTGAACTCTAAACCTGCAAATCTAGCCAGACAGATTCTGTAAGAAAATCAGGAGAGAACAGATTCTTAAAACTGCTTGCTTTGAAGCTACTCCTTTTTCAGTCACTTCAAAATCAAGTGCTCCTCTCAACTTTCTACATGGAGTATCTGAAATCCCAGATCAACTCGTCACAGGCAACTGGTCCATTTGTGATCAGTAGGAAATTCATTATTCTTTACAGACAAGTACAGCTGCGAGTACATTACAACTGCTGCAAGTTCTCTCTAAGGTGATGGTGATAGTAAAAACATTGTGAAAAGAGAGGCGTGTTCTGAAATGTGAGGATCTGTTGTTTGCTTTAGAAGAAAGTCTCTGTCTAGAAAAACTGAGACTGAGCAGTCATGCAAGGAACTTGATTATACACTAAGTGTCCACATCCTCAAATAGTCAAAGATGAAGTACAATAAAGGCATGACTGGCGTATTTAGGCTGCAGAAGAAATAACACCAAGTATGTGGACCCAGCTGATCCAGCTGCTAGAAATCAATTATTTCAATTACCTTAAGTTAAGGCCCTTCCTACATGAAGGGTGGAAATTTCCTACCTACAGGAAACGGTGGGCCATTTCCTCCTGGCTGTGGGAGAAGTGACAACCTGCTTTGGAGCTGCAGCCTTCTTCTGGTGAGTGACACAAGTAGAAAGAAGAAATGCAAAGGTCACAAAGGTTTGCAAATTTGTTACTTGGTGTTTGAAAGTTAAAAAGGAATTTAAATATCTAAAAGTAAATACAAGATAGGAACTGTGATCCCTTTGTGGATCTGACCCAGGTACTATTTACTGTGAAGATGCTTAATGTGGACTATCTATTGGGGAAAAGCCAGAATCTTCTTAGTGACAGGTCACAAATTAAGCAAGCAAATTTCCAATTGGGTATAAAGAAATAATTCTTCCCCCTAATAGAGTTAAGCACTGCAACAAATGCTTGAGGGTCTGTGGGGTCTCCAACTTCGTACATTGCAAAACTCAGCAAGAGAAGGTCCTTAGCAGCCTGATCTAGCTTTAAAGTTATCTTTTATTCGAGCAGGATACTGGACTAGATGACCTCCCTGAGGTCCCTCTGACCCATATTATTCTATGATAGACATGGACAGTTATATTTGTGCTATGCAGGAGATGCAAGTGGCAATGGCAAAATAAACGTAGAAACCTGAGCCTAGTGTAGATTACGGGGTGGGTTATAAATTTGGGGTTATAGCTTTGTACACATTCCAGACTTCTCAGCCTTTTTCTGGCTCAGGACTATATAGGAGGACAGTCAGGAACAGAGCTCTTTCTAACAGAGCTCTTCTGAATTTGATACCTTGCTAAGAAGTACGGGCTTTTTGGTTGTTGCATGTTGCAGCAGCCTTTCTCCTCTTCCAGAATCCAGTCTGAGATGTTGACTTTGGTGCGCAGACCAGAAAGCAGCACGAGCTGTGACTCGGCCCCACACGCCGAGCAGCTCACACTGGTTGGAGCTTCTGGTCTCATACAGTTTCACAACGACGTCTTGCATGGTAACGTTGCAAGTTCCTGCTTTCAGCTGAGGCGTCCCATCCCTTCTAAGGATTCATGAAAGGCAACTAAAACCAAATGATGGAAAAAAAAAAAATCCTTCCCAACTTCCTGTTGTTTTAAGCTCTCCTTTTCTGACTAAAGAAGGTGAGAATTTCATATAATGTCATCATTCTTCATTCATTTGGTAGAAGCTGAGACGTTGCAGTAGTGAAAAACAGGAAGGTGCCTTAATGAGCGTTCCTCTGACTCTCAGTGTTGACTAGGTAAAATTCTGATATCATCGTGGGAATTTAAAACTGAAGTCAACTGTGAAAGTTAAGAATGTTACTGCCAGCCATATTTTACATAATTGGTATTACTTCTCTCAAAATTTGAGGTGCACATAATACCTAAAATAGCCATTAAAGGCCAGGGAGCACTTAAATTGACTGATCACCATGAAATACTTTTCCTTCTCTTTCATTCAGTTATCCAGAAAAAAAAAAGAAACAAACAGTAGGTGTAAACTATGTTGTATGTTTTCCTGCAACAGACTTTCCTTCTGAGGTTTCTGGGTTTCGGGAGTTTTGACAGATCGCTTCTCTTTGCAGCACTGCATCCAAAACTCTCCACACCAAAAGCCATCAAGATGCACAGATGTAAGAAGGACAAACAGCCTGTTGTCCTGACAGGGCTATTAGAGGCTTAACCTTTGTGGCAGCTCACAGGGAAGGTTTGAGGCATGTCTAGTGTTTCAAGTGACAAAAGAGGAAAAGCTGAGAGCAGAATTTTCCGTTTGTATTAGACTATAGCCTCTGGGAAACAAAGAGTTTTCCCAAGTTTAGTGTCATTTTATTTCTGGTTTGCCTTTCAGGGAGTTGCACAAGGGGAAGAAATATCTCTGCATTAATAAAATGCACCAGATCTTTCGGCTAATTTTAAAATATTGGTCACAAACTCAAGAGATCTAAAGATAAACCGTATCAACTTCATTCCTGGGCAGTCATTGCAGAGTCACCTCTGTATTTGGTGGTGACAATTTTCAGCATCAAATGCTTAGTACTTGCTTGCCTTGCTGAACAGAATCGTGGTTCCAGTGACGTACAAATGAATAATAAGTGATATACCCCCTCACGAGAAGCTCCTCAAGATGGACACAAAACAGAAAGGAGACAAAAATAGTTTGGTACTTTAAAGCTGCTTTACATCACCCTGGCAAGTGCCTGACAACCTATTGAGAAAAAAGAGGGCACGACAATCCCCATTATCAGTGCTCATGATGTGTTTCTTGCAGGGGAAGTAGCTGTACCACTGGACAGCCTCTTCCCTGTCCCATCATTATCTCGACTGACTCCAGTGACAGGGAACAAGAACCAAAAAGTGCTCATCAGCTATAAACCCAGTTATTTTTAGGCTTTTTCTCAGCATTAGGCAGTAAGTCGAAATTCACATGGAAAAGTAGAGCTCTGCTATTTTTAGAGGCTAATTATTAACAAAAATAACCAAAGTATTCTATCTGTACAAATTATTTTCTTAAATTAGCAGAAAATTTAATGAAAGTCCTCCTCTGCTTAGCAGATTTCTAATGCACTGATCACTGAAAGTCACTCTGCATCTGATACCCGTCCTTCTCTTCCCCTCTCCCTGAGCTCCCGATGTTTCACAGCCATTCTAGGAAGACCTTATATTCTGTAGGCTTTGCTGAGCTTGGGGATGAGAGAGGGGAAAAATTTCCAACTGCTCACCTACTCCATGTCCTAGTCAAGCTTTTGATCTACACTTCAGTGTAGTTCAGCTCTACAGGAGGTCTCTACCTAAGAAGTATCCAGGTTTATCCGTTATTACTTTTTAAAATCTGCAGGATAAATGAGGACGGAAAGGAGAACAAGACTGAGAAATAGTTCCTGAGCTGAAAAGCCAGAGAAAATCAGGAAGAAGGCACACCGGAGATGGACAAGGGCGATGTGCCTGTGAAACTCAGGGGACTAGATGGTGGCCTTTGTTTCAGATAAGCAGCTATCAACATTGAGTGGATCAACTGGTGGTTTAAATGTTTCTCCCTAAGTTCATTAAAGAGCATGATGTCCACGTAACATCATCTGTCCTCAAATACAATACTAACAAGACGTTTGATATTTAACACTGAACCTTCCATGCATAAAATATCGAAAAGAAACTGATCAAGAGAGTATTGGACTCCAGCACCTATCTGGCAAGGAGTATTTTTGTTTGTAATCATTAGAATAAAACTCTTGTGGGGACATTCAAAGCTTTATTTTTATCAGAGGTAAAGGACCCAACTGTAAACAAACCACTGGGGAGAAAACCGGCAGAAAGCCTTTAACTTGTGCTCAGGAGCCCCAGTTGATAAAACAAAACCAGTAGCTTTTCTGCCTTACAAGTATGGTGAAGCGTATGGCGGGAGGAAAGTTCTGATTGTTCTCTTGTGGGCACCTGCCAGTTCAGGGAGACACTTCCCCGTGAGATTGACGATGAAGAGTGCATCTTCTCTTCCCTCTCCAGCCTTACCTTGGAGTTACAATGTATGAATTTTATACTGAATGGTTGCAGGTTGGTTAAAATATCACAAACCGTTATCCAACAATGAAAGGGTTAAATTTTGTGAAAGAATCACATGAAGGATTTAAGAGGCTGTTTGCAGGTATCTAAAGAAGATAGATAGACACACAAGGTCTGAGAACAGGATGACCATCCTTGAAACTGTCGAGAGGGGTTAGCTGAGAAACTCCCTGTCAAGACCTGGCTGTCCTGGAAGGGGCAACATCCTGAAAACTGTATAAACTTTGTTATGGTGTTTTGGATTGTCAGCATCCGCAGCAGTAACTGGGGGAGAGGGAAATGTAGCAGGGGGAGATCATGGCCCCCACTCGCAGACCACCTACCCAAAACGTACCCCAGACTCAAAAGAAAGAGGCAGAGGCAAAGGACTGAGCATGTGAACTGATTGACATGCTAGGTGAGAGAAAATTAACCAATTGTGTAAAAGAATAACACTGAATATGTGAACATGCTAATACACACTGCATAAATATTCACTGAATTTTGGAAGGGGTGTGCTGTCTTGGGACAGGCACCCAATCTTGCCCGACTTTGTAGTAAAGCAATGTCGTGGCTCGGTGTGCAGATTGGCTTATGGCACACCAGGTGAAGGAACCCTAGATTTGGGAAGACGAGTCTACCTTGAACCACTTCCTCTCCTTATCTGTTCTCTCTTTCTTCCAGTGTGTGGTAGAGTAAGGAGCGGTGTCTGAAGCACGGCGCTCACAAGAGCACACGGGCAGCAAGACTTGCACGGGGGTGCACGAGTGGTTCATCTTCCCCTTTGCTCATGCAGTGATAGAGGACAATTCAGATGATTGCTGTAGAGTCACCACAGACTGAGCAAGAGTCTTCACTTAGAAGGGCTGAAGAGCAAAAAGGAAATTACTAGAGACGACACGAGCAGAAAATGTAACTGACAGGAGAAAGATCTATAGAACTGGGCTTCTGTTCAAACTGGTCTTGCACCGATGCTGTGTAAATAGATTGATTAGCATGAAGTAAATAGATTGATGAGCATGAAGGCTGATGTTCTCTCATTAAAGTGCTTCTGACCTGTGATTTTCACTGATTCCTGTGACTTTTCGTAACCTGAAAAGCTCAGAGAATGAACCTCAGCTTTAGGAAGGTTTTTACTATTCACAGTTGAGAAGAAACCTTGAAAACACTGAGTAAGAGTTTCCAGGTACTGGAAGGCCTACAAAAGGGAGGCATTGACGCAAATTCAGTGTCTTTTTTTAGGCAGTCTTATCACCTTTCCACATAGAAGGCTGGCATTGTTGTGCTTTAGCCACAGTACAGGCACAGCATGATGCACAGCAATGCAAAACTCCTTATTGCACCAATCCCATCTGTGTTCCTTCGGTTCCTCTTGCCTTTTGACCTGCGGATGGATGGGCCCAAGAACAAACGAAGATATACCATCAAAATCTGTGCACTGCCTAAGGTAACTGTGAGTCAAAGAACAGGACTGAAGGTTCCACTTGCTAGTTTTCTGATTGTTAACACGATTTAAGAAATGGGGCAAAAAAAAACCAAAAAAAACAGAAGAGAGAAAAAAAATAGAAGCAAACCCAGAAGCAAAACCTATAGCCTGCTGCTGAGCATGTCACTGAAGTGAGATCTGCCACAGCTGATTTGTCCTTTTCATCACTCTCAGGACCACGAGAACAGCGTTTGGCTCGCTCCAGTACTGCTCATACCTCATCCCCAAGAAAGAAACCTCTTTCCCAGTCTGTCTAGTGGTGATCGTTAGAAGCTATAATAAATTAGCATGGGGAGTGGGAGAAGATTCAAGGTGATTCAGGGGTTTATTGACACAGAAGAGTGCTTTTTTTTTTTTCCTTTTTCGAACATATCAAGCTTCTTGGGATCCTGTTTCCTTAAATGTTTTTCTTGTTCATGGCATGATTGGCAGCTGAGTGGGATAGAGGAGAAGAAGCATCAGCTCCCACTTCTGAACTAGCTGCACATTCAGAATTAAGGAGGAGGGAGAGCTTTCTGACAGGAAGAAGACTCTGAAAATGCGAAAAACACAGGAAAAAAAAATGGGATTTTCCATGGGACTATGAATCAGGGGAATATGTTTTCAGGATTGACATCCAAATGAAAAAACATCGTGCTTGGTCTGTTAATATTACTGAAGGTTGGCAGCTGAGCCACCCTAGGCTCCATCTAGGACCAAGAGAAAGAAAGAGGTTTCTTTAAAGCATGATTCAGGTTTGAGATGGGGGAGTTGCCATTCAGAGATGTTTGTCCCTGTTGATCAGACAGGACAAGTAGGCCACCAACTCAGGTATCTTGTTCAAGCACCTGAATTTATGTGAGCAGCATGTAGATCCCAGTTCACCCATTTAAAGTAAAATAATGACAATAGAAAATAATAATCATTTGTTGATCCCATGATAGAGAATCAGGACCCTCAGCAATGAGTTGCGCATACGTGTTAAAACAGCACGGAAAACAAATTCCTGGGATCAAGAAGATCCCAAAGAGTGAATGAATGGAATAACTCTGGAACCCTTTCAGGAACTTAACATTGCAAAAGGCTTGTAAAAATGGGGTTTCTTGAGACACTGAATCCCTGGAGGTAAAACCATTCAGCACCAAATAAAAACAGTGCTTATTTTTCTCCTTTTATTGACAACATAGTAATTTTCAGCAGAATTCTGAACCATGATGCAAATCAGAGGAGTGCACTGTTCTGCCACCAGCAGCGCGACTGACACAAATTGTGCATCACAAGCAGGAAGGTTTCTTCCGAAGACCGTGAAGAAAGATCTAAATGGTTAAAAGATGAGGGAAGAACAAAGGAAACTGACAACAGCATCTCCCCTACCTCCTTAAAAAGGTCCAAATGAATAATACCATCATTAGCTAACCTAGGATTTCTCACTAAAAAGAGATGATTAAGCAGGATTTTGATCTTAAAGTGGGGTCAGAGATAATGAAGTCATATCCAGCAGCTAAAAGACTTAAACTAATGAAAAGTTATAAAAGCTAAATACAGAATTGCTGGCAAATACTTTAAGTAATTAATTGTCTTGGTTTCCTTTGTGCTGGACTGTGCAGACTGTACAATCTTCTCTGAGTGACCTGGTGACGAATTAAATTGCCTTGTCCCCACGCCACGTCCCAGTCTGATCCGTCTGTGACCATGGCAGGTGGGTGGAGTGTGCGAGCGGCTGCGTGGTGCTGAGTTGTTGGTTGTGCCTACACCGCAACAGGTAGAAACAGGAATCACATACTAGATTTCCTCTTTCTGCCAGAAATATTCTCCGTTGTTGTTTCACTCTTCCTATATACTTGTAGCTCACAATCCCCTTAGTGGAGCTGTAAGTGGTTTTAAAGAGAAGCTTTGACCCCCAGTGGCCTCTATGTTTTCAACAGGGATTAGACTTTCACACCCCTGAGAAGTCTACAAGTAATGAAAAATGTGAGATGCGGTCAAGGGGCCCTAAATTTAACACGTGGCATGGAAAATGTAAATGCTGCTTTATAGAACATGATTAATATTGATGTTCATTATCATGACCTATCTTGTAGGAAAAAGTATTGCTAAAGATTTATAAAAAACTAGCTGCCAGAGAGCTGTTCTCATTCTTTATACGAAAGGCACTCTCTGCACACAGTACAATTGAGAATTGCTAAATCTTGTTGAAAATTGTCACCATAACTAGGTGCTTGTAGCATCTATTTCTGCCCTTGGAAGACTGTACTGGTCATGGATTTATGTAGGGATATAACTCTGGCTTCCAAGGAAGACAGGTCTCGGTCATACATACCAGTGACTTTGGGATTACTATTACATTGAGATTTTAAATGAAGCAAAACAGATATCTCATTTTTTAAGACTCGAATGACTTAATACATTATCCATATTTGGCACAGTTAATCTACAAGGTACGACTGATTTTTCCATTAATTCTCTTAGTGGATCTATAGTTGTGTTAAGTATTTCGGTGCAGTTTGAGGTCTTCAGCCACTTAACATGGGGTTATCACATTTGTCTGTGATTGGACAGAAATAGTTTATGTTTCAGGAAACGTCAGACCTGCTCACTGACGACTGTGGTTCGTAGGTGTTAAATCCAGTGCACTTGTGAGTCATCAAACTTACTGTACAATGTGCCCAGACTTGGTTTAAATAAACTACAGACTGGGTTTGAATTATACAAATGTATGTGGTGTGCAGAAGAATCATCATTCAAAAATACAGGATTCGCTCGGCCATCCCAATTGTAGTACAATCCCAGGTGAACCTTTCAAAATCCCTAAATTTAACCTACACAAATGTCTGTGCAGAGCTAGAATAAATGTCTAAGCAAGTACAGGCATACAGTAGAGCTAAAATGAGGTACCCAGGATTTGGAAGGTATGGGGAAGGGTATGTGGAAGGAGAGTGCTGCTCCTTTACGGATATCTGGTCAAGGACCTTCTCCAATGCAACAGGGATGATAAGAAAAGGAGGAAACCATGAACAAAAACAGGGAGACACAAACCTGGCTGACATTATAAGGGAGGCAGTGATAAGAACCAAAGCTGGTCAGTCACATCAACTGATAAGGGCACATGAGAGCGCGAGAAAGTTTATTCCGGTGAAGTTAGCTGACTGGGGACCCGTCAGTTGGGAAACTAAGGGGAAAAGGGGGAAACCAGAAACAAAATATGCAAAGACACAGACCTGACAAAACGAACATGGAGACAATGGCATGGAACAAACCGCTCTCTGTAGCCTCCAGCCCCTTCTCCTAGGGGTTCAGCAGTGCCATTCACGGCCCAGCAATGATCATCTGCCTACGTGTGTCACCTTGGCTCAGACTCCTGAGAAAAATCCTACATCGTAAGGGAGGGTTTTGACAAAGCTTGTAGCGTAGAGCCAGGAAAGATAAAATAAGGCAAAACACAAATTCTAAGGTCAAGGATTCAGGAAGAAAAACAATAACATGAAAAGAAGTCTAAAGATAGCAACAGCAACATGAAGCATGAACATGAAGTAGCACGAAACAACACGGATGTTCCCAGCAGCAGCAGCAGAATCCGACCGTTCACCACCTGCTTCATGGTCACCTGGCCAGCAAAGCCTGTGTGTGCCTTACGTTGGGAATGATAAGCTTTGCCTAAGAACTTGTTAATTTTAGCTGCCTTTGATATGTTAGACAATAAAATATTGCTTTGTACTTCTGAGTTGAATATATTCTGCTTACAAGAGATTCTCTGGGAAAGGTAAAAGTAAAAGGTACTTGAACAGAGTGACTCAGAGGGAGTGACAGTAACAGTGCCTGAATTTCTGGAGAGGTTTTGAAGAAAAAATATTTTTGAGAACCAGGCTTTTACATATTTCTCAATGTATTCTTACCGGCAAAAATGTCCAAATTAATGACCTCTGTGAGAGTAATTAAACTGCATTTTATGCATTTTAATTGAGCTGGTCTGACTTGCAAGTGTGCTGTCTTATTCTCCGACCTCTGAGATGTGTAGGTGCTGCAGAATTTAAGACAACAAGACCAGGTACATGTAATTGCTGAATCAAAGGTGTGAATGCTTGGAAGTGATCTATCCTGAAACAAGTATTTTTAAACGCTCCCTTTCTGGACTGGGAGTTTCTATTCCTAACATCTCGACAAGTTAGTGGAATTTCAACTTACTTGAGAGTTTTGTCAGCACTCCGTCTGAAATGAGAGGAGTTGAGGGGAGAATGTTGAGGGGAGACCTGATTATGGCCTATAAATACTTGAGAAAAGATGGTGGGGAGGTGGGGGAAGGGCTCTTTACATTAGTGATGGGTGATAGAACAAGAGGAAATGGGCATAAGCTTAGTCAGGGGAGATTCAGGTTGGATGTTAGGAAGTATTTCTTCT
Source organism: Tauraco erythrolophus (assembly GCF_009769465.1). Lineage (NCBI taxonomy): Eukaryota > Metazoa > Chordata > Aves > Musophagiformes > Musophagidae > Tauraco > Tauraco erythrolophus. The sequence continues at coordinate 87,450,776 of NC_141468.1, forward strand.
CTGAAAGGGTTGTCAGCCACTGGAATAGGCTGCCCAGGGAGGTGGTTGAGTCCCCATCCCTGGATGTGTTTAAGAATAGGGTGGATGATCTACTGGAGGATATGGTTTAATGGGGATTAGGGATGGTTGGACTCGATGATCTCTAAGGTCTTTTCCAACCTAGAAAATCTATGAATCTATGAAATGTGAGCTTGTTGTTTCAACTTGAAACGAAAGGCTCTATCTTCTGCAATTCTCCCCAACTAAACCGAATTTTGTCAGAAGACCCATACAGGGGAAGAACAGTGAATATAAAGGATGTTATGGAATGAAAAGCTAGGACTCTTCTGTGAAACTGCCTTTTTAAACACAGAGTTTCTCTGTCACCACAGGAAAATAAATAAATAAATATTCAAACATTTGATGTGGTATAAGACTTTAACCAGGTTTTATCACTTTACAGGGTATGAGCCCGCGGTGGGACAGCAGCGTCTTCTCTGACATAGTTCTAATAACGCAGACAACCTCGGCGCACAAAGAAATGAAAGTCACAGCATAACACACAGTTTGAATTCAGGTAAATATAAAATACTCTGTGTATATGTATAGAGACACACACACTTGGTAAGGAATTTTGTAAGTAAGCACGTGTTGAAGGAACTGCATAGTTTTCTGCGTGGCTGAAGTGACAAATGATCACAATGTTAAGGCAGTTATTGAATTACTAAATATCATGGTCTGGCTCATTCAGAACTAGTGTTGTGTATTGCATTTGCATTTTAGTTCTAAGATGGGGAGGGGAGCAACTTTCTTGACTTGAAATACTGTTACAGCTGAAACTGTTGTGTCAGTGTGTCTGGATATCTTGTTGGTTAATTCATTAATGACAAGACACTGGAACTACACTGGATGTGAATGGGTTTTTTAACTGTGATGGTATTTTGTTATGGCATTGAAGGAGCTAATTAAACTCAAATCTCAAGTTTAAAAAACCCTAGTAAAAGAAAGCTTCTCCTAAGTCTGCTTAGTAATGGACAACGAAATATTAATCTTTCTTCAGACTGTTAAGGCAATCGTGTGTACTTCTGAGACTGACTAGTCCTCATTTACAGCAAGGACAACATACATGTCCTTAAGCACTATGTAAATTTAGCCTAATGAAGTGCACTTGCTCATATTTGGCCATTAAACGTTGTTTGGTTTTGGTTTACCTAGTCTGAAAAATGGAATTGTAAGAGACCGCGATTAATAGCCCATGACCTCCAGGCTTAGGTCGCATGTTTGTTCTCAAGAAGGCTGCAAATCACAATTGACTTGTGTTTGACACACTTGACAGTGTGTTTTCAGTCGTTATTTAAGAAACCTGAATATCTCTCTAACATTCAGAACACAGCTAATCCCACTAGCTCCAGCAGAATTAATTTTGCTCCATATTACACAAGGTGGGTGAGGAGTGGTTTAAATATCCTGCCAGGATGGAATTGGATTCTACAATAAATAATGATGCTGAGTGGTGCTGGCACGCATGAGCAAACCAGCGTGTTCAGCACTCCTTGCATTATTAATAGAACTTTTACTGAAGTGTTCAAAGATCTCCAGCAATTTATGTCAACTCCAATAGGTTCTCAACTACACCTGTAAAAAGTTGTCTACATAGTGGATTTCAAACGCAGTTGTTGATAGTCATGTTGATCCCTGAGCAACCTGATCTAGTTGGAGATATCCCTCTTCCTTGCAGGGGGGTTGGACTAGATGACCTTTGAAGGTCCCTTCCAGCCCTAACCATTCTATGATTCTATGATATCAATCAGGCTTGCATGGCTTTTTGTTAACAAGAGAATAAGCTTTTGCTGTTTCAAACCCATTTTTTAGACACAGTTAAGAAAGGGATATGAGAAAGTACACTCCTAACATTTTTATACAATCAGGAAGCAGAACGATGAAAACCCTATTCTTGAGCAAAATCACTGGTGATTCATCCTTTTTAATAAAATTGTATACATAGATGTGAGCTAGTTGTGGAGCTGTATAAATCACAAGTAATTCTGCTGAAACTGGTGCATTTACACGACGGCAAACCTGTCTTGAGATCAGGATGCCTTTGTTTCCAGTAGGCATGGCTAGAATACTCAGTTTTACCTGGTGGAAATAGATCTTGCAAGCATAAATACTTTTGCCTTCCACTTTACAAAGTGACAGAGACACTTTTTATGAACACGAAGGCTTTCTATGGAGAAAAGAACAGACCTATCAGATAGATGGCACCGAAATGTTTTTCTTCAATAAAATAATTGTATTGAGGCTACATGAAGGCATGTCTTCTATTCAAAAAAAAACATCCTAGAAGAATAATTTCACGTTTTCATGAAAACCTCTCAGTAATAAGTGAAAGCACCTTCTTTGCTTAAGACCTTTATCTATCTTTGTCTCCCATTAAGTTTATCTGCCTAAACAAAAATTCTCACAGGACAGAAACTAACTGTCAAATACAAAAACCAGAAACAAACCCCATTTTGAATTGGCCTAGCTTTACAAGTTCTAAGCTAACCTGCAGTAAAACTGTATATATATTGTCATAGTACTAGTATAATTCAATAAAGTAATTTAAAAGTCTTATGTTTTTCTGCCTTATGTTCTTTCCTCATTCATGGTTGGTTGGGGTGAATCACAGGGCTAGAACTACATCTCATCTCTTCTTATTCCATGACTGACTAATGTAGTCAAAAACCACTCAACGTTGCTTTGATTCTTTTTCTGACAGAGAAATTGAGGCTTGCATTAGTCCTTACCAACTGTTGCAAAACCCCCTATTATTTTCTTATTTACCAGCTGGAAAAGGGTGAATTGATGGCCTCCTGCTGCCTCCGCCTATACCTCCTCGATTCCTGACATTTGCTGAATTCAACAATGGGATGATGAAGTGCAACAAGAAAATATTCTGCAAGAATGTGGGCACCAAAAGAGAGGTGAGGGAAAATGTGCCCCTGTCACTAAATGGGGCAGGAGCCGCGGAGACAAAGGATGCAGAAAAAGCCATCAGGAGAGTGACCATCAGAAGGCCATCAGAAGTCTGTTCTTCATCTTGGTCTTTACTGCTAAGACCAACCTTCAGGAGTCACAGTGTGATTCTGTGACTTTTTGACGGTAAATTTAAGTATGTGTTGCTACTGTTCCTGCTTTTATGGAAATGAGCAGCTTCTCTGGATGGTGACTGTATTTCTCTACCTTTCTTTCTTCCCTCCCTGCCCACCCGCTTTCCTGCCTGCCTTTCTCCCTCCTTCCCTCTCTCCTCCCTTTTCTACCTTCACAAAAGAATTTCATTATGACCTTTGACTTCCAGTAAATTTACAAAGCACATTTGGTTTCACGACTAAATATAGTATTTTCCACAACAAGGCTTTTACCTGAGGGCAACTTCATGTTTGCCACTTTTAATCCCAGAGACCTAAGATCTCTTAGATTTCAAACTTAAACAGAATCGTAGAATCACAGAATGGTTTGGCTTGGAAGGGACCTCAAAGACCATCCAGTTCCAACCCCCCTGCCATGGGCAGGGACACCCTCCACTACACCAGGTTGCCTGAAGCCTCATCCAGCCTGGCCTTGAACACTTCCAGGGATGGGGCATCCATCCACAGAGCTGAAAAGGATTTAGCTGAAATTTTAGTCTGCAACGTACCTTCTCGCACAATAAAACATGTTCCCCTTTTTGTCTTCTCTGCCCAGTAACTGTTCTTGTACCTCAGTTTTATTACTTTGCATCCTGGGTCTGCTTCAGGTTTGCAGAGGGTCCAGTGGGTTATATCAAAGCCAACAGAACTGAAAGGGTAGTGATGGCCCTCACCTGCTTTTAAGGCTCAACAACACAACAGGCAGAGCATCCCTAAGGACTGTTGAACACCCCTTGCTGCCTGTAAATTCAGCTACTCTCAATTAAGTTGAAAACACCATGACTCCTAAGGAGGCAACTCCATTACAATGTGGCTAACACCATCTCATTTGATTTCCTTCCAAAACAGCTGGTCCAGCTTTCCAGTGCCACAAGATGCAAACTGTGGGTAAGAAGCAGTGCTGCCTTTCGGATTTGACTTCCCTCTTTCTAGGGGAAATGGGTAAGAAATGACTAACCCAAAATATGTTTTGGTTTTTTTTTTTTCAAATCTATGAATCTATGAAAATACCAAAGCAAAACACGCCAGATACACAGCTGGGCTCGCTCACAAGGGATTTCTGCAGAATACACTTTATGGACACTGCGTGGCCATGGGCATTTATTCAGTCAGTCTTCTGCTATAAAGTTCTTTCAGAGAAGAAAATCTTCCTTTCCATTCTTACAATTTCTGCAGAGCTTTTAGTTAAAAGGAGGTAAGCAAGATGCTATAGAATACAATGGCCATGGGCCTGAGAAGATGACCTGTGAGAAGAGATTACTGTGTGCCGAACTTGTTTGATTTGTGGAAAAGGAGGCTCAGGGACAACCTAATAGCAGCCTGCAAGTACTTGGAAGATAGTCAAAAAGAAAACAGAGGCAAACTCTTCTCAATAACAGCAGATGAGGTAACGAGGTGCAGAGGCCACAACTTGCGGTTTGGAAAGTTCAGATATGAAGATAAGAAAAACTTTTTCCCTGAGAGGTCTGTGCAGCACTGGAAGAGGATGGCAACCTGGTGTAGTGGAGGGTGTCCCTGCCCATGGCAGGGGGGTTGGAACTAGATGATCTTTGAGGTCCCTTCCAACCCAAACCTACATGATCTTTGAGGTCCCTTCTATGATTCTATGATAGGTTGCCTAGAGAGGTGGTGGAATCTTTGTGCTTGGAGACTTTCAAGACTTTGCTAGAGACAGCAATGGCCAACATGATGTAACGCTGATGACTGATCTACACCGATTGTGAGGTTGCACAAGATGTTCTACAGAAGTCTCTTCTAACCAGCTCTTCCATGTTTCTGCAATGACACTGAATGTGTTCCCTATTTATAAGGGACTCAGTGGCCTTACTCCTGATATATCCCAATGTAACTGAGATTAGAATAAAAAAAACTCACATGTATCCTGTATTTCAGACAAGGCAATGTCTAATATAGGGCACAATCACGAGGTGTATGGTCCTCAAATAAAAGCAGTTCAGAAGGAGGTATGGGAATGGTTAATTACTTCTCTGTTTGTGACTAAGGAAAAGAAAATCAGTAACTGTTTTTTATCCCAAGCTGGGGTCAATCTTCAGGGCGATGGATTGATGAACAGTACAAGAATGCAACTAGAAACTGAAACAGATGGTAGTGTCTCCTCTCCTCCTTTCTAATTGAGAAATTAAGGTCCATAACAGAAGTAAGTTTGGACTGGTGGACTGCTGTTGGAAGGCCTTGGCTTGGTCGCATATTATTCTGGGCTCTGAGACCGGGTTTGAGATTTCTGGTGCTATGAGAAGTGATGAAACCAAAGCTATATGGCCAGAAAAGGACAAGAAGGAGAGAAGAGCTGCTGGGCCACATGTTACCCCAAGTGAGCAGTGAAGGAACACTTCAGCACTAATGCTTGGAGACCGCTACGTGTCACTGCTTCCCAACCAGTTTACATTTACTTTCTTCGTACTGTTATGAGAGAGGGAAATGCTACCTTTGCTTTCAAAAAACGGAGGGGGAACTGTCACGGAGTGGTTGAGATGATATACTTGGATCCTTGGACAGCACAAGAAGAGGACGAGGAACTTAAGTGTATAGTCCTGACATGCTGAATGTGAAGCTTGCCAACTGCACTGTGACGAAGAGTTTGCCATGAGGACAAGCTGAGCACAGGGGTATAAAACAGTGTCTTAGAAAGTACACACCTCCATGCCCCCTCTTCCAAAGTTGGGGTTTTTTTTTCCCCATCCATTCTCGGAAAAGCTTAAGAAACTCCTTTTTTTTTTTTTTTTTTTTTTTTTTTGTGAATAGTGGCTGGAAAAGGTGATAATGCCCCTTTTTAAACTATAATTCACTCCAAGAGGAAAAGACCCAGATACAATGCAGTCTTTAATATATGCAGTCTTCCAAGAGCATGTCTTAACTGCGGAACAGGATATTTTAAGTGAGTGAGAACAGTATTCTCCTCACCTTCTTTATTGTGTCTCTGTCTAAAATTTTAGCCAAACATTTTATTCCCATCGTAATTTCCTTGCAAATGTTTGGTTACTGAAATATCCTCTTCATTTTGGAAAGTGAAGACATTGAGATTTTATTTATGATCACCTAACATCTCACACTCAAAATGCAAAGCAAAATTACTTTTAATTTCCGCACTTAACAGAGTTTTCAGAAAAGCAATTTTGGCAATGAGTGCTTCTTCCAGTGAGTCTGTCTTATTTCCAGTTCTGGTCTCCAAATCTCCAAACTGTTGATGCAATAAAATGAAGATAAATAGATTCTCTATTCCAGATTTTCAAACTGAGTTTTTATTTTTAGAAATATGCAGATTGTGGAAAATTGGATTTTTTGAGATAGATTTTTCACAGCTAGGACCTGAAAAAAACTAGCCTATAAGAAATAAATAAAGCCATCATCCTTCATCTTTCTACACCTCTTAAATCTCAGTTTAAAACTGAAATACTGAGAGTGGTGGAATAGTGTCTATCCTCTCACAGCCACTGGGAAGTGAGAACGTTGTCTCAGCTCCCACACAATAGCTTGAAACCAACAGCATGCCAAGAGTCTCCATGGAGGCAGCCAGTGCTCGTTCAAGAACACGGGATGGAGTCAGGTAGGCTCTGACTAGTCAGCAATTGCTCCGTTCTGGCATGGTGACAAACGCGGTCATCTGCAGATGACAAATGAGAATTTGGTGGTTTCCACAGAGGTTGGAAGAAGAGTTATTATGGCAACTTGTGTGGAAAGTGCTCACCAGCAGGGAACCTCTCTTTTAGCATTGGCACATGGCACGATATGATCTGGCCCATGATGCCACCGAGGCGAACCACACCCTTTCTAAAAAACACCAGTATTCTTGACACAAAAATACTGTTCACCAGAACAACCCTATGCTGGCAGAAGATGATCCACGCTAAGATATCTTCATTTTGAAACTCTGCTTTGAGTGATTGCTGTTATTCTTGATTTAAGCATAAATGGTTTTTTGATCTACTTATATTATTAATGGCAACTAAAAGTTATTTCTTCAATGGGGCCAAAATATTATGGTCAACGTCTTAAATTTTTAGTATTCAATTTGAGTAAGGAATGGAATGCTTTTAACTACACTGAGATCTTCAGATGAGCTAAATTAATGTTCAGCACAGATGAAGGCGGTAGGAGAAGATGGCTCAAAGCCATATTTCTGCTCCCCCACTCCTGAATTGGCTAGAAACTAAAAAAGCCCCCATAACTATATTGGAACTGCCTTGTTACTAGCCTAAGCAGCGTGGGCTACTTAGTCCTAGTAGGAGCACTGTACAGGATCAAAAGGTGGTGCAGTGGGATACTCCCTGCTTTAACCCAGAGCTGCCTCTATGGCCATTGGGGATGTGACTACACCCAGAGTGGAAGATCCTTCACCCACATCCCCCATCAGCTTTCTGACTGCCTCGTCAGCAGTGCAGAACACCGAGAGCACGTGCCACTGGTCTGGTCTCGACAGCTCACCGGTGCTGCTTGCACACACCAGCCACGACTTCTCCTGTTCAAAGTCACGAGACGTAGGCATGTGGCACAGCAGTCAGCGAGGTTTGAAAGCACGTCATGAGCTGCTTCTCCAGCTAGCTATGCGACACCGTGCCAGCTCTGTCGTGACTTCTGCCAGCCTAAGGAGTACACCCCACAGCAGCACTGTTTCTCTCTTGGCTAAACATCATCCACTCATTAATAGATGATATTCATGTATTAACTCATAGGTGGATTTCATTCATATATGGTGTTCTAAGCAATTTAATAACACCAAATAATCATCTTCTACAGCACCTTTCACTGCTAAATCACAGAATTCAACAGTGTGAGAGGGATTAAATTTATGCCAAGATCACCCAGTGTAATAGCCAGGAACAAAACTTATGTTTCCTGAATAGGTTCAGTCCACTGTTCTCTGTTAGGCACACGCTGGCTCTGCTTTTCTTAATTTGGACTTTGATAACGTATTAAGGAGAAAACCCTCTTCCTCCTCATGAATCCCAAACAGAAGCTCATGATTTCCACAGATTTCGTAATATCTTTTCCTGTCAGCAGTGGGGTGGCTGGATTCCATACAGATAGGACATCGTAATCTCCCCACTTCTGATGACAGAGCAGCTACTCCCACAGACCTGGATCTCACGATACTGTGCCGGTTACGTCCACCTGCGTGGGGAAGCATGTCTCTTGTGCCTGTTACCCCAAATCTTCAAAAGATTTTTTTTTCCTAACTGACACCCAAGCTTTGTCTAACAGGACTCTATTTTGCTACCACTAATAAATGACCTAATGTCTCCATTCTTAGCAGTGAAACATGCATCTTTTCTCTCTACAGACACTGCAAAGTTTTTCAGCATAAGCATGGCCTTTTATGAAGTTACTGTGCAACTGCATTGTACAAAACCTGCCCAGTTTTCGGGTTCTACAATCGTTTCAGTCAGTGACTAACCCGTTACGTGTAGATGTGCCCGTCTGTCGGATGTGCACATAAACCCTGGCACTTTCTGCTGCTACCTTCACCTGGCACAGGTTCACAAGCCACATTCAGGCACACTTCTTTCGACTTGTGTCCTGTCACCAATACCAGGCCTGCTACTAACATGGCTTTCATTTAATGCATTTAAAATAAAAAGACCCAGAAATCGAAATCTACAACAGGTCAGCACCGTGAATTTTGCAGGATCTTTGTGCCTATGTTCTACAAAGAACAACTTCTCTTCTTTGCTTTCTGCCTGAGTGCCTTTAATTCTTTGCAAACTCAGTTCTGGATCTGTTATTTATGCAAACAGTCCTGTTTTAGTTAGGCAAGTCTTCTTCACAACTAAAGATACAGAGGTTCATTTTTACATCTCGAGGAGAAATTGTACAGCTTTTGTTCCAATGGAACTTCTCTTGAAGTTCATGGGATGGCCAAAGGGAATAAAGATTTGCTGAATCTGTGCACTCCCATCAAGGATCTGAAACCATTCTAGCAAGCCTCCTATTAGTGGGATCACTACTGCCTTTGATGAGGCTCTAGACAGAAAAAGTTTAGGCTTTATTCCCCTTGACTTTTGTTTTTATACAAAGCATTGTGTACTCTCAGGCTGCTATAAACACACAGGAAAAAAAAAAAACACTGGTTCCACTTAAACTCTGGTAGACGGACTAATATCAGGCTGTTATCAGTACAATAAAATCACAGAACTATTGTGAGCTTGATCCAAGATCCAACAGCACCTGTGGCAACACTTCCATTCACTTAACTATGTTCTGTGGAGAAATTTTCCAGCTGCTGCAGCATCCTGTGGAAGTTCTTTGCCCGTGCAGGCTGGCTGAGAAACACCTGTAGCTTGTTAGACTGGGAAAGCTGTTTGGAAATGGGTGTCGCAGCATTCAGCCAGTCACTCTGGGAGGTGGGTGGTCAAGGGACCAATAGCCTTGACCCATCTGGTGAACCACGTGATTTGTAATTAATGAAGGTGGGGCATTTCCTCCTAGAAGGTGGGGTGATTACTACTAAAAGCAGGGCATTGCCCCCCTGAGTGCTGGAGGTGCGTTGGCTGCTTTGGAGCTGTAGCCTAAAGCCTTCTCATTGTGACATTTGGTGACCCTGATGTGATCCGACTGCCACTGAATTCAGAAGGTACGTGCCCTCCATCCCGGGGTGGAACTTAGACTGAAAAGATGGGGCAGAACTCTGCGAAAGAAATAATGATTTTTTTCCGCTTTCAAATCTGTGACAAGGGATGCAGGAGCTGATATAAGTGATGGAACTCTGTGTGAATTGCTAAATTGGGTGGCAGAACATGAGCTTGTGGCTGATCTTAACACTGCCTGTAGCCCAGAGGCTTGGGACCTGCTAGGGGATAAGCTAATTCAGGAGATCGTGTTTGGAGATAAAAGCGTACTCAACCTGCTACGTACGTGGGGGTCCCTGCATGACATAGAATCATAGAATCATAGAATGGTTAGGGCTGGAAGGGACTTTCGAAGGTCATCTAGTCCAACCCCCCTGCAAGGAACAGGGATATCTCCAACTAGATCAGGTTGCTCAGGGCCTTGTCCAACCTGGCCTTGAACGTCTCCAGGGATGGAGCATCCACCACCTCTCTGGGCAACCTGTTCCAGTGTTCTACCACTCTCATAGTAAAAAATTTTTTCCTAATATCCAACCTGAACCTACCTCCCTCTATTTTAAAACCATTACCCCTTGTCCTATCACAACTGGCCCTCCTGAACAGCCTCTCCCCATCTTTCTTGTAGGCCCCCTTGAGGTACTGGAAATACATACTTGAGGTACTGGACATAATGCCGAAGGGGGCAGCAGGAAGAGAAGGGAAAGAATTACGGGGCTCTGACAGATCTGCTCTTCCGCAGCTCCGTTTCCGGCACCTTTGTGTCCCGCGCCGTCGCCCACAGCGCTCGGCTATCCGGCACATGCACCAGCACCCGGACCTTCTCCGGTACAAGTGCGGACGGCGCAACCACCGATGGCAAACTTCTTGACACACCAGTTTATGGTGGTTTTGCAAGAAATATCACAGCAACTAGCGGTACTGCTGGAGGCGTTGCGGCGGGCTACTGCTGCTGGAGCTGCGCTGGGACCACCTGGGCTGGCTGTGCCAACCGGCCCAGCAACAGCCCTGGAAGTGGCACCGAGCGTGGCGGCGGTGCCTGCATGGACAGTGGTGCGGCCGCAAGCGGCAGCTCCCCAAGCTGCGTTGCCGTGCGTGGCTCCGCAACCGTCCACCACTGCACTGCCCACTGGCCTGGTGCCTGTACCCTGCCAGCCTTCCTCATCTGTGAGACCGTCGGGCATGCTTCTGCCCGATGATGCCAGCAGTGTTACTATGGACACTCTTACTACACTGTGGGAAACTGTGGTGGTGGTCAGATGCCGGCAACCAGTAACACAGCTGGCCCGCAGCCATCCTTGGATGCTTCCAGAGAATGTAAGGTGACTGTGTGTCCGAAAAATTCAAAATGGTTTTGGGAAGCGGTTAAGAGGCGGGCTCTGGAGGCTGGGGACTGGGATTTAATAGATAAAGTTGGGATGCCTGAAGATGAAAAGGGACCTGAGCAGGTTGTTCAAGGAGGTAGTGAGCCCACAGAGGGTATCATCCAAGCCTTTCCTGTGCAGAAAGTTCTTCCTAACTCAGGTCAGTCTGACAAACGTGAAGTTATCGTTTGGAGAGTGGTCCAAGATTTACAATCCAAAGTGGCACAATATGGGCTGGGTTCTCCTCAAGTCATGCAGATTATTAGAGTGCTAAACACTGACCTGCTGTCTCCATTTGATATTAAGCATTAAGGTCAGGTATTATTTCAACCTGTACAATATAGAGTTTTTGAGGCCAATTGGAGAAGGATGGCTGAAAGAGCTGCAGCTGGGAATATGCAACTACCTCCAACTGATCCTAGATATGGAGTTCCAGCAGATGCTCTTATGGGAGACAATGCCTTTTCTGATCCTGATGCTCAAGCTTCCTGGCATCCTCAAGTCCTTGAGCAGGCTCAGAAAAATTGGTATGGGAGCCCTATTAAAAGGCATGGACATGGCTGCTCCTAAAACACGATATGTGAAGATATCTCAGGGGCAGAAAGAGCATTTTTTATCTTTTGTGGAAAAGATTTCTGCGGCCCTCGAGAAGCAGTTCGAAGTTGAGACCTTGAGGCAGCTGTTGTGCAGACAACTAGCGAGAGATAATGCCAGTGATGAGTGTAGCAAGATCATAGATGCTTTGCCAGGCGAACCCACACTAACAGAGATGGTTGAAGCCTGCTCTAAGGTAGGATCTGAGGACAATGAATCTGCTCCTGCAGTTCTGCAGCCTATTCAATTCAAAAATTTTGATCATGGACTAAAAAGGCAACCTAAGGTTGAGAGCAAGCAGAAACAGACCAGACAAAAGAGGAAAAATAAGGACAACAGGAGAGCTGCTTGCTGCGAGAGATGTGATAGGCCAGGTTGTTTTGCAAAAAAATACTGTGAATCTGTGTACCATGCCAATGGTCAACCCTTGACACGCTCGGGAAACTCGACCAGGAGCGCAAAGGGGATGTGTGCTCAGAAACAAATACTTCCCCAGGGCACGGCACCGACACAGCCCTACTCAGCCAGCTTGGAGCCAGCACCCAGGGATCAATCGGAGTGGATGTGCGCACCGCAGCAACAGTCATCTTAGAATCCTGTCGTGTTTATAAGGTTCCCTTGGATGCATTTGGGCCCCTAGGACAGGGACTGAGTGCATTACTGGTGGGAAGATCTAGTGTCACCATTCAAGGGATCTTTGTACACCCAGGAGTTATTGATGCTGACTTTACAGGACAGATTTGTGCTATGGTTTCCGCACCCCCCCTCCCCCCCACCCCGTCACTATTCCTGAAAAAAACTCAAATTGCTCAACTTGTGCCTTTCAAGTCGTGCGTTCCCAGGACAGAACAGGGGAGTCGCGAAGATGGTGGCTTTGGATCTACGGGACTTCCGCAGGTCTTCTGGACCGCAGACATCTCCAGCCAAAAGCCGCAGATGACGTGTACCCTAATCCTGCCAAATGCCCAGCCATCCAAGATTCAGCTCCGAGGTTTGATCGACACGGGCGCTGATGTGACAATCATCTTCTCTGTGTGGCCTCCCACGTGGCCTTTAGCCCCCGTGGGGTCAGCCATTGCAGGGTTGGGGGGAACCACACAGAGCTATTCAAGTGAACGACCTGTGGTGGTGAAAAATGCAGAGGGGCAAACAGCTACAGTTCAACCCTATGTCACTGCAGCTGCGCTTAACCTCTGGGGCGGGATGTATTGGCGGCTTGGGGGGTACGGACTGGGACAAATTTTTGATGGGGGTCACTGTGCTGAAGGGCGCACAGTATCCTACGCTGCCTTTGCGGTGGCTAGTAAGCAAATCCATCTGGCAACCCCAGTGGCCCCTACCAAAAGAGAAACTAGTCGCCCTTCATCAGTTGGTTCCGGAACAATTACAACAGGGACACCTTGAGCCTTCCACTAGTCCCTGGAACACTCTTGTTTTTGTGATTAAGAAAAAAAACAGGGAAATGGAGATTGTTGCAGGATCTCTGAAAAATCCATGCGGTGATGGAAAGTATGGGGGCGTTGCAGCCTGGTATGCCCTCACCCACCATGATTCCAGCAGGGTGGGAAATCCTGATCCTTGATTTGAAGGATTGCTTTTTCACTCTTCCTTTACATCCTGATGACAAGCCAAAATTTGCTTTTTCTGTGCCTGCAGTTAACAATGCCAAACCTGCGAAGAGGTATTCATGGAAGGTCCTACCTCAGGGCATGAAGAACAGCCCGACTATCTGCCAATGGTACGTTGCTCAAGCTTTGTCCGGAGTCCGTGAGCAGTTTCCTGAGGCATACTGCTACCATGCCATGGATGATATCCTGGTGGCAGCATCCACCCAGGACGAGCTGCTGAGGATACAGCCTCGGCTGCTCGCTGCCCTGCATTCTTATGGATTGCAGGTGGCTCTGGAGAAAGTTCAACAGCATCCTCCTTGGAGATGTTTAGGAGTCAAAATTCTGGATCAAACTTTACAACACCAGGAGGTGCAATTCTCGGGTTCTTTTAAGACCTGGAATGATGCTCAGAAATTGCTGGGCATCATCAATTGGTTACGTCCTTATCTAGGGCTAACCACGGCGCAACTTTCCCCGCTTTTTAATATTTTAAAGGGGGACCCCGGGTTGAATTCAGCTCAGAAATGGACTCCTGAAGCGCAGTGAGCGCTGGAGGAGGTTCAACAGGCTGTTTCTGCTTGTCAGGTTTATCGAGTGGATCCCTCCATTGATATCACTGTTTTCATTACCACTCCAGATTTTCATCCTACAGGTATCATTGGCCAGTGGAATAAACAGTGGCCCGACCCTTTGCATATTCTGGAACGGGTCTTTTTGCCACATCAGCCAAAAAAGGCAGCATGCACATGGTTTGAATTGATCACTTGTCTGATAATCAAATGCCACCAAAGGTGTTTGCAATTAATGGCAGCGGATCCTGGAACAATTGTTCTGCCAGGACAGCAGGAACACTTGGAGTGGAGCCTCACTAACAGTGCTCTGCAAAACTTTTCGGGACAGATTGCTTATCGTCTGCCCAGCCATAAATTGCTGCAATTGGCAAAATTGACAAGCTTTACCTTGCGGCCAAAAAATAGTCGGGTGCCAGTGCAAGGACCCGCTGTCTTCACTGATGGGTCTGGGAAAGCTATTGTTACCTGGAAGGAGGAATCTGAGTGGCAGGTGCTGGAAGGCCATGAGTCAGGCTCAGCCCAGTTGGGTGAACTGAGGGTGGTTGCCATGGCTTTTCAGCGGTTCTCTCAGGTACCTTTGAATTTGGTCACTGGTTCTGCTTCCGTAGCGGACATAACCCAACGCTTACATTGTTCACTTCTGAAGGAAGTGAATAATGCGGCTCTGGTTTCACTATGGAAAACTTTGTGGTGTGCCATTCAAGCTCGAGTTCACCCATATTACATTTTGCATATCCATAGTCTCACCAACTTGCCAGGTTTTGTAACAGAAGGCAATGCCAGGACTGACATGCCCGCTAACCCTGCGTGGGCAGCGCCTCAGCCTGGCAAAATCGCACAAGCCAAGGCATCGCCTAGTTTTTCCATCAAAGTGTGCGTACCCTGCAGAAGCAGGTCCACTTGATGCCAACTGAGGCTCGGGACATTGTCAGCGCTTGTGCATGTTCCTGAATTTGGCAGGTTTAAGTATGTGCACGTGTCCATTGACACCTTCTCCTCAGCTATGGGGGCGTCTGCTCATACTGGGGAGAAAGGTCGCCATGTCATTGCCCATTGGAAACTTGCCTTCGCCACCTTGGACGTGCCTTTTTCTGTGAAAACCGATAATGGCCCGACCTACGTCTCACAGAAGACACGGCAGTTTTCACACCTTTGGGGTGTAAATCATACCTTGGGTATTCCGCATTCTCCTACTGGCCAAGCCATTGTTGAACGTGCTCATGGCACTCTGAAGTGTGTTTTAGAGTAACAAAAAGGGGGAATGCATGGAGAAACCCCACAGAGTCGACTAGAAAAAGCATTATATGCAATGAATCATCTTACAGTGCCACCAAATTCAAATAATCCTGTTACTTTGAATCATTTTCTTTCATTGCAGTCTTCAGGTGAGATGCACCTGCCCCGAGCAAAAGTCTGGGTACGGGACCTGCTCTCTAAGAAGTGGGAAGGCCCGTGTGAGCTTATTGCTTGGGGTCGTGGGTGTGCTTGCGTTTCCACAGATACTGGGGTACGATGGCTACCTGCAAGATGCGTTTGCCCTGACCTGCGACACCAGAAGCAGAACAGGCCACCTCCAACGCAACCTTCAAATGATGGCCAGAATGTGGATCATCTGTCCAATGATCCTTCTGATGGAGATAATGACAGAGATGTTGACCATCAGCCTGGACCTTCTACAAGTAGAGACTGAACTTTAATTTTCTTCTGGAGTCAGAATGGTAGAGCCCTTAAGGCTATTTAGAATTAATGGTGGGATGTATAACTGGGTTTGCTAGGTGTATCTCCCATGGCATTGCTGGAGAATCTCTCTGCCCACTTTAAATTAGTCTTAAACAAAAAGGGGGAATTGTGAAGAAATTTTCCAGCTGCTGCAGCATTCTGTGTAAGTTCTTTGCCCGTGCAGGCTGGCTGAGAAACACCTGTAGCTTGTTACACTGGGAAAGCTGTTTGGAAATGGGTGTCGTAGCATTCAGCCAGTCACTCTGGGAGGTGGATGGTCAAGGGACCAATAGCCTTGACCCATCTGGAGAACCATGTGATTTGTAATTAATGAAGGTGGGGCATTTCCTCCTAGAAGGTGGGGTGTTTCTTCCTAAAAGCAGGGCATTGCCCTCCTGGGTGCTGGAGGTGCATTGGAGCTGTAGCCTTCTCGTTGGGGCAATGTTCTGTATCAAGACACAAGGCTATGGGGACACTGGTAATGGAAACGTCTGCACAACCTGGTAACATGGAAGCACACCTCTGCAAGTTTCCAGGTAACAAAAAAGTGTCCTCCTTGACTGGAAAGCAATGCTAGTGACCTATCGCTTTTCTACTCTCTTGTGTTGTTGCTTGAGGAAACAGTGAATATTGCCTTACCGTAGCTTTGGTCTTCCCTGTCTGTATTTGTTGTCATCATTTCTTTAAGCTCGTTAGGCTAATGAGCTAGTGCTATGGTCATCAGAGGGTAGATAAGGGAATAAAAATTTCTCCCAGGGTGTCCATGTTCTTACTCTTAACATATTTTTTTTAAACTGCCCTACTATTGAAACAATATACTTGCCATGTTTGACCAAAAGTTTGATTAATGCTCTTAGCTGTGGTTGTTTTTTAAAAAAAATTATTACAAAGCTGTAACATAAATAATTGGCTCAAATCAGAGTAAGAAACAGAAGGTTTTGGAATGATTTGGAAGTGGGACATTTTTACCATTTGTTAAATGTTTTAACTCTTCATATCTTATTACACCTGACCTTTTTTTACATCACTGTGGCTGAAATGTAATGAGCATCAAATCATGTCTGTTACAGATACCCCATTGGTTTGAAATGAAGCAAATTTATACCAATTCCTGATTTTTCTCTGGCACTGTGATAAGTCCAAAAGTGAGACACTTTGTCCTGTACTCCTTCTGTCACAGAACATTGACCAACTTCAAGAGAAAGTTAGAGAAATACAGGTTTGAAGGTCAAACTGGCATCATATGACTTGGCTAAATATAGATGCTTGACGAGTGAGCGAGCTTCAAAGGGCTTGGTGTAATTTGCTTGGTGCACTTCTAAGACTGCATACATGCTACTTCACTCAGTACAAAACAGATCTTAATGTCACAAATAGGAAAACTGACAAAACAGAAAATATCTTGGCAGGTGTTACGAATGCATCCCTTCCGATCTTCTGAAGGTAGAAGTGCAGCAGGATATGTATATCAATCAATATGAATATTATGGAGCAATCTCCAATAATTTCACTCTCATTTCACAGATCTGTCACTGATGGATGCTCTGAGGAAGAATAGCATTTCAATATTTGCTTAACCAGTACGCAGCACTGGAATGAAACTGTTGTTAAGAAAGCCTTCTTCAGAAAATGACATTCAAGTGTGCGCAGCATCGCACAAGCAGGAAAACTAAGGCACTTCAGCATCCAAAATGTATTAACAGTGAATTGCAATAGAAGAGGAATATATTCAAAGAGTTCCTCTCACCTATTTTCCCTGTCTCAAGACCATTTCCATTGAAAAATGGCTTGGAGAAGGGACAGGCTGCGCTTGTACGTTTTTCCTTGTGATAGTGCCCAGGATCCTGGGACCTTGAAAGCAACACACGCCGTCAGTACTACGCCAGTTTACAGATGTGCAGCCAGACTTCTGGCTATTTATAGCTGCCTCTCCTGCAAACAGTGCTCTACGGGCTGGTAACGCAGTGGCAGGATTGTTCTGTGATTTAGTGCTCGCATCGCATTCATTTAAGAAAATTCCCCTCCTGGCGTGGGGAAGGAGGCGTATTGCTGAAGGTCAAGCAGCGAGCGCGCTGGTAGGAAGGGAAATGTGCAATTCCTGAGGGAGCAGGACGCCTACTGGGAGGACTATCTTAAAGGGGGAGACATTTGGCAGAGATATTTAAAGAATTAAGGAGGGAATAGTCGTGCTCTCGCTCAGACTGAAGTGATGCTTTTGTTCTTTATCACCTCTGCAGGGCAAGGGGGGAGGAGGGTCAGCGCCCCCCCCCCCCGCGCAAAAAGCCGGTCGGGGTGCAGCATCCATGGGGGGTCGGTCGGTCTGTCTGTCTGTCTGTCCAGGGCCGTGCTGCATCTCGCTTAACCGCGTGTTCAGCGTTCGGGCTGAGTGCTCGGCGCAGTCTATTAATAGGAACGGGGAGTTTGGCACACGCTCGCGTTTCGCCTGTCTCCCAGGCTCCAAGAGAAGCCGGGGCTGCATCCTACTGCTTTTCCCGGTCCGAGACTTCGCGCACTGCTGTATCCCTTGCGAAGTCTCAGGGAGGGCAAGTAAACAAGGGCTGCTCAACCCCAGTGTGGCTGAGATGGGAAAGGTTGAGGAACACGAAGGTAACGGGGGTGGGGGATGAGGGGAGCGGATTTCCTACAGAAAAACCTGAGAGCTCGCACGCACGGTACCCTCGCGGCCCGGAGGCGATGCCAAACTATTCCCGACACTGCTCAGCCCCAGCCGGGCGCACCCGCCTCGGGCAGCTCCGCTCGGTAACATCCAGGATGCTGCAGAGACACGGATGCTCCTCAAGCCCCCAAAATCCCCGCACAGCCGGTCAGGGTGCTGCCGCAAGACAGCTGCTTCGTCCCTTTCAGCCTCCTCAAACGCACAAATAAGCCGCCCCCTCCCTTGCCCCCGCACATCCCTCCCTCCCCTCCCCGCACCGAGCCTCCCCTTCGCCCGACCCACCGCGCTCCCGGGAACGCCGGGAGGGGTCCGCGGGGTGCGAAGTTCCCTGCCTAAGGAGAACTGGGGGAAGGGGTGGGGGGGCATGCAGGACATCCTAGCAGCCATGGAGGCGGGGGGGAGCCGGAGGAGCCGGGAAAGTTGCTCTGCACTTACTGCTGCTTCTGCTAAGGGATGCGGGGGGGGGCGCGGGCGCCGGGCTCTGCCTCGCATCCTTACCTCGGTGCTGTCTGCGGCGTTCTCCGCCATTTTCCTCCTCAGGAGCAGGCAGCGGGAGGAGTGTTTCATTCCCATAAGAGCTAGCCAAGGGGTTGGGGCTTCGGGGTTGGTGGTTGGGTTTGTGTTTTCAAAGGTCTCCCGACACTGGTGTGCGCCAAAGGACAGGGAGGAAAAAAAAAATATATATATAGAAAATAGCGATAAATCAGTCAGCTTTGTCCTTTCTACGTCGTCCACGGGGATGTTTGTCTCCTTAGCATCGGGAGCTCCGAGGGCACTTTCGAGTCCTCCTTTTTCTCCCCTCTCTTCCACCTCCAGCAAGCTCTTGGGATGGGCAGGGAGAGGCGCCACACGCTCTTCGGGTTAAACTAAAAGGCTGTCGGGCCGTGCGAGTCCTCCCCTTCGGAGAAAGCAGCCGGGCTAAACGGGAGAGAAGCATCAGCTAAACTGAACTTGGGCGTGCAGTGACCAGCTGGGCATCTTTGTGTCCTGTGGCTACTCTTCCAGAGGCAGAGGGAGCCAGAGACAAAGCAACAGGACAAGGAAATCATAGCCCTTTATTTGCTTTCTTTGGGCTTCTTTCCTTCTCTCTAGGTCCTAGGAAACTTCCTTTAAAGATGGTCCCAGGATTTGCCACCCTCTTTATATGAATGGCTTCTGAAATAGCAATCCCTCCTTCCTCTCCCCTTACCCCTTCGGCTCTCGGGCAGAGCTCGGTGCCCTTCTCTGCGAATTCACGTGTCTTTCGTGGAGAAAAAAAAAAAAAAAAACCAACATTCTGTCACGCTCCCCCCCCCACCCGCCGCCTACACCCCCTCGCACACAAGCACGCGTTCACACGTACGCACACACACGTTGTCTCCTGCTCACACAGACATGCACTTTTTTTTTTTTCTTTTTTTTCTTCCCCATCCCTCCTCTTCTTTTGACTCAGCAACGCTTTTCTTTGCAAGGATTCTCGGCAAGGCTCTCGGAGGGCAAGCGGAGAAGCCTGCTCCAGCTTCTTTCCTCCCAGTTAAGTAGCAAACCTGCTCTCTTAATATGTCTTCTCGCGTGTGCGCTCCCAGCTTCTCTTTTACTGGAAGTTTTGCAGCAGCAGCAGCATCCCCGCTCCGCCAGACAGCCGTAAGCTGTAGAAATACGGTCCCGATCCGGATGCAGCTCCTGCCGTGCAAAGCGGGGAGGGGGGAAGGGGCGGAGGGAGAGGTCTTGCTGGGGAGGGAAGGAAGGGGCTAAAGGTGTTGGGAAGTTCTTTTTAGCCTTTTCCTAATGATATCTTCCTCCGTGGGAGTGCATTGTCACCTTCCCCACACGTTTTGTCTTCCTTTCACTCCTCCGGGCACTTTCGGAGTTGTCAACTGGGAGGATCGGGTTTAGTTCGCTCGTGTTGCTGTGGGAAAAGGGCGGGAGAGGGGGCGGGTTACATAATCCTTCCAACTTTCACTTTCCGCAGCTCGCTCTCTCTCCAGCCCACTGTTCTCACGTTTCTGTTTTGTTTTTCTACGGAGGAGGTGAGAAAATAATGCTGGTGCGTGGGTATGGGTTGCTCGAAGGATTTCAAGGACCAGAACAAGATTGCCCATCTCCGAACGGTTCGAAGTCGTTTCCTCTGGGGGTGCAAATGGAGACCTGAAGAACAGGAGATCTGAAAGGTTTTTCTTTCAGGTTTCAGAAGATCGGAAAGATTACTTTCCATGCGTGTTTTAAGCACCTAGCCAGCTCAAACGCTACATCAGTAACAGGTTAGGATAGATCTGGGGTTTTGAATTTTTGTCCCCTGAAGTCTATTTTTATGTCTTTTAATTAGAGTTTATCCTCAGCTGACCTCTGGAATACTGACATACCGGGAAGTATTGCCAAAACAACAGGAGGTCCCTGGGCACACGGGAGGCTGAAATATTACTGGGGATGGGGAATAGAGACAGACGATGTGAATTAAAGAGCAGAGAGCAAAATTATTCTCCTACCCTATGGGGATGAGGAGGTGGGGCCAAGAAAATGAAAAAGGTAAATTTCTCCCTTTTACTTGGATGACCCTCACAAATTCTTGTTCGGACACAGGTCAGTAGGTATGCAGCAGATTTCAGGGATTTGTAATAAACCACATAGAAGTAGGCAACCTAGGGAAGCAGAAAGTGTGTGGCATGCTCAAGTGCCAAGTGACAACCAGAGTATGCCATGTGGGGCACAATGGCACCGTATGAAAAGGTTTCAGAACCTGAGTGTGTTACAGACACACGTCCTATAGAGAGTGAACCTCTGTGAGATACTTTGCATTTGAGTAAACAAGCCATTTGATCCTTCAGTTTTTCACAAGCCTCTGATTTCCTGCTACTCCTTTCAGCCCACTTTTATTCTAACACCTCAAGTTCTTTCATTAGCTCCACACCACTGCTAGTTTTTTCAATAATCAGCCATACCTCCTTTGTTTGTAGAGTAGAATTTTATTTCACACCACCTAGGCACGAGGCTCAGATGATAACAGAAGAGGAAGCAGGCCATTCCCCCTTTTCTTTGGGAGATTCGAAGAGCTCTGGAAGGCCTTAAAACCCTTCAAAGATGAAAACCCTCCAAAGATGAAAACCCTCATAGTCATTGCTGGTAGAAGCTATTTTAGAGTGCCCCCACAGTCTTAGGCTATGGAACTCTTTCTCACTAAGTACATCAATTTCTAGGTGGACGAAAAAGGAAAAAAAAAGTAATCTGAAAATAAAAATTTAATGTTTTTGCAATCTCTGTCGCCATGTTTTTCTCTGCTGTGTCATGAATATCTCGTGGTTAGTGGGTGCATGAAGTTTTTAGTCAGCATGCGTTTGGGCTAACCTACTTAGTTCTAGTGTGCCTTCTCTATTTTCAGGTGATACACACAACTAAACTCAGCCTAATTAAATCTTTTAAAATATACCAGTGTTCTATATAGAGAACAAGAATTAGATTTTTCAAAACTACTCCAGGGCATATTTTCCAGTTTTCTCTGACAGCTGGGTCTGTATTTCTGGTACAGCTCAATCACTCTTTAGTCAGCTAAATGAGGCATCAGATTTTCAAAAGCACTCAGCAACTGGCAAAACTGGCAGGCAGAGATTTAATATATTGTTCCTTCTTCTGCTTCAGATACTTTATGACTTGCCCTGGTACCTATTCTTGTCCTCCTCCATCTCGTTGTCGACACAGACGATACCTGACTGCTCATCCTTGAACATGGTGCTGATGCTTCACAGATACCAGGAAAATCTTCCAGTCTCATGGTTGCCAGCATAAGGATG
The DNA here is from genome assembly GCF_009769465.1 of Tauraco erythrolophus. Classification (NCBI taxonomy): domain Eukaryota; kingdom Metazoa; phylum Chordata; class Aves; order Musophagiformes; family Musophagidae; genus Tauraco; species Tauraco erythrolophus. The sequence goes on from NC_141468.1 coordinate 87,472,806, forward strand.
AATGTTTTGGTCCTGAGCTCCTTTGGAAATCTGCCAGACGGTTGGCGTCCTCACTCCTTCTCTTCTGTTATATATGTGACTGAGGAAACTGCTTTGAAAACACACATCGTTTGCTCTAATCTGTTTTATTCCAAAGGGAAAATGATTTGTCCTGCAGGACTTTTTTAAAGCGTCATGGGTAGATGTTATTCCTTGCAAGAATCAATTAGCAGTGCCAGTGAAGAGGCTGGGAGCAGCATGTTTACACAGACAGATGTCTGTGTGCACACACAGGTACTTGGCCGGTCCTTCAGCTTGAACACAAGCAAGTTCCTGTTGATACCCAAATCCACAGGAACACTGAACTCGAGGAATACCAGCTTTCGTTCTGTTTAGGGGACAAATTCTGCCCTCTGACGTGTGAATATCAGTCCTGCTGACATCTGCTGTTACCTGAGGGTGATAGTTGGCCCTTGGAACTGTGCTTAGGAATGTATTTCTGATCCCCTCTTTTGTTAGATCTCAAGAAAAAGAGTACTGTCGTGAAGAAAATGTCATGGTAGTAAAAGTGGATTTGTAACAAAGCCAGGAGATGTCAAAAGCATCTTCTGAATTTAAATATATCGTGTGTAAGTACTTGTGAAGGTCACGAAGTATTACAAGTGGAGTGGTGCTGAAGAGAAAATGGAAAGGGAAGTGTTTGTTACTTCAGATTTCCCATAATAGCAACTGTGGTTGAGGCTGCTTTGCTACTTGCTGAGCGTGGCAGTAACACTGTGCTGGCCCTCAGACGATTCAGACTTACTGCCAGCTTTGTCATTAGCTTGGATGAAATCCAAATGGCTGCATTCGAGGGGGGATCATCCTTTGTCTCGGTGCAGACGGAGGAACTGCGTAGCAGTCTTGATGGAAAGCGGCTGGGGGTTAGGGGGTGGAGCTGGGTTGAGTGTGACTCATCACGCTTTCTCCCTGCATAAAAGGCAAACTGTGTCATTATCTGCATTAAATGGAAAGTGGCCAGTAGAGTGGGGGAAGCATGATTCTCTCTCTGCTTGGCACTGGTGAGGTGGCATCTTTGATTCTGCGTACAGTGCTGGGTCTCCTGGTTTAAGAGGGAGGTGGCTTCGTTGGAGATGGTTCGGTGAAAGACTACTACAATGGTCTCTTAGGGCACTCACCTCAGGATAGTTACTCCAGTTTGATGCTATGAAAAAGGGCAACAGCTGCCAGTTGTGGCTTGGGAAGCTCAGATTCCATATTGGCAAAAGAAGTATCCCTCCACGTAAAAAAGCCTAACCTCTCTTTGTGCTTTATACATCAAGGAAAGCTTTTTTTTTTTTTTTTTTTTAATCCAATTGCACATCTGTGCCTGAGGATGACATCAGTGGAACATGGGATCCGCTAAAGATAAAGCTGAGGACATACATGAACAGGGGAACAGCTTTTTCCTCTGATAAAAACTTTCTCCCCAAAATCATTATGGGGGGAAGAAGACGGAATGAAGTTCCTGCTGTGATGATTCCAACTGAAGTAGGAAAGAGTTACTTGAAACATTGACAATTTGGCATCATTTCAAGTAGGAGGCAATAGCTGTGCTCTAGTAGAACAACGGACAGGAAATATAAGGATGAATAAGGAGAGGAAGAGAAAATATGAATAAGGAAGGAGGTCAGGTGGAGGACTAGCAGAAGAGGACTGGCAGAGAGGGTGACAAACTGTGGAGCAAAGTTCTCATAGGGAAACACAGGGTAGCCAGAGTAGGCAAAGAAAAGCAGCAATGAAAAGGCTGAAGACTGGAGAAGGTAAAATAGAACAGCACTTTGTGTCCCAGACAATATTCGTGTGGCCTGGATCAACGCTAAACTGTTACATTTATTGCCCTGGAATGCCATGTCATACAAAACAGAGTCCTTCCACTGGATCTTCCAAACCCTCCTGCCACCCCCATTTCTGAAGCTTTGGCCATCTCTTCCCCAATCACTTATTCACAGGTCATAAGGAAGATTAAACCAGGAAATCTCACCTTTCTTAATACCTTGAAAGGAAGAAGACAGGTCATAATCAGCCTGGAAAAGACGTTTCCCCTTCTGTTTGACCTCAGACTTCAGCAGAAACACTGGGCATCAGGTGCCTTTCTTCCTGTTGGTTGTTTAGAAAAGTGGGAAAGGGCTTGACACAGAGCCTGGGAGCAACCATTGGGCTCTAATCCACTTCCCAGTTGGATGAAAAACTGCTGTAGCAAAAATCTACTCCTGCTCCAAAATCCCCAAATCTTGTTTGTTTGATTTCTGATCAAAGGAAGACATGAGGCAGGATCCTTTTGTAGTATCACTTTGCATTGTTCTTTCAAATTAATAGCACTGTACGAATCGATAACAGCTGTTATTTCTGCCCTTTAAGGGAAAAACTGCCATAACTGATGATCCAAGGCTAACTAGTTGTCATAATTATTTTTTTTTTCTTTTTCTTCTACAGTCTTGAGAAATTTAGTGCTTTTGAGTGATGTTAGTTCTTTACCTGCTATTGAAGGTAGTGTTATTGGTCAGAAAGTCACAGTTATTTCCTTTGCCTTAAAACACACATGATATTTGGCAACCTTTCCAATCTCTTCACGCATCTTCTGTCCCCACTGTGTCTCTGAAAAGTGCCAGTAGTTAAAATATTTCTCTTATTTCCTGCAGTTCACCTGTGTTCATTCTGAAGTGAATTCTAATTGACACTGTGGATTCAAATATCTTATTTTGTTTATGCTGTTCCTTCCTGGTCCTTTAGCTTTCCTCATTAACTTTTTTTTCCCCCATATATTCTTATCCTTCTTCATGAACGGGAATGCATTCCAGCCTTCTCCTGCGAATCGCTGCAGTTTTCAACCATTGATGGTAGGTTTGAGAGAGGAAGGGTTTATCAGAAGCTAAACTAATCTGAGATACCTACTGCCACAAGCCAAGAATGTATGTCCAGGGCTCAGATAATTCAGTTTTAAAGTACAGAAACCTTGTCATGAACTGAACTCTTACCTATGCTTACCGATAATGAAACATCAGAGAACTACCTTATCCCTTGCAGATTGATCACCAGAATTTTTGTATTTTTCTAAGCTGGTAGACTTCATTTTATTCAACAACAGAAACTCTATTTTGCAGTCAAAAAACCTGAAAACTTAATCTAAATTTAACCAAAATGTTCCTTCCATTTTTTTTTTCATTGAGTGCTAAACTCTTAAAAGTTATAACTGGGTCAGCTGGAAGAAAGTCCTAGTGTGACAGCTTCTATAAAGGCCACCAAATTGGGTCTCCAGTCCTCTGTGGATTAGAGATGCTAAGCAAGCTATTGAGATTACTCCAATGGCAGCGATAAATGGGCATAATATTATGGTATGTTAGACGCTGACCTGCATAAGTTCTAGTACAGCTTTGTTCAATTCCCACCTAACTTTTTGAACAATTACACGCACTCAGAACAGACAACAAAATACCTCTGAAGTCTGATAGCAAAGTATCAAACATGACTAGCCTAAGAAATATTATGCAAAATATTTTCCCATATAAAGTAAGAAAAACAGGGATATACTGGAGTGAGTCCGCTGAAGGGCTACAAAAATTACTAAGTAGCTGGAGAGCTCTCTCATGTGAAGATAGGCTGAGAGCACTTGGGAGGAGGGAGTAAAGGAGATGGAGCCAGACTCTTCTCAGTGGTACCCAGCAAAAGGACAGGAGATGGGCACAAATTGAAATACAGGACACAAAACCAGCAACCTGATCCACCTGTTGGTTGTTCTGGTGTTTCCCAGTTGTCCGACTCTTGGGTACGTGAGCATCTACGTGTCGTACCTTCACAACCAGCTTCTCTACCCGTGCAGCAGCGTCTTGGCACAACGGGGCAGCCCGGACGGGTTTGCCTCTGCGCTGCCAGCTGCTCCGCTTCCACTGCTGTAGCCACCCCCACAGGGCATTTGCCACCATCCATGTCAGTATAGAGATAGAACACTGGCCACTTTTCCCGCTCGGCAATATCTAAGGCCAGTTGGATGGCTTTCACCTCTGCAGACTGACTCCATCCACCTTCTCCTTCAGCAGCTTCTGCACCTCGCTGCGTAGGACCCCACACAGCAGCTTTCCACTTTTGATGTTTCCCTGCAATGCGGCAGGACCCATTAATGAACGGGGCACGTCGCTTTTCACCCTCTGATAGTTCATTATACCATGGGGCCTCTTCAGCACATGTCGACTCCTCCTCTGGTGACATTCTAAAATCTTTGCCTTCTGGCCAGTTTGTGATCACTTTTAAAATTGCTGGGCGACTGGGGTCTCCTGTTTGACCCCTTTATGTGATCAGTGCAACTCACTTACTCCACGTGGCATCGATTGCATGGGGTGTGGAGGAGACCCTTCCTTTGAACATCCAGCCGGGCAGTCGAGGTGCCAGGAGCAGCTGTGCTCCAGTACCAACCACTTCTGAAGCAGCCCAGACTCCTTCGTATGCTGCCAATGTCTCCTTTTCAGTTGGAGTGTAGCAGGCTTCGGATCCTCTGTATTCTCGACTCCAAAACCCAAGGGGTTGACCTCAAGTCTCCCCTGGTGCTTTCTACCAGAGGCTCCCAGTAGGGCCATTCTCCCTGGCTGTGGCATAGAGCACATTTTTAACATCTTGTCCTGCATGGACTGGCCTTCTTCCTAGAAGAATCCCCTTTTGTGATCGTTTTTCCTTTCAACTCCTGTACCCGTGCCCTTAGGGTCACAGTAGGTTTTCCATTCCATTTCCTCATGTCCTCTCTGTGGTCACACAGGTAAAACCACAGGTTACCCTGCGGTGTGTACCCCTATATTCTCTCTCTTGATCAGTGGAACGCTTACTTCTAGTAGCTGAGATAAGGGTCCATGGAGGTGGGGAGCAGGACATATCCTCTTTGAATTGCTGGAAGTCCTGGGACAGTTTCTCCGCAGCCGCAATGCAGGCTTGCAGGGAGGAAGAGAGACTTCCTTCGTACTGCCAGAGTTGACCAGCCAAGTCCTGCACCGTTTGTTCCGCACCTTCTCTCCAGGACATCACTGCCAACGAGCTGGCATACGATGCTGGTGCACTCCATAGAAATTTCTGCCACGTGGACTGATTCCATAGGACTTCATCTGGATCTGTGGATAACTGCTCATTATTCAGATGGTTTCAAGTCACCTCCAGCACGGCTAACACCCTCAGGTACTGGCTACCTCTTTCCATGGTGGTCCACTTGCCTAGGTGACATATAATATCATCCTGGAAGGGGTACCTTTCCGTAACACTTGAAAGAAGTCGCATCCAGAGGCTGAGGATTGGTGGTTTTCTTCCAATCACCTTGTCAATGCCCCTTTCTCAAGACAGGGATCCCAGCTGCCCAGCTTCCCTTCCCTCTAATTCCAAGCTACTGGCTCTGTTATCCCAGCATCGGAGCAGCCAGGCAACTATGTTCTTCTCTGGATGGCGGCTGAAATCCTTTCACGTGTCTCACGGCTTGCTTCGGGATCGGGATCGGATGGTTACCGTCTCACGGGTGGGTTTTCCCTCTTCTTCCTCCTGCGGCCTCGGAGCGCATCTCTGTGTGATACTATCTAAAATAGTTGTTTAACCCCAAACAAGACTTGAACCACCTGCGGGAGACACAGCAGTAAGACCGTGCTGGCTACAACACTCTGGGAACATTCGGAATCCTCGAAGGCTGTTGTAATTAGCCTGAAGGAGAAAGGAGGGGTGAAAACCAGGAAAAGTATCCTCCTGTTTTCCATCGATCGGGCGCGATTGCTGATAAATTCGGAGAGGTGGTGCCTGAGATACGGGCATGACGCCAACGCCACGTACACGGACCGGCCCAGCTTCGTTTTTAAGACATTTTCTTTCTGAGAAAAACTCTTACCTCCTGCCTTACTTTCTTTGCTGGAATCTGAGATGGAATTTCTGTATTTAAATAAAAGACCCATTTCTGTTTCCTCTGCCCTGCTCTTCTCTCCTGCTGGACTAGAGCATGCTTAGCAAGTCGGAGCTGAAGACCAGGTAAGTGAAAATGTCCCTGTTCATTCAAACAAGATGTTTTCTTGCTTTGTAAGTATCAAATCTTGGTTGTTTCTTTTCTTCTTAGGCTACAGCCTCTGCTGGAACTTTTAAATCGCTCTGTCACGTAGGGTTAAAGGAATTTAACTGGACCACAGATGAAGTTGCAACAATTGAGATTACTCCTGTCTTTTCTTTCTTAGCCCAACGGCAGGCGCTCTGTCACTTGCTGTGACAGAAAGACACTTTCTTCCACCTGTTCTCAAACTTCCTTTCTTTTTCTCTTCTTTTTTTTTCCCTTGCACCTTTGTTGAGGGATAAACTGTTGACTTCTTGCTAGACTGGAAAACGCTAGAGGTGTTTCTTTGCTGTCCTCAGTGATATGCATAAGGCTTCGGGAGCACTCTTGTAAAGCATTTAGTTGGAAGATCTATGACAATCACTTAGATGGCTCCGTAAGGTCTGGCAAATAGCCATCTGTCTTGATTTCTCTCCCATGACTGTCTTACGCAGGAAGTCACGCTGCTATGTGTCTCACTTTTCCCTATCGTGACCAATTTTCTTCAAACACATGCACATGTGTCCAACTGTCACTGTTTACAAGCCACCAACTGTAACTATGATAGTGGGTTGGCATTATTTTTCTTCCCAGTTCAGTATTTTCCTTCCTCTTCCATTAAGGAAAATTGCCAAAATGCTCCTGCCTTCCACTAAAACATGAAAAATCAGAAAGTCTGATCGGTACTGCGTGTGTTGAACCAGTCTAGAACTTCACAAAAGTGAGGTCTTACTTCTTTACAGTGTTGCCTGATGATAGTCCCCCATAAATTAAATACAATAAATAAATTAAATACAACAGGATTAGACCCAGCTATAGTGTAGAGTCAGCATTCTGAGGTGCCTAAGGTGATGATTTTTCTGGCTGCAAACAGAGCTCAGCTTCCTGGGTTATCGATCTGGTTGATCGATAACCAAGAAAAGGGACATCAAAGTATCTGCTTGTTTTGGTAAATATTTTCTCAGGACGGCCTCAGGCTTTTCCATGTAGCACCAACAAGGTCGAAGAAGTGGTTAACTTCTTTGCTAACATTATTGAAAGAAATCATTCCAAGTTTTGGAGTTCCTTTAGGAATGTCATCTGATAGGGAATCTCATTTCATGGTGGTGGTGGTTAATTAAATGAGCAACTTATTGGGAATTTTCTGGGACTTCCATGCACCTTAGAAGCAACAATCAAGTGGAAAAGTGGAAAGAATGAACCTTACCTATGGAGATGTATCCAGCTGGTATGAATTTGCAATTACATAATTAATTAAGGTTCAGGCCCTTCCTACAAAAGGTGAGCCATTTTCTCCTGGTTGTGGGACATGCACCAACCTGCTGTGGAGCTGTAGCCTATGTTGGTGAGTAACACTTATCCTTAAAACACAGTTAGGAAAATTGTGCCAGGAAGTGTCTATGACTTGAGTACAGACTCTACCCTTAGCTTTATTAAGAGTTTGGATTCAACCTAGAGGAAAACATAAATTGAGCCCTTAGGAGATTCTGTGCAGTTGACCATACCAAGTGTCTGGTTTGCCAGAAGATATGCATGCATCTGGAGGTACTGGCATGAGAAGGTATTTGGTATTGTTAGGGAAAACTCTGCAAGAATTAAATAAACAAATGGTTTTAAACAGTCTTTAAGCCTTGATTCCCCAGCACACCTGTTCCAGTCTGGAGACTGGGTCTATGTGAAATCCTGGAGCTCTGAAGCATTGACTGAAAAGTGAAAAGGACCTTTTCAGATACTGTTAATCACCTATACAATGGTGAAGACTTGGGAGAAAGGACCAGGGATACATTATTCCAGAATTAAGAAAACATCACCTCCATGGCAAGTCCAGTCACAAGGACCATTGGGACTCATTTGGAACAACAGGATGAATAAAGGTTGGATTTGGTTAGATTTGGCAACTGTATGTCAAATATGTCAATCTGTTTATTGGGCTAAAAACTCACATTTAAAACTATCTCAACAGATAGCCAGGTTCTAAACAAATCAGAATATTGGATCTGTATACAAATCCTGGAAAATGCTGAGGAAAATGTTGTCTTAATAGGAGTCCCTGTTCTTCCACATATCTCTCTTACCAGCCTACGGATGAACACATCGTTTCGAGTAGACCAGACAATTTGAGATCAGGAAATAGTTGTTAGGACCCCAAATGGGCCTGATAGTTACACTAACTGGTTCAGCAGCTATGGAAGTGTAAAAACAAGTCAGATGATGTGCCTCAACAGTATTCAGGTTGGAAATTACTCCCAATGTAAACGTACCACAACAATGGGAGAAGTTGTAGTTAGCTCATACTGGTAGCTGGTTCTTGAAGGAACGGGTTGGTAGTGGTTGCGGGGAAAAAAAGCGGAATACTGCACAAGGTAGCAAAGGATGATATCTACTGGGGATTTGAGGAAATATGGAATAAATTAACTTCATGGTTGTCCGACTTAACTTGGTTAAAACCCCTTTTTGTAGGGGTAATATATTAACTACATGTTTCCCAGCACGTATTCTGGCACAATGTTTGTTTTCAATAAGGAGACTTTAGGAAAATCCTAAAGTCTCAAAGAAAAGGGGGGAATAATGATACCAAGGCCTTAACCATTTGTGTGCTTTGCGGGTTTGCTGTGTAGACAGTAGCTACTCTAGAGTGTTAACAATCAGGGTGTACCAACTAACGTACCAGGATGTTAACAAGCAGGAGGTACCAGTAGCTTCCCCAAGATAAGTTAAGAGCAAGCCTAACATGGATAAACGACCTTGGATTAACACCAAAGGACAGAGGGAAATTGGGTCAGTGGTCACAAAAGCATCCCTCCAACTCAGTTGAGGAGATAAAGAGCATGTGTGAAAACATGGAAATAAGTTACGGGAAATATCTTAAATATGTAGTTGAATTCCTGGAAATCTTATGAATATGCAACAAAAGCTTTTGTAAAGGGGATGAAGAATTTAGTTCTGAACAGCATTTTCCAAAACATTATTTCTTACACAATTAAGTCCTATTATCCTGCAAAGTTCTTAAACATATGCTTAACCTCAAGGCCCAGTGGAGCTTTGACTCAAGTGGTATGTTTAGATTTAACTGCAGGACTAAATATTTAATTTGTTCAAGAGCTAAGGGATCTCCTGTGATGGAAACTAAATCCCACTAAATAAGCAAAAATAAACACTTAATACTAAGCCTGAGTATAAGATTAGAACCCAGGCCACCATGTACTAGACACACTTATTAATTAACTTGGCTTGATCCCCTTATATTCTTATTCTTTTTTTTTTTTGTAAAATACAGAAGGAGAAAAATGAAGCTAGAACCAATATTGACATCACACATGATACTGAGCATACCTGTCCTAAAGCCATTAGCTGTCTCATCTCAATTCCTCTGTCAAAAGAAAAACAAAACAAAACAACCAAAAATCCCAATATAGACCAAACCAACAAAACAAAAATCCCAGACACATTGATGTCAGCTTTTAAAGCATAGAAGTCACAATAATCTGAGGTTCTGGGATTCATTCTGCAGTCCTGACGCCACATAAACAGAGAGACAGGTGACGTTAGTGTCATCTTGTTAATATTTGTTAGAGCAATCAGTCTGGTGACATTGCTTGGAATCAACAATGAGAGATTTGAGAACTGCTAGAAGATGGAGCATTGAAAAGATGCAAATTATCTGCCACAAAATATTAGATTTGGTTACTTTTCCTTCTGCAAAAAGCTAATAGTCTAGAGTTCTATTTTTAGTTAAAGCATGAAGCTGGACAGATAGCCCCTACTCACGCATCAGTATGCCAACAGGTTGTAAGTGAGATTTTCTTCTTGGCAGTTGGTAACTGTTTGGCCTGAACCACGGCGTTTAACAGCTCTTGCACTTCACTGTAGCAAAATAGGGATAGTCATCCATGAGAGTAAGTATTTTTCCAGTCACACTAAGTGTATGCCAGAACTCTGCTCGGTGAGAGAGAATTCCGTAGGACACAGTGGCAAATTTGCATTTAAATGAATGTCGTTTATTTCTGCCTTCTAAATAAAATGAACCATCTGCTGCTAGACAACGTACCTAAAGGTGGCATGACCCAAAGGGTTCTGAGGTGCAATGCAGCAGTTGCCTTTGATATCAGCAAGCAGTAGACTATGTTTGTTCAACAGCTCTTCTCTCGTTCTGCTAGGAACGCCAAATCTGACCATCTTAGTCTCCTTTCTGCACTGGAGTAGAATTTCACTCGTGAGGAACTGCCACAAGTCAAGTCCGTGGTTCTAATGAATTTTTATTTTTCGCAGATGTTCCAGGAGCAGCTAATAGAACCAGAAGAATCGTAAGTACTCATGGTCCTGGTTTTGGCTGAGACAGTTCATTTTCTTCATGGCAGCTCATGTGGCGCTGGGCTTTGGGTCTGTGACCAAGCCCAGTGCTGGTAGCACGCCACTGGTTTTGTTACTCCTGAGCAGTGCTTGCGCAGCGTGAAGCCCTTTGCTGTTTCTTACACAGCGAGCAGGATGTGGGTATGCTAGAAGCTGGGAGAGGACACAGCCAGGACGGCTGATCCCATCTGACCAAAGGGATGTTCCATACCATATGATGTCATGCTCGGCAGTAAAAGCTGGGGAAAGAAGGAGGAAGGGGGGAGGTTCAGAGGTTTGGTGTTTGTCTTCCTAAGCAACCGTTACGCGTGATGAAGCCTTGCTTTCCTGGGAATGACAAAACATCTGATGGCAAGTAGTGAAAGAATTCCTTATTTTTGCTTTGCTCGTGCGTGCAGCTTTTGCTTTACATATCCAACTGTCTTTATCTCAACCCATGAGTTTTTGCACTTTTACCCTTCTGATTGTCTCCCCCATCGCGCTGCAGGGGAGGGAAGGAGTGGCTGTGTGGTGCTTAGCTGCCCAGGAAGGTTGAACCACAACAGTACATTTTTAGTTATTTCCTCCCCCTCAACACCAATTTCTTTCGTAACTGTTCCAAATCCTGCGTTATGTTCTTGTACCAAATATTCTTGGTATACCACATATGCTTGGATAAGGAGACTCACGAATACTAGTTAATTAAATCAGTTCACTGTGCTACTGAAATTTTGTCATAAAAACAAGAATCCTGCTGAATCCTCCTTCCATGCTTATTGTATTAAATACTATGGCTTTCAGAACCCCGTCTACGACTCCCTCTTCTAAGCCAAGTGGGTCTAGCACTAGGTAACTGCTTCTCACGCAGAAATATTCAGTCTATGCTTCTCAACTTCCTGTCGTTTTTACTGCATGCCTCTCGATACGTCCCATATATGTGCAGTTTTGGCCTGACCAGAGCATTCCTGAAAGGTGTACACCACACTACTACAAAAAACTGTACTGCTGACTATAAGGTGATATTTCAGGTGATCCCTGCTGTAATCTCTCTTTGAGAGGGGAGAAAAAGTTGAAATTTGACCTGAAACATAGGGTGATCCTACATCTCCTGTCCTATCAATCCCAAACCCTTTCATCACATATCCTTACACCTCCAAATCAGCAATCCCATGTTCCTGTCACTGCTGCTCCTCTTTCCCAAACCAGGAATTAACCTTATTCACCCCTGCCTTGCACTACTGTTTCCTGCCTTCATGTTTGCAGTATCTCTCACCGCCTCAACATCCCCACTCTGTCCTCATCTGGGTGTTCAGCACCATCTGAGTTCCTGCAGAAGCATCTAGAAACATCAACTCACATTAGGAAACATCATGACCAACAAGCAGAGGTACCTTATCCATGAGCAAGGCAGCTCCTACACCTCAATGGCTGATATAAGACAAGGTGATGGGGTGTGTCTGCCGGGGGGGGGGGGGGGGTGGCTTTTTTCAGGAAAAAATTGTGTTTCACTAGAAACCAAACATGATTTGCTGTACAATAAACCACTGTGTATTGATTGCAATATTCGGCCAGTTTCCCTTCCTTTCCACTGGCACCGTTATCCTGAGCATGCGAGACATGGGTTAGAAAAAAATTCACTGGATCTCTTTGAAATTTCCCACCAAAACCCAACCCAAACCAAACAAAACCCTTGGGAGAATTTTCTGGAAAGCAAATGTTGGGAAAATGTTAATGTTTTTGCTAAGTCTAAACCACTGAGTAATTTTCTGTGATGTTTTAAAAATCCTGGTATGATATGTGACACAAAAGATTTGGGCTGTTTCTAGTGAAGGTAAGAGGTGTTAAAACTGGTTTCTACAATGAAACTCACTAACTACAAAACAAAGGATCTTTCAATTCCTTGTAAGAGTTGCACTTGCAGAAAACTTTAAAGAAAGCTGACTCAGGTATTACTGCGTGTATTGGCAAATTTAAGACTAAGGAACTAATTAATAAAATTGATTGGAATCCATAGGAGAGCCTGAAAGCAGACTAGAAGTTGTGGGCAGGTGTTTTGTGTCAAATTTTGTCAGGGGCAAGGTATAAGTTCATTAACAGTTATTGAAATGAGACCAAGTAAAATCAGTTAACAGAAAACAGGTGAAGTCAACCAAGTGCAGAGAAATGAGTCAGACAAGCAGATTCAGAAGTGGAATATAATATTTTATTGAGAGCTGTATGCTTGAGCAAAATAAATGCCTGAAGGTAAACACGAACAGTTGCTACCCATCAAATATCAGGGGGAAGAAGAAGAATCGGCGTGGAGTGGCACGCTCAGATTTTTAACTTCTGATCTAAGGCACGTGCAAAGAGTGCTTTAAGAACACAATTCTCTCCATCTCAATGACTGTTCTTGTGCATAACATGAGTTACGTGTCGTTTGAAGGACAGTGTGCATTTCCAGTGGGCAAACAAAAACAGACAGCAAGCCAAACAAAACGATAAACAAAAAAGAAATATATAATCATGTGTAGAAACAGACTCAGTTTGGGTTGGAAGGGACCTTAAAGATCATCTAGTTCCAATCCCCCTGCTGTGGGCAGAGACACCGTCCCCTAGATCAGGTTGCTCAAAGCCCCATCCAACCTGGCCTTGAACACTTCCAGGGATGGGGCAGCCACAGCTTCTCTGGGCAACCTGTGCCAGTGTCTCCCCACCCTCATAGAGAATTTCTTCCCTATATCTTCAATTTAAATCTCCCCTCTTTCAGTTTAAAGCCATCACCCCTTGTCCTGTCACTATACACCCTTGTCCAAAGCCCCTCTCCAGCTTTCCTGTAGCCCCTTTAGGTACTGGGAGGCTGCTGGAAGGTCTCCCCGGAGCCTTCTCTGCTCCAGGCTGAACAGCCCCAACTCTCCCAGCCTGTCTCCATAGCAGAGGTGCTCCAGCCCTCGCATCATCTCCGTGGCCTCCTCTGCACTTGTTCTAACACTTGACATCAGATTTACACTTCACATTAGAATGGGGAGATACAGTCTCGAGAAATGCCTAACAAGAGCTGACAGAGCTGAAGTAGTGGAACCCTCAAAAGGCTACAATAAAATTTAAACTGCTGCTGTGCAAGCAAGGAGAGACTAGGAGAGCACTCCGGTATAAATTGAGAGGTCAGTTGGAAATGTGAATGTATTATTTTACAGAAAAGATTTAAAATGGAAATCTCAGAAGGGTACTTAAAGTCAGATTGTACTCACTTCTTTAACTAAAAGCTAGATAACTGTATGAAATACTGGAAGTTCTATTCCAAAAGTGATTACATAAAAATTGCACCTTCCTACTCAACAGATTTGATTGCTGTGTTTATTCAGTCAGATCTATTTACCTCAAAGATAAAAATATGACTTTACAACTTTTTATTCCTGTCCTGTCTCCTTGCAGAGCCCACACAATTCAGGCAGGGGTCTAGATGTTACTCAGTCTTGTGGAACAGATAAATTACTTTGCAAGTTTCAACCAATTATACTTAAGAGCAACCAGAACATTGATTCAGTGCAAATATTATGGAATTAAATTTTACAGTCTGCACTACTGTTAGGCCAGAAAAAATCTTCTTGGTTCCTCCCGATCTTAAAAGCTGTATGCAAAGCACTGGCTTCCCTAAAAGTCACGGGGTTTTACTGCTGACTTAGTCAGACATATACTAATTCTCAATTTCCTTCTATCATTTGTTGGCTAGAATGCAACTGACCTCTAATAAATTAAATTCTTTGGTTGGTGGTGCAGCTGTTAAAGAGACTTTCTCCAGATTCTCAAACATTCTTCGTTGTTTATAACATTACACAAAGGTATATATTTACAGAAAAGATCCGGAATGGACATCTCGGCAAGGTACTTAAATTCAGACTGTACTCTCATATTTAACTAAAAATTGGATAAGATCTAAGTACTCCCATTTTCTATGCAATGTGAACTATAGAGATTTATCCCTTGATCCGCTCCATTATTTCTAGCCACTTTGGGCATGTCGATATTTAACAAGTTACCAAATGGCTGGCCTTTGGGGTGAACTTTGCTCACTGTAATGCATTATAATATCAAAACCAGATAAAGGGTGTCCTTTATGCCTCAGGGACAGCGCGCAGCTCCCACAGAGCAGAGTCCTCGTCCCCAGGGCCGGGCTGGCCGCCGCTTTGTGTCACCGCAGGGTGAACATCGGCCACGTCTCCAGCGAAACTCCACCGCCTCGTCGCGCTGCGGTGCGGAGCGGGCACTGGCACAGAGGGGCACAGTCAATGCGCCGTCGTATGATAAAGATAAAATACTGCGTTAACCTGAAGGAAACTAAAATGCATTAAATTACACCCTCGGTCTCATCAGAAACTCCGACACAAAGTCTGTTCTTGTCCGGGTGACCTGCAGAACTGTGGCAGGTCCCAGTTCTGGTCCAGCCCCGTGGCCCCCAGCAGCACAGGGGACGTGATGCCCCCCAGCCCAGGCCCTGCTGGGAACCAGCTGCAGCTCTGGAGTTTGGAAGGGAGAAACCAAAACCCTTCTTCAAAGCAGCTGCCCACACTTGAAGCTGAGAACCAGCGGGAACTGGGGACCCACCCAGGCACCAGGAGACAGCTGGAGCCAATTCCGGTGCCTCCGGCTCTCGGTGGGCTCCTCCTGCCCCCGTACTCACTGGGATTGGGACAGAACGAGCGTCTGTGCTCCCCCTCCCTGGAGCAGCCCAGGAATTGCGGACAGTCGCTCAGAAAACGTCCCCTTGGAGCATCCCGGCACATCCCGCAGCACCGGCGTTACGCGGTGAGCACGAAACCCGCCCCCGCGCCGCGTTCTCCCCCCCCGGGGACACCGGACCCGGCTCCAGCGCTGCTGCGCGGCCCGCGCCCCCCCGCCCCCGCCGCCCTCCCGGCGCGGCAGCACCCGCAGCCCCCCGGGGCTGCTCCGGGACGGAGCTGCGCACCCCCCCCCCCGCCCCACATCCCCGCCGGGCCCCGACACCCCCACTCCGAGCACCCTCCGGCCGCGCCAGGCGCCGCCCGGCGGAGGAAAAGCGGCACCGCACGGAGCCGCCGCCGGTCCCGGTCCCCGCCCCGGTGCCGGGGGGTGGCGGCGCGGCCGGTGCCGCTGCTGACGGGGGCAGCGGCTGTAGCCGGGAGCCGAGGTCAAACTGGGGGGGCTTTGGTAGCGACATGGCGCTGTGTGTGGGTGAGGTGAGGGGCTGATCCTGCTGCTCTGCCGTGAGGGGGGTGCCCCCGTTTACTCCCGGTGTATTTAGGTTTTATGTTCAGCTGCCTCTTTCCCACAGCTGAGATCCCCTCGGCCAGCAAAGCTCTGCCGATGTGAGGTGGCACCTGGGCTCTGTTTCTGAGCCCTAAGCCTGTCCAAACGAGCCTGGTTCCACGCCCCAAAAAACACGTAACTGACGGAGTGTCTGTTTCTGAGCCCAAAACACACCACTTGGTCTCCTTAAAACCCTAAAAGTGCCCAGGTGAGCCTGGTTTCGCTCTCCCAGAACACAGGACTTTTGCATTAACAGCCCTAAAACTGGCCGAAGAGGACAGGTTCCAAGCCCCAGCAATGCAGGACTTAAGTCTCTCTTTCTGAGACCTCCCTCCAAAAACACAGGGCTTGGGCTCCACTTCTGAGCCTGGAAAACCCTGTGACCAACTGAGTGTGTTCCTGAGCCCCAAAACACAGGACTTTTGGTCCCTCTTTTCAAGACCTTCAACTGCCCAGGTGAGCCTGGTTTCACAATGACAAATGTAGGACTTCGTCTCTATTGCAGAAACCCAAAATTGGCCAGATGAGCCTGGTTTTGAGCCCCAAAACACAGGACTTAGTCTCTGTGGGAAGGGGCACAGCTCAGCCTCACCCCACTGTGCCGATTTCTGACCCCCAAACCCCAGGATTGCCCTCCCTTTTCCTGATCTCAAGTGAGCCAGCGTTTTGTCCCCCCCGAGCCAGTGTCCAAGTCTGGAAAACGCAGGACTTAGTCTCAAGTTTCAAGCCCCATGAGCCTGGTTTCATGTCCTGAAGACACCCAACTCAGTCTCTGTTTCTGAGCCCTCAAAATACAGAAGTTAGTCTCCATGTTCAAGCTCCAAACCCACCCATTCAGTTTTGTTGTGTTTTTTTTTTGTTTTGGTTTGGTTTTTTTGTTTTGTTTTTTCCAAGGCAAAGAAGCGCAGGACTTGGGCTCAGTTTTCCAGCCCTGAAAACACAGGACTTAGTATCTGGTTTTGAGCCACTGCATGAGTGTGCAAGTCCCCAAAGTGCAAGACTTGGTCTCCCCTTTTTAAGCCCTGACAACACAGACTTTGGGGGTTTTAGCCCACAGACACATGCCAAAGGCCCAGAAAACAGGATGCTGACCCTGTAGGCAGATCCATGTGGGAGACTGCCACGGGAATGACAAGCTCAAGGCTAGCAGCAGCTTTAGGATTTAATCAAATTCAGCCAGAATTCACAGCAAAACAAAAACCTGTAAGCAAAACATTTCCACCTTATCTAAACAAATCATTGCAACAATTTTCCATCGCAAAATTGGCAAAAGCAGTATTCTTCCGCGTCGCGCTTATTCTTAGCTCAGCTGAAAATTTTATGCCCACTTAAAACTGCAAATAGGTTGCCGTGAAGGAAATAGTTGTTTTTAGAAATCTCAGAGTTGTAGCATTTTATTAAAAACGAATTTTTTAGTTAAATGACTATGAAACATAAGAAATACTCTGAATTTTGTAGCAATGTTGTTTTCTAAGCAAAGTCGAGCCAGCATGTGCTGGTGGCTTTATTGCTGTGCCGTGTACTGCCCAGCAGAGGACACTCAGACAACAACATTATCCCTCGGATTGCTGCAAATACTCGATTTATTTCTCATGTTCAGTCTTCATTGCTCCGGGAGAAGTTCACCATCAGGCAGGCAAAACGCTCATCTCTGTTTTCCTGCACCTTAAAACTTCCTCAGCTCCAGCCTTTAGCTCGTCTGTGCAAAGTTGATTTTGTGTGTTTGTTGGTTTGTGTTCATCGTACCTGCACCGCTCGGAGTAACTTGTTGCTTTAGATAAAAGGACGTGTACTTGTGCACCATTTCACACCAGGGACGGAATTCTCTGGCTGGTACTTGGAAATAGATGCTGGAGGCCCTGTGGGATACGTTTAACAGGCACGACAGAGCAAAATGTTGAGTCTGAAAGAAGTGGTGTCTGTCCCGACAGTCGCTCAGCACCGATTGCAGCTGCAGAAGGGGAAGGAACGGGAATTTTTTTCCCAAATGAAGTGATATTTACTAGAGGTAGGGATTCTCCATCTAGTAAAAGTGATGCTTTGCTTGGTCTTGTCTTGAAATTGCATCTGCCAATATTTTGACATACCCAGACACAGCCACAGGAACTGTCTGTGGGACCTAAAGGAACAAACCACCTTGTCTAACTCCTGAACTCAGGAGTGAGTTTTGGCAGGGAATGGGATTGCAGCTGTCTAGTTCTGCTTGTCTTTCAGCTGCTTCGGCCAAGGGATGTTTTATTAACAGATCTTGGGGCGCACATAATTTCCTCTGGTGACTTCAAAGCCAGGGGTTCGGGTGAGACATTTTTAAGCCAAAATCTGTCACCTTCGAAAACATTATTTTATGTGACAAAATATACCAGTTTTAACTGAAAACAAGGGCTAGTTCCAGATGCCAGATGATGAGAATTATGCACATGGAATCAACAATGCCAGAAAAAGGTGTCCTAGCCTGCAGCAGATTTAAGAATCTATTACTGCAGGTTCAGCAGGTCGAGGTGTCAATAAACTGGTCTCTTTGGATGCAGAGAGGAAAGCTGCCCCAAGGAGGTCATGACCGAGGGGTTTTTCCCCTTTCTTGTGGAAAAAAGTGTTTCCAGCCAGAGTCAGGGTGCAAAGCCTTTGGGTGCCACAGCACCCCAGCACCTGCAAGAGGAAGAGAGCAAGCGTGCAACCATTCCATTTGTTGCCAGCCTTGAAAAAACAGCAGTCTTCCCTCCGTCATCAAAAAGCTGCAACTGTGGGTCATGGACCTCTGGTGGGAGCAGAACAAACAGGACAAATTCTTTTCTCTCGTAGAGGAACTCGGTAATTAATGCTTGTGCCACTGTTGTGTCCCGAGGGCCCTTGCTGCACCAGGAGCACTGTGCACACCCACGTGCAGGCGTGTGCAAACACACGCACACAGGTGCACAAACTGGCCATCTCTACTGCCAGACGCAGTCGTTTGAGGGAGGGCAAGACAGATACTGGAAATCAGCAAGAAATCACGATGAGTGCTCTTCGGAAGAGCTTTGAAGAAGTCTAGAGAGAGAACTTTCAGCATCTTTACAGGTCTGGAAGGAAAGCTTAGATACTTTTTTCCTTGTTTTTGGAGGGACGACAATTACTCGGTGGAAAGAGGTGCATGAATGTGTTTCAGCAATACTGTGTCACTGCACCCACAACTTTTACACACAGAGTAAGTAAAATTAAATGCCCACATCTACTTTTATCCACTGCTGTAAATACACCCATAGCCCCCTTTGCTTAACTCTTTGGAAAGGCAGGACCATTTTATGCAGGTGCCTCCCTTTACGGACTGAAGTTTTGAACATGAGAAGAAATGTGGGGCTTGGTTTTCTTTCTGTATTTTTCTTATTTTTTCCCTGGACAGGTGGGGTTTCTCCGCAAACCGTGTGGAAAAAGAGAGTTTTATCTTTCACCCTTGAAGTGCCAAAGCCTGGCCTCTCTTTGTGTTGCCGATTCAGCCCGAGCCAGGCCAGGTGAGACCCCTGAAGAGATGGTCTCAGCAGCAGTGCAGGTACCTGTCCATCAGACATCTCCCTGCGTTTCCAGAACTGAGCAGGTTAGCAGCAGCCTAGGTTTCTTGCAAACACTAAGCTCTGAGCTTCATAAAAGAGCATGAATAGGGAGAAAATTATAAATAGTGCTCTTTCAGAGTAGAATCTATGCAAAGAAAGAAAAAGAAAAGCTGAAAGCATTTGCATGAGCTCTGGAAGAGCAGGAGAGAATCGAAAATTTGATGAAAAGTTTAAGAAATTATCTTCCCCCCCTAGAAGAAATGAAGCAAAGCTGACATGCTATGGATTGCAAAATAAATTTATTGTGTTCAGTGCTGTGCACCATAGGTGAGAGAAAGAAAAGCCTTTTCCTGTCTTGCCATTTTCTGTGTCTAAAGCAGGCCAGGGAATTATTTTGTCTTTTCTGCTAGTGCACAGGAAAGTAACTCTATTCAATCTTTCCCACTTATCAAAAAGCACCTGATGTCCAAAACCAATCTAGAAATACTTTCAGACCTAAGTGTGCTTTGCTTAAGATGCTTTAGGTGTGTCTACATTTCAAGACAAAGCTAAACCACATAAAAGAAGTGGTTTTCCAAGGCTGTGTGTGGTGCTGGGAGCTTTATGTCTGAATCAATGCAAACCATGAGAAAGGCTCATTTGCCTTTTAAGGACAGACCTTAGTAATTCTGCAGATAAATACCTACCAAACTGAAGGCATTATTGCCAGCAATCAGCTCTCTGAGGTCTATGTAATCGTGGTCTAGAAGACAGTTCCCCATTAATCCTATGAAAATTAGCACTCAGGATAGCAAATATTGCAAGGAAACAGAGAATTCCTCTTTCTGCACTGGATGTCACCTCTGAAAAGTAAGGCTGAGGGACACTGGAGCTAGTTTATGAATAAATGGGTTTTGCACCTCGGGTTTCAGGCCTTGCACGCCGGGTCCACAGCACAACTGTGACTGGAGATGCGCTGAAAGCCAAAGGACCCTCCCTATGTTATATGCAAAGTCCTTCCCTGTATTTATCTTTCTGGAAATTGGAGATGAGCCCTTGTCTTGTGCAAGTAGGTGAAATGGTAATTTCTTTTTCTTTCCAGTGACAGGTAAAGGATTCGAATCTAAGATGGTGTTCCTCACATCACAGCTGATTTTAGAAGCAGCCAAGCGACTCTTGTCCTGATAAAACAAAGGAGGAGAACCCCAGCTAGTGCTAAGAGAGGAAGAGACTGCTACGGATTTTCACAGGAGGGAAATTCACCCGAAGAGGTATTTTTCTGTCTCATAATCAGAAAATAAGGTATGGAGAAAGAAGCCCCAGAGGAAGACCTCTCTGCCCGGGTCACTGACAGAGCACCTAGTCCCCTTCAGATGCAGAGCCTGGCATAACATAGGATCATAGAATCACAGAGCGGTTTGGGGTTGGAAGGGACCTCAAAGACCATCCAGTTCCAACCCCCCTGCCACGGGCAGGGACACCCTCCACTACACCAGGTTGCCCAAAGCCTCATCCAACCTGGCCTTGAACACTGCCAGGGATGGGGCAGCCACAGCTTCTCTGGGCAACCTGTGCCAGTGCCTCACCACCCTCAGAGGGAAAAATTTCTTCCTTATATCTCATCAAAATCTCTCCTCTTTCAGTTTAAAGCCATTGCCCCGTGTCCCATCACTACGTGCCCTTGGAAAAAGTCCCTCTCCAGCTTTCCTGTAGGCCCCCTTTAGGTCCTGGAAGGCTGCAATAAGATCACCCCGGAGCCTTCTCTTCTCCAGGCTGAACAGCCTCAACTCTCTCAGCCTGTCTCCAGAGCAGAGGTGCTCCAGCCCTTGGATCACCAACATAAGAACAAACTTTGCTCTACAGTGTGACCTTCCTAGAAGACACATCAGTACCCAGAGGATGGAGAGCTGCTGAAGCAGAACGTTAGTGCACGTGGATGCTGAGATTTGAATTAAGAACAACCCAAACTTGGGCACAGAACGTACCCTGTGTATGGATCTGCCTGGTAAAGCAGGAGAGAGGGAAGAGGCGGCAGAGCAGACCTATTTCTGATCTCAGTATGGTGTGAGCTGAGTACAACTAGGAACACCAACTCAGTTGTCTTGGCTCCAAAGGCTTTCCACCACATACATGGACTGATTATGCTTCTAAAATCACTGCTTCTCTGGAATTAAGATACTCTTTGCTGAGCCAGTCTTTCACACGGACTTTCTCAAGCAACGCTTGCTTAGCTTCTTTGGCCTTTCTAAGGAGACATCGGTCTTGATCCTTCTCTGGAGAGCCTGAACTAGGAGAACAGAGGCAATAGAAGGTGCATGTCATCAGAGGTATGGAAATGCTCCTGGGCAGGAAAGTCCTAGCTACTAATTCACGTTAGAGGGACTCTACCTGCATGCTAAAGGAAGAGGAGGGAACAGGGATCAGACCATATGGGGTATCCCTGAGCTGCAAACCACACGAGGGAAGAGAGGAAAAAAGGGAGTGGAGGACAGAGACATTTGTACTCTTAAAGATGAAGACTGGGGATTTGGGGCTCAGGTACCATCCTGGCTCGACGGTACCATCCTCTTTCAGTCCTTGCATGCAAGGAAGGAGCAAAGGTGGGCTGTGACCCTTTGTGGCTGGCTCTTGCTCTGCGCCAGCTGGAGCAGGGGGATGTCCCTTGCAACAGCTAGGGTCAGGTAGATGCCAAAACAGCCTCTTGCTGCAGCAGCAGAGTGCTGGGCAAAGACACCTCTGTAAATTCAGACTCTGGGGTGGTTTCCTATTGAAAGCAGGCTGCTGGCTCCCTACCGGGATGCGAAAAGGCAGAAGTGTTCACAGAATGCTAAACAGGGGGGAGGGAACACTATAACTTTCCCCTCAGCCCTGCAGCAAGTTGCTCTGGCTGCTGCAGCTTCCTTTGAGGGGCCCTGCCTCTCCGTAGCTGCCGGAGGACTGCAAAATGGGACTTTGCACCGCTGTCAGTCTGGAACAGCGACAAATCCCCAAGCAAACGGAATCTGTTGAAGTCCATAGGCACTTATTCTTCCCAAGGAGAACGTTAAGACTTGAAGCCTTCCCTTGGCACAGTGCCATCCCAACACAGCTTCTGGTGTGCTCACGTCACAGACTGGACAAACAGTACGTTGAGTGAACGGTACGTTGGCTGACGGTAGCTCCTTGCACAGGGAAACGCTTCATCCTCTCACACAACACAAGAAGGAGGGTGAGCTTGCCTGATCTTCACACACAAATGGTGGAAAAGAAAGAATTCCGATGGCTGAACAAAACTGGGATTGCTGGGACAAGTCTTCTCCTTATACCCTGTTTCCATTACGGCTCAATTATTGATGGCAGCAAGGTATGTTCACAGTTGAAAGCCTGCTGGCAGCTGTCAGGACTGCAGATGAGTATCAAAACAAGCAAGGGGCTTTTAGTGCTGAGACAGAGTTTTCTCTCATGTTGGCTAGATCAGAAGATCACCCCAGGTCTCCCCCCCATTCTTCTCCTCTTCCCTTTCCAGTACATAAAATCCCTGACGGTAGATCTTTAGGCACACCTGTCTTAACCCTAGCTCCAGTTCTCCTTCTTGAAAGCAAGTTGCACAGCATCATTCACATCCTGCACTACGTAAGATGCTTTCACCAGGCTGGGGTCAAAGCAGAAGTCCCGGTGGCCATGGAACACCGTCTCCATCGCGCGCTCCTCCGCGCTGCTGGGAACATCTGCGTTGTGGCGGTAGACCCCAGTGCAGACCAGAATCGACTCGCAACTCTCCACCAAACTACTGCAGTCCTTCCTCAGCTCAAGGCGATCCTCAGTTTGGGGACTGGCTGCCTGCGGGCTCCTCTTCACCCCAGCCTGGACCTGGTTCTGGTGAGCTGACTTGAGGTAGCTGTTGTAGAGGTTTGCCCCATAGACATCAGACATAGGGTTATCCCTAGATAAGGTGACAACGTGAAACAGAAATGAGAAACTGGCCCATGCGTCGATTCCCGGCTCTGGCAGACCGGGACTAAGGCAGCACTGAAGGAGGAAGGGGTGCAAGATACTTGCTAACATCAAGAGAACCACTCAGACTGGGCCAGTGAGTCTACTCACTGGTGTGTCCTGTTCAGCCAGGGTGATGGCCACATGCTTCACAAACGTCTTCCAAAGGGGAAAAGACATGTCCCAAGCACCCACAGCAGTTTCAGCCATTACTGTAACGTATTCCCTACAATCCCAAAGTGTTTGGCCTAACTTCTCTTAACTTTTTCTTCAATCCAGCCATGCTACATGCACTGTGTCCTACAGGAACAGCTTAGATAGGCTGATGGGGCCCTTCGAATTATTAAAACCGGGATGTGAGGCTCCGGAGATGCCATGGGGATTTTGGTATTGGTTTTAGAAATACTCATTAGAAAAAAAAAAACAACAAACTCACAAACTTAAGAGAAGCCAGTGTGCAACTCCCTAAGGAAACCAGCAGGAGAAACAGTCTCTTACCCAACTGCATAGAGGCGTCGGATGGGAGACGTCCAGCCCTGCTTCTCTGCCTGCTCCTTGATCAAGTGCTCGGCGTAGCGGTAGGTGACCGTGCTGGGTTTGCCGATCAAGGCCTCGTACTTCAGCTCCCGCCCTGTCACTTTCTTGTAGATGTTCTCCAAGCAGAGAAGGAAAGTGCCATGGCCAAACCTGCTCCAGAAAGGAGGTCATCAGTATCACGGGTCACCTCACTTCAGTAGGAAACGCTCCTCAGCGAGGAGGAGACCACCTGCTGTAGCCAAGGTACTGCCTAGTTTAAACGCAGTATCCACCCCCACACACCTCCACGGGCAGTGGTCTGGCTTTTCTTCCAGAAAGTTTTAGTTTCTCATGCAGTTTTCATACCTCTGCTGCTAATTATGCCATACAGTCAAACTTTAATGCTAAAAAATGTAGTAAGAAGATGTCATCTGCAGGAGAGAGGCATGAAACGGGCTGAAACAAATACCATGCATGCTTTTTACCTGGGCATCTTGGCTTCGGCCATCCACAGGAGATCCATGTTGCAGGCGAGGACGGGCAGATGGGGGTACGGTATATCTTGCAGCTCTGCCCCAGGGTTCCCGTTGCTCAGGAGAACATCAATAATAAGTTGCAGGCTTGTCTCCCACCTCACTGGCTCACCAAACAGAATCACCCCTGGAAGATTTCACGAGATGCTTGGAAACTCACAGCGCCCAAGTCACTACCAAAAGCCACCCACTAGCACAGGCACCTCTCTGCTGGGGTGCCCAGGCTTATTCAGCTACCGCTGGAACATGGCTGGAGCCAGGGCTCCAGTCTGCATATCCCTGCGCCACTGCTGCCAGGTGTTGGAGCATGGCACAGAGCAAAGCTGGCTTTTCTCTCATCAAACTTGTGCTTCATGCTGCAGGAGGGCAGCGAGGCTGCGTCCCGACTGCGTCCTCTGAACAAGCTGCCCGTGGATACCGAGGAGCCAACGGCACGTCATTAACTCCCATCCCAGCTGGCGTGCCTTACTGGCGTGCCTTACTGGCGTTTCTGCTTGCTGTTCAATGGTCGCTTACCTTCTATAGTGGGGAAGCCAGTGGTTGGAGGAGGCTGCCAGAAAAAGATGAGGGCTGGGTTAGTAATGCCAAACCGAATGTCGTCTCCAAAACAAAACTAAAAATGCTTCCTTCGAACCTGCCAAGGCAGTCCCATAAAGAGGCAGGACAAGGCCACCTGGTATTCTGAAGAAAGATTTCCCCCAGTCCCCCATCCCCCCATCCCAGATTGGGTTTCACGGATCTTACACTCCTGTCTCAGGGCCGGAGATGTCAACCAAACCACCTCACCACTCACTGCAAGGAACCGCCACGAAAGACAGGCATGGCACGGGAAAGGAGAGGGGAAGCTCATTGCCCTTCCTGCAGGAGCCAACGCTGGAAAGAGGAGAGAAAGGCTGGCTGCTCAGTACCAGTCCCAGGCTCTTGGGAGAGAAAGTCACTTGCAGCCAGCTGCTCCGTGCCTTTGCAGCTTCTCCACCCCGTGCTGTAAGCACCACCACACCAGACCGCTCGTTCTCCAGGTGCATCGGGAAATTACCAGCTCTTTTGGCCGCCGGCTCTGATCCACCATGTCTAACAGGGGATATGCCTTCCTCAGTGCCTCTATGGTGACCACATGCTTGAAGCCCAGGCTATTTCACACCATCAAGGAAAGTTGTAGACACTGGTTTTTTTAGGTGACTGTTTTTTTAAGTTACTTGCAAAAGCATCTGTAGGATTAAGGAATACAAGTCCCAGTAACAGAGCAGTTATTTAACCTGGTAATGCATAACTTCATGGCTTTCGGTCAACTGTACGTGGTGCTTCAGCCTACACGTGGCCCTAAAGGTTAGGAAAAAAAACCAGACTGGGGCAATTTAGTTTGTTATCAGCAATCCCTGGAATTAGGCAAAGAGCAGAGGCTGCTCCAAGATGGAATGGACACGCTTTGGAGACCTTTGAGGTCAGGGTTCTCACACTGGTCCGGAGCAGGGAACTGGCCAGTCTTCTTGGCTAGAAGCAGAATCAGTGAAGCTCTGGTCAGCTCAACTGGTGAAAAGAAAACGGTCTGTGCTGATAAAACCACGCCAGTGAATGACGAGTTGTATTTGCTTGCAGAACACCTCGCCCCTAGCTCACCCTCCCAGCCTTGGGGAAACTGAGGCAGGCCAAGGTTTTGTACCAAACGAGTGAAACGTTAAGTACAAGGTGTGTCTGTGTGTACAGGCGGAGACGCTGTGAACCCTGCAGGCAGCTTTTCCCTCCTTGCAGACCTGGGATACGTCAGACCTGCTGTGCTCTTGCCTCGGCCAGGCCATATGCATGTGGTGGTGTCATTTAGACCACGTCCCTGCACTGGGACGCTCTGACTCTAACGATACTTGAGTTCCTTGAATTGCTGTCAGATTCCCGGGGAAAATCTTAGCTGGGGGAGAGCTGAGAGCGATCTCTAATCCACTTTGCCACGAAAGAGCGGGAGGAGTGAGAAAGGCCCAAAGCTGGTGGAGTCCTCACGGCGACGTGCCACCAACAGGAACAGCAACCACAGCAGAATTAATCTGCGTGAGAAGCCAAACACAGGACAAGGACACGCAGGAGGTGACCGTGACGGAGACCAACAGTTAGTGCCTGCGTCTGAGCCTCTCCACGAGGGTGCCTCCCCGTAAAACCAGTGACCTTTCTGTCTCCTTGCGCTTCTACGGGCTGACCAAGCCAAGCGCCAGGGGACGGGCAGGGCAGGAGCAGCAGCGTCCAGCTGGGAAGCTGCAGCGGGACGCGCGGAGCACCACGAGGCAGTGGCAGCAAAGGATACTTCAGGGCGTTCTCCTCCACGGGCCCCTGCCCGGCCACCAGCATGCACTTCTGATGGAACTGGCTGAAGAGCCGCAGCGGGCTGTGGGACAGGATCACCTGCTCCGGAGACACCTGCGGCAGGGAGGGAGGGAAGATTTCTCCCCGCTTCTCCGTGCGCTCGGGTCGCATCCCTTCCCCACCCTCCAGAGGCGGGTCCGGGCACTCGCTGATGCTGCCACCCCTCCCGGGGAAGCCGTGCTGGGTGGGCTCCCTCCTCCTCCTCCCGGTGCCCCCCCACCAAAGCCCAGACCCCTGGACGGGGGATGGCGTCGGGGCGCGGTACCGCCGCCGTTACCTGCAGCCCCAGCGCCTGGGAGAGCTCGCGGGCCTTGGCAGACCTCAGGCAGTTGCCGGCGTTGGTGAGGAAGACGACGGGCACCCGGAGCCGGCCGCTGCTGTCCGCCAGCCTCCGGAAGGCCCGGCGGGCGGCGGGCACCGCCTGGCTGCCCCGCACCAGCACCCCGTCCACGTCGAAGAGGAACCCGAAGGCCGGCGGCTGCGAAGGCGAGCGGAGGGGACGGTCACTCGCCGCGGGGAACCCTTCCCTCTCCCCAACACCCCCGTCCCGCGGCGCCCTTCCCTTCCTTCCCTTCCCTTCCTTCCCTTCCCGTCCCGCGGCAAGGACGCGGCCGCCGGGCTCACCTCCGCGCCCGCGGCGCCGCCGCTCACCCGCTCCCCGGCGCAGCCCCGGCGGGCGGGGGGCGGCCGCCGCGGCCCCGCGGCGCGCAGCAGCCCCGGGCCGGCCCGCAGGCAGCCGCGCAGCGCCATGCCGCTCCGTGCCGGCCCCGCGGCCGGCGGCGGGGCACGCCGGGCTTCGTAGTTCCCAGACTACAGCTCCCGGCGGGGCGCGGGGCTCGGCGGGGCGGGCCCGGGGCGGGCGGAGGTGGCGGGGGGCGGGGGGGGGGGGGCCGCTGCCTGCACCCGGGGCTGCTCGGTCGGGCGGGAGGTGCCCGCACCGGCGGGTGGCTGGCGGGAGCGGCGGAGCCGGATCGTGCCAAGCTGCCGGGGGAAGGGTGGTGGCGGCTGCGGGGGTGCAAAGTCCTGTCGGCTTCGGAGCGAAGGGTGAGAGGTTTGGGGAGAGCTGGGAGAGAAAGCGGAGGCGGCGAGTGGTTGCAAAAGCAGGCGGCGGGGCTGACACGGTGGAGGAGAAAGGATGGTGGGTACCAGCAGCCCTGCGATGGCGGAGGTGTGCCAAGTCACTGACGAGGAGAGATTTGGGCAGGAGGGAGCGAAAGGCTTGGACCCCTCCGAAGCAGTTACACTGGCTTTATCTAACCCCTTGGCAAAATCGAAGAAGAGGAGGCTCTGGGTTTCGTGGGTGAAGCTGCTCCAGTGCTGTACGGTCCAGTCCTCACGGTTACAAAGGGTTGGAAGTTGCTCCAGTGCTGCACGGTTACAAAGGGTTGGAAGTTGCTCCAGTGCTGCATGGTTACAAAGGGTTGGAAGTTGCTCCAGTGCTGCACGGTTACAAAGGGTTGTAAGTGCTGTACAGTTACAAAGGCGTCTCCCAGGGAGCAGCCTGGGTTCAGTCTAAGGTGTTTCCAACCTACCCTGCCTGCAACGCACGTGCAAAAGGTCTTCACTGCCACGTTGTACCCATGTCAACTGCTGTCCGGCCTTTGCTCAGGCTCTTCTGTGCAAACCCAAGTCTTGTGGTCTTTTTCCTACAGATTGTAAAGTTTTCTAAAACTCTGGTCGTTTTTCTTGCTCTCTGACAAACTGTGTCGCAGGGGCTCCCTCTGTCCTTCGGCATGGGGCAGAAATCTTGATGCCGAATTCAGCTGAGGCCTTTCCAGACCTGAAGGAAAGCAAAAGGTTCACTTCACATCCATGGAGATGAAACAATGTTTGTTTGCTTTCTGGCTAGGCTTAGGATCTCCTGACTCCTGCCATACAACAGGTTTAACACGTATGAATTCAGGCATCGATTACACAAACAGCGTAAATGTTTGGTTTTATGCTTCCGTTGCCATGAACACCAACATAATTCGTTTTCGACCCACATTAATGCCCAGAACCCTTTCTGCAGAGCTATTAGAGCACTGGCAATCCAGGGTTATACATTTGTACAGATGGTTATTCCTCCCTAAGTGCCTTTGCCTCAACTGGATTACTTAGTGTTTATTTTACATCATTTCCTCAACTTGCCGGCATCGCTTTAATTTCTTAGAAGTACTTGCAGCTCCTCCCGCTCTGGCAAAATTTGTGCTGGGCCTTGGAAATGCTACTGAAGGTATTGAGTTCCCTGCAGAACTGGGCTTCAAACCTTCTACTCGCACAAGGGAGCCAGTGACAGCTACTTTGAAGTAGACCTTCACAGCTCCCTGCAAACCTGGGACCTCCAACCCTCGTTTCCCTTGGCTGCCGATGGAAAATACAGCCGGAGAGAGGGACAAAGACTTTCTGAAACTCCTGACGAACACAAGAACCTTGTCTTGAGCTTTTCTCAGCTGTCCACCAAGGCGGTTGATCCAGGCAGAGAAAAAATTTGGTTGATGTACTGTGGTTTCTGCCTGGCGTGTTGGCTAACGTGGGTTTATGGCCTTCAGAGGGTACGGCTGCTTGCAAACTGGGTGGGTTGGTTTGGTTACTGGTATCTAGTCGCTGCAGTCAGGCTGACCGGGTCGCATCGCGGGGGTCGCTGCTTTTTAACTGCAAACACACTTTCACCCTTTTCCCGCTCCCGAGGCTTGGGAAATAGCTCTGCGGGACATCTGGCCAGTTCCCTGTCGTAGAGAGGATTGAATTGCAAAACTGTCGAGCGGCTCTAAACACCCTTGAGTTTGTTTTTCTGGGGATGTTTGGTTCCCCCCTCTCCCCGCCCCCTCCAACCCCGTTATAGCCGAAGCTGTTCAGGGGCGTTCGCCCCCGGGCAGTGCGCGGGGCGGCGCCTCCCGCGGGGTCCGGCAGGGGGCGCCCCTGCTCCGCGACGGGACGGGAGAGGAAGAGGAGGGGAGAGGAAGAGGAGAGGGGAGATGAGAGATGGGAGGGGAGAGGAGGGGGAGGGAGGGTGGTTCTGCTCCAAACTTCAGAGGTGTGAGGCAATGGAGAGACTGTAACCTTCTGCCCCCGGGTGAGGTGCTAGCCCCGCTAACACTGTTCACGTCCTTTCCAGTGTTTTCCTCCAGTGGATCAGTGTTGGTGTGGGGAAGGATTTTGGAGGTAGGGCCTGGGGTCTGCAGGGGGTTTTGTGCCCGCTGCACCTCTGACACATGAGGGTTGGTGGAGAAGGTGGCCGTGTTACCAGCCAGAGTACCCTCTGCTGCAGAGATGCCCCCCGAGCATGTGTGTGTGCCCCAGTGAGCGTTCCCAGCAGGCTGGCAGAGCCGCTGTTTATTTTTACAAGGAAGACTGTCCAACAGGCTGAAGTGCTTATTTTTAGACCAACATGGAGGGAGTTTGCCAGCGGCCGGGCACAGGCTGAGCCTGGCACCCGCAGCAGGGACCGACAGCGGCGTGGCTGATGGGCACCGCACCCTGCGGCGCCTGCTTTGGCTGCCGAGCCCCCATCCTGCCAGCACCAGCAGGCAGGCATTAGCCCGTCATCCCTGCCTGAAACGCCTGGTCGTGTAATTTTCCCTTCAGGAGTTGAGGCTTTGTCCATGACTCGACTAGGAGATTCCCGTTTGGCATCTTCTACATGGATGGACCTTACGATGTCTTCTGCCGGCACGTCTGGCAACTGCCATATCCCTTAATACCCCTGGAGATCGTCTGCCCTTCTCACAGCAGCCCACAGGAGACTCCTTCTTCTTCCCCTGTCTTCACTGCGCTTAGATGTTTCCCCCAGCCCCTTTCATAGCTGCCTTAAAGACAAGCAAAACAGGCAGTTGCCCACAGCCTTCTCCCATGGGTTCCTAGGTAAACTTTGCAGCTCTGTTTTCCCTGGGCTCATAGCCTTGTCATCACCCCCCCCTTCCTGACCTTCTAATATCCCCCTCGAAAGCAGCTGTACCTTCCATCTCTTCCCACAGAGGCTCTAATGGCCTGAGCTAACCCTCCCCCCTCTCGGTTTATCTCTTCTCTTTCTCTGCTGCAGCCTGCTCATGGAATGATGGACAAGCTAAAGGCTGAAAAAATACAGTAAAATGCCTTTCTTATCCTGTAATGACCAAGGGGGAGGACACAGCCTGATAAAAATGACAAGCCAGAAGAATTGAGAGCCAGACCCTTCACCTGCCTGTCCCTCAGCGGACAGAAAACACGTGATAGACCTGCCATGATTGCAACTGCTGCAAGTCTGGAAAGAAAGGAATTAAGTACTGAGCCAATTAGTGCTACGAGTTCTGGCCAAAGAAACGTCCTCCTGCTACCTGTGAAGAGACTAATTCAGGGACTTATAGGAGAAAAACCTGAAGCAGCCCGAGCGTTGGGAGCTGGTGGAAAACACATCTGTAGCCCAGTGTTCTATGGCCAGAGGGCTTGGCTTAGTATCTGGCATCTGTGTTGTCCCACTGCAGTGATGGAGGCTGATGACGTATCGATCCAGCTGCTCGCTTGGGCCTATCTCTATTTTCAACCAGCTACTTCACTCCTCTGTTTTAATTGACATGATTTTTGACAGCACCCACTGGTGCTGGGTCAGCGGTTTCCTGCCGGTGAGTGACCAGGAGGCGAACGTTTCGTTTGCTCAAGTGCCCCAAAGTGGTCCGAGCTGCTGCGCAACGAAACCCCAACAGACCTGTGACACGGTGCGCTGCCAACAACGCTCCGTCCACCTCCCGTTTAAACGAATTCCGCCTGGAGAAGCCACAAGGAGAGACCAACGGGGAGGGTAACAGGCATAAGGCTTGACGTGTTCCTACGGCTGCTTGAAGTAAGCAGCACAGACACTTCCTTGGGTTTTCTGCTCTCCTT
Source organism: Tauraco erythrolophus (assembly GCF_009769465.1). Classification (NCBI taxonomy): domain Eukaryota; kingdom Metazoa; phylum Chordata; class Aves; order Musophagiformes; family Musophagidae; genus Tauraco; species Tauraco erythrolophus. The sequence continues at coordinate 87,504,170 of NC_141468.1, forward strand.
CCTTGCTCCTGAGTCTGGATGAAGACTGGAGGGGCGGGCACTTTAGGTCTGCCCTGCTCAGCTTCCCGCAGCCCTTGAGGCTGCCTCCAGCCCTGCTTGTCCAAATACCTCTTTCATCTCAGGTCTTCAGGTCTCCAGCTGGTAGGAGAGGTAGCGCAAGCAAATCATGTCTGTCCGGTGGTCTCTACACAAAGCCCGGAGCTGGATGCAGCTACCGTGTGGTTTAGGGAAGTGGGGGCCAGGGGACCTGTGTCATGTCTCTGCCAGGTCGCTCGGGCTTGACTCCACAGCGATTAGCCCCCTGGATCAAATTGCCCTTTGCACCACGCTGCGAAGACGTTTCAGACCCCCTCACAACTGTACTCCAGGCTGAGCGACGTGAAACATCCCCCCGGAATGACAGGGGGTGTGGGGAGGAAAAACCCCACAATGGAAACAGGTTTTGAAGATTTCAATATATACCATGTTCTGAAAGAGATGGGCAAGAAAGAGTTTTGCATTTGCACAACAAACGTGAGCAGGGAGGAAAGTACTGAGGGTAAGGGAACGGACTGGCAGCAAAATCCTTGGAATTTTTTTTCTGTGAATGCTGAGAGCGGAGTTTCAGTGAAGCCTCAAAGCCAAGTTCACCCAAGGCTTTGGGGGTATCTGAACGGACTGATCTTCCTTAACTGCTGTGGGCCAGCCCAAATCTCTCCTTTTTTGCACACCTAGAGTTCGGGAGGTGGAGAAGCAGCCTGGGTATCTCAGTTGGCACCTCTGTCCGAACCAAGGCACGCACTAAGGCAGAATGGATTTCCAGCAGCGAAGCAGGCTGGCTCTCCTCCTGTCAGACCTTCAAAACAGTTAAAGCCCACCTATTGCTAGAGGACTCTTGGGAAGCCGCAGTCACCACTCATGGCAATGCCCTGTTCAAGGAGAGATCCAAGGAGGGCTACACCACTGGAGTCACGTTCACATTTAGACATATGTGATCAGGATGGGAAAGCTTCTGCTATCTGACCAACCCTAGGGTGGATACCTTCAGCGGAAATGGGGTCACTAGGCTAGTCACAAATGCCAACAGAGCCTTGTAGGGTCAAGTGTCACCTTTCTGAGGGCTTCATCTGAAGATCACCTCAGACCTGTAAAATTTTAAATCCCCAGCGATTTCTGTGCTGTAATCCCAAACAGCATCACTCGCTGGTGGCTCTGGACACTGGGCCACATCACATCACGGTTCCTAATGCAAAGTAGGTAAACAGCCAAGCGCACAGCAGGCTTTCCCTAGGAAGGCGAGAACAAACCGGACACGACAGGTAAACTGGTCCCAGCAAGTGTTTGGCAAGCAGAAGATCTAGCCCTGCTGCTAATGTGGGTGATGAGGAGAGAGGACTACAGGTAACCAAAAAGCCATCAGTGGTTCAAGCCCTCGAGAGACCTTGTGCAGGAAGAGCTGAAACCTTTCCGCTGTGACCGACAAGGAAGGGACCTGGGTCAGCCTGTGTTGGGGAACTCCGCACCTCCCACGCTGGATCTGTAATGATTAGCTTCACTTTGGCAGCAAAAAAGCTCACTTGAGGGAGAATCAACTCATGGCAAGCAAAACATCTTCCTCCATCCACACATAGCAAAGCTGAGAGATCAGGGGGCTCAGAGAGATGGGGGTTTTGGTCACTCCTGAGCAGCCATCCCACCCCTTGGCAGCAGTTTTCCTCAGCAGCATTACAAGTAAACCATTTCCCAAGTCAGAGCTTATAAGCTGACCATGACCAAAGCCTACCTTGGGGACCCCAGGCTGAGCTCTGTGTGCAACGCTCATGGAGGAGGAGGAGGAGGAGGAAAGGTGTCTCTGCTCTGCTCCTCCTCCAGTATAAAGCTTGTTCCAGGACCAAAGCTGTCCCAGGAAAGGCTGGCCTTCAAAGAACAGCTGCTGGTGCTTCAGAGGAAGGTGTGGGGTGTGTGGGCAGAGAGCTGGAGCGGAGGGAGCTGTGGCTGAAAAGGGTTTGGGTTGTGAAGCACTCAACCCCCTCGGTTACCGAGGCGCGTGACCCGCTTCTCGCTTTTTGCTTTCTGTGGTTTGCCTCGCTTGGCTTCTGCAGCGTAGTCACCTTTGGTTTGTTGTGGGCTTGTTTGCTTTTTGTTGTGGGGTTTGTAGTGTGGTTGTTTTTTATTTTCTTTTTCCCTGGGATAACTGGAGACGACCTTGCAGCCCGTGAAATGTGGGTGATTGAACGCAGGACGCAAGGGCTGCACAGCTTGATCCACTTGTGCAGTCAGTGGTTTTGCCTCCTGCTAAGGTGTTTGAACCAAGGTCAGTGGAAATAAACACTATGGCCAGGCAGCTTGGGACAATTAGCAGAAAACGTAAAGAGAGCCAATTTGCCCAAGCTGGTCAGATCAGGAAACGACAGCCCTCGCAAGTCTGAGGCTCCTAGGAAGGAGAGATCTTTCAGCAGGAACTTTTGTAAATTCTTCCTCCACTGCAAACCAGTGCAATTGCACTGGAGTCAGTCAGAGATGCTGGTTGATCCTGGCTGCGTGCTTGGGGTACGTGTGCCGAAGGATTTTGCTGAGTTTACTTAGCATCTTGATTAAGATTTCATTTTTTTTATATCTCTTTACAACTAGTTCTCCTCCTGATATTTCTGAGATTGCTAAGTAAGAGAATCTGCTTGTCCAGACACTATTTATTGTGTAGTTGCTGCAATATCTTTTTTTTGCCAAAGTACCGGAGACTCCAAAGGTCCAAGTGAACATGCCGGATATCCTCAGTATGAGGGTAGTTCTCCACCAAGGTGCCAACCTGTCCAACAGGCTGAAGAAGGCCATGTTTGCACCCTGAGTTGGGTGAAAGAGGCTGGTAGTGGAACCCCTGAAATCATTTATATTCCAATAAATACAGAGGCCCATGTTAAGATGGCCCAGTGCAGGCTGACAGTTTTAATTAAGCTGGACCTGGGAAGCCAGGGTGGTTTTTCTCAGCTGAAAAGTGCTTTAGCTTCCTTGTGACCAGAGGACAGGAAAAGATGTTGCAGTAAAAAAAACCCTGTTGGCAACCAAGGCACCTCTTTTTGGCTTTATGATCCCTGTGCAACCAGGCTTAAATGTTCTGGGAGCGAGTTCCATCAGCTCGTTTCCAGCCATGGTAGGTCCTGAAATAGCAGACATCAGCCCTATGACTGGTTCTCCAACCTAGCAGAGCTATTTTGGCAGCAGGCCCAGGGTTAAACATAACAAGAGTCATTTTCAGTCCTTGCACTCCTGAAGGTCAGTGGCCCACATGGTTGGATGTTTGTCTTAGCTGTTTCCGGACAAGGTCTGCATTTTGTAATGATAAGGCGAAATTCGGAGATCCACACGTTGGCAACCTCTCGCTAGCTCTCGTTAGAAAGCATGTTTTTCCTGAATAAGGATGTCAGGATTTGGTCACCGGCAAATTTAATTATTTTGACTGTTTCGAGCGGGGTGTTCTTTTGTTGCTGCTCTGAAGGCTCACTGCTCCATTTTGCCTCCAGTCCATGACTTTCACAGGATAGCGCAGCTCATCCTTAGCATTAAGCCCAGCTTCACCAGAATCACCCAGTGCCAGGTGAGACTTTGAGGTTCATTCATCTGCTGAGGTCACATGGAAGAAGCAGTCTCCCTCTTGGCAATAAGCCTGGCTCGCTCTGGCTTGCCAAATGCCTTCTGAGATGAGCCTCCTCCCCTCTAAAGCTCCCTCAAAAAGCTATCAGAGAGGTCAGCCACAAACTGGTCCCATTTTTTCTGCCAGACCTCTTTGGCCTTGGCTTTCTCACCCGGGAGCATGGCACTGTATCTGTGAGAAGCAGAAAAGTCAGCATCAGACAGGAGACAAGGGGGCAGCTGTTTCAAGATCAGTGACCAAAATGAAAAGGCAGGAAGCAGCTACAGATTAACCCTTGCAGGATGTGCCTACGCTGCACAGAGTAACACAGTGTAGAGTTCCTGCTGGCTGGGCTGGTGCTGGGACGAGGAGCATCATGGCCACATCAACAGCTACTGAGTCCTGCACCATGAGGACTAACGGCCCAGTCTGCAAAAGCTGGAGGTTTGCTGGGCAGCACCCAGTGACTAGTACAGAAGAGACAGCTCTGCTGTTGTTTGCAGATGTCCCCTGGGCTTGGTCCAAATTGGTAGGAAGTAAGAGTATCTGTTGTCTCTCTGGCCAAGCGGGGACTTGGGATTGGCATGAGGACCAGCACAGGGTTTGGCAAACAGACAAGATTCTAGGAACGTGCAGAGAGACCCTGGGCACCATATCCAAACTATTTTGGGAAATACATAGCTTTCCAGATAAAGAGGAAAAGTGGTTAAAAGCAGCCAGGCTACAGGCTGGTAGATTGTTTTGCTGTGTTTCCCCAGCGGGCCGTGGCAAACACCACGGCAAGTCAAATTCGGGCAGAAATAGACAAGTGATGCAAAACCATAACATTTCTCCCACAGCCAGAACAAGGCGCTGGAGGCAATTTTGCAAAGGCTGGAAAAGGGAGGAATAAACTGTGACTCTGAGAAAGGTACTCAAAGACATGGGCAGAGGAGCCTCTGGGGTCCCTGTGTCCTGCCCTTGGAGGAGATGCACAGAGGAGACTTTGGATCCAGTTCACGTGGCAGAGGAGACTCTAGGGCCAAACCCCAAATACAGCAGGTTGCCAGGGGGCAAGCTGACAGTCCCCTTGGCGTTGCTGTGGCTAGATGAGAGAGGTAAGGAACTTACTTTATGGAGTTGAGTGCGAGTTGTTTTAAGGTCCTCAGGTCAGCATTCATCCCTCCGATGGCCATGAACACCTCGTAGAAGTCATAGGAGACTCCCTTTGCCCCAAAGATAGGGGGATCATCAGGACTGATGACAATGGGGTGCCCTTCAGCCATGAGGTTGGCTGCGGGGTGGCTCCGCAAGTCACCTACCAACAGCAGGACCTCGGTGGGGAAGGGTGGGAGACAACATCACATCAGGTTATGGCATTACGACACCCATCACACTGCCTGTGTCAGCAGGTAGTCATTAGGGAGGAAGAGTCTCTGGAGGGCTGCTCAGAGCATGTTAGGTGTTCTGCTCTGAACTGCTGCTCGAGGAGCCTACTCGTCTCCGCTGACTCTCCAAGGAGATTGGTGTCTTAAATTAATCACCTCAATCAAGGCCAGTGGGGTGAGTAACTTCTGTTTATTTATAACGATTTGACTGTGAGCGTTTCAGAAACAGCCTTTTGGTTGTGTATTTGCCATGACACTTAGCCCAGGGCATCTGGAGCTGGTATCAGGGTTCCATCCCTCAAGGTTCACACCGGTACATCTGTTCTGCTGCGCCCAGGGGACAACGGGCACCACGCTAATGTGTTGCAGAAGAGTTCCCCCTGGTTATGAATTCTACAAAACCAAAGTACTCCCAGTTGCAGCCTTGGCTTCTCAGCCTCCAGCCCTCCTGGCTTTGGCGTGTTTTCCGTGATATCTCTTTAGGCACCTCCCTGGCTCTGGGCCTCAAGTCCACGAGGGATAACTGCCTTCCCAGGTTCCTCTGGATAGGAATGTAAATGATTTTGAGCTGACTGCATTACAAGCCTTATACATAGACACACCATGTGTCTACGTAGCAGATTGCAGGGTAATGTGATGCAAAGGAAACCGAGCCAGCCTGAGTGCAACAAAACACCTAGCTGATACCAGCTCCCAGATGCTCCTAGCTGCTATGGTAAATCCCATTCCAGTGTCCCAGCCCCAAGACCTAAGCTCTTAGCAACATACCTGGTTGGAGATGGGACAGACTTCTACAGGAATATCCCTCTTCAGAGACAAATTTTTGGCTACTGGATGTTTGATGAGAGCAAGTCCATGGCCAATCCGGCTGGTATTCAGAAGCAAAGCGTCCAGCACGTTGTTGTCTACAGAGGTGCCCTGCCAGTCTGAGCAGAGACAAGTAAGGATCACTGAAGTGCTGCGAGGAAATATATCTTCTCAAACTGCTAGATGGTTTTGTTAACAGGTGTCTCAGTTGCAAAGTGAGAGGGTTGCTCATGCTCTGAGTTCCCACTTGGTGTTTTCAGTGAAACAGGGATCCAAATCTGCCTAGGACATTGCCCAGCATAGAGATACCCACTCATCTCAAGCAGCTTTAGATGTCCACAGTATCGCTCTTACAGCTAAGCTAATCATGATCTTCACACTTACCAGTCTCCCCAGCGTGGAAGAAGTATGGCAAGTTGACCCCCAGGGAATACGGGATGGTCAGGGCATCCTTCAGGTCCCACAAAGAATGACCTTCATCCTCATCACCAACCTGGGGGAAAGAGAAAAGGTATTTTTGAAGACGCTCTGGAAGATGGTGGGACTTGCAGGTATGTATCCCTGAGGTGCCAACTGTACTGAAATTACGAGGCTGTGGGGTAGGGAGCTGATTCTTTCGGGGGATTTTGTCAATCACCCTCAGCAAAATCCTTCGCTGGAGGATTCGTCATTCATTTCCACTGATTTCAGTAGAGCAGCAGAGGATCTGGCTCTGGTATAGAACATATGCCATATTATACACGTAGTTCTATCACACCTCCAGGGGTTAACTCAAAGCCACAGAAGAAATACGGTTACCAGGTCGAAGCCTGCCAGAGTGTCTGGGAAGCGGGCTCTGAGTGCCATGGCAGTGACGATGGCTTCTTTAATCTGGGAAACGTTCAGCATCCTAAAGAGCAAGAGAGAGAAAGCAGTGCAGAGGCTCGCTCCCACCGGCCTGCCGCCTTTGGGTTTGAGTTGTGAAATGGGGCCCCCAGGGGCATTTCCAAAACGCAAGTTGCTCCTGAATCTGACAACCAGCTTCAGGTCTCCAGAGTAAAGCAGTAGGAAATTGATACGACGAAAAGAAACCTCTGAATGACCAGGAAATGCCCAGCTAGACCCTGCTGTCACTTGAGTTGAGGCACACTTGTCTAAGACTCGTTCCCCATCTACTGAGCAGGGAGCACAACAGCATGGAGAGAAAATGTTTAATTTTGTTGTTTGTTTTTTTTTTTTCCTCTCTACTGTTTTGCTGGGATTTGGGACGGTAGTTGCATTTCAAGAGAGTTTTAAATTTAGATTTCTTCCAGCCCTATCGGACTTCAACACCACAGTGCATTTTACAGACAGATTCTGGCTGTACCCAAGCTGGCCAGAGGGCAAGCCAGCTCTGAACTGGCCATGGCATCGTGCCGAGCCAGAGCGAGCGAGTGCTGCTGGGAGGTCTGTTCTATTTGCTCAGCATCACCTCGCATGACTTCGTGGCATCTGGCTGACTTGGAGAACAGCCTCGTGCCCGCCTGCAAACAGCAGCACGAACATACCGTGCCGGGAGAGCAGCGTTGGCAGGGCCCCCCCGAGGACCTTTGCGATACCAAGTGCCCATACTCGGGCACTGCGCTCACTGCTTCAGCATCCGCGGAGAGGAGGAGTATGTTCCAGGCTCAGGAAGAGGGCACACACGGCTCGGATGGGCACGCAAGCCAGCAGCCCTCCCCTTGCTCTTCTCCACACCCAGGGCTCGCAGACGCTTGTCTCTCCGGCGCACGCCGCGAGCTAACCCTGGTCGCTTCGCACGTACGCCGACTTAGATAGATGATTCCTCACCCTCAGCCTTTTACACGTGCCAGGGAATGCTTCGGGAGTCAGTACCCCGGGTCTGACAACGCATGCGGGCATCGCTAACCGACTTCAGCCCAGCCCTCAGCATCGCTTTCCCTGGAACCGCCTGCATCCCTCTCCCCACCGCCGCCTCCGCTGTAGCGCGGCCAGCCATGCACGGGTGCTCTTAGCCCCGCTCAGCCTCTACCTGTGTGCTGTAAAGATAATCTTGGCTCCAAGGAAGTCAGGGTGCTCCTTCACAAACTGCCTGGTCACTTCCTGATAGGTTGCCACGGACCATGATTTGTCGTGCCGGGTGCCATCCTGTTCGTACACCTGCAGGACGGAAAGCACGCGGTGAGCAGAAGAAAGAAGAGGCGTTTTATTGGAGGGTGGGAGAAATGAACTGAAGAAAACCTGGGGAGAAGGAATGTGCTGCGGTCCTGGCAACAGGGCAGGAAAAAAAAGCAGTTAAATCTGTGCAGAACATTTTCTTCTTGAAGCCTTTACCAGCTGGCAAGAGCCAAGGAGTGGTTTTCCTCCCTCCTATGGGATACAAGAAACAAGTTTCTCCCTGTTCAGACATGGCAAGCGAGTGCCCTTGAGTACCCAGAGGAGACCATGACCTCTTCCTCATGTCCGTATCAAACTGGAGCGCTTTGCCCAGCCGTCTGGCAGCTCACCCGTGCCCTGTGCCTGGCAGTGGCAGTCTGTCAGCCGAGGCAGCCCCAAGGCACACGAGCTCCATCAGCTACCAGCTGGGCCGGGCTTCTGCTCCCCTCTGCCAGAGGTTTGCTCCGTGACATTGAGTCAGTCCTTTAGTCTTGCCGTGCTTTCCCAGTTCTCTGGCTGCAAACTGGGAAAAATAATCCTTTAGGCATGCTCTGTCTCACCGACTTTGAGTTCCTCATGACCAGGGCTAGGCACATGGCTTTCGCCTCGATTTTGGCAGAAGCGTAGACCCTCCGTGCCCCGATTGATGCTGACACACAAAGTCACTCCCAGACAGTGACTGGAATCGCTCCCTCTGTTCTCTTCTTACCCTTCTCACCTTTCTTTTCTCCTTCACCCTTCTTCTCTACCCTTCAACTGGTCCACTCCACCTTCTTGCTTCCCCTCCGGCGCTGCCCCCTGCAGCGATGCCCCTCGCTGAGCCCCTGCGCCCCGTCGCGCTGCCACCTCCCCCTGGCAGGCACCGGCGGCCGCCAACGCTCCGAGGGAATTTTCCCCTCCTGCAGCCCGTGGGAACGTGAGACTTTCCACGGCTGAATTTGCAAACACAGCAGGGTCTGGGGGGGCTTTTCCGCAGCGTTTGCTGTTCCGCACTAAATCCCAACTTTCGTTTACGTTACTTCAGGGCCCGCTTCTGGTGGGCTTTGCCGCACGGCGAGCTTTTGCCGAGTGTCACGTCCTCGTAGAGGATCTCCGGCCACGTAAGCATCTCGCTATTCCCCTCACACCCTGCTCACCTCGACTTTCAGGACAAAGGGTTTCCCTTCCCTCTCACCCAGCCTCCACCCCGGTGTGCTCGCAGCGTGCCAAGCTGAGCACAAGCAAGCCCGGGAGGCTCCGGAGGCTCCTGCGCCTGGAGCCAGCATTAGTGGCTGGATGGGAAGCCAACCTTCCCTGCCAAGCCTCTTTTCAGAAGACATTGCAACCATGTCTGAGGGCTGCCGGTAAACGCAGGGTGTTTTCCTGCATCCGAGCTCGGATCATGGCAGATACTCTTGGCCCAGAAACCTGTGTGCCCTGGGGGGATGCCAGCACTCGCGCTGTCTCACAGCGCAGGGATTTTGACATTGCTGTTATTTTCTCTTTCCAGGTACCCCAAGACAGATGGTGACTGAGCTCAGAGCAACTGTCTCATGACCAGCCTCCAGCAAAGTAAGATATGGATAAGCTTTGTGGTCTTCTCCCTTTTTTTTTTTTTTTCTTTTCAGTACACCCTTCTCATCTCGGGCACGATGGAGCGCCGGCTTGCAGCCCTGACACTGAGCCCTGCTTTGCTACGGGGCCAGCCCGAGCCACAACAGGGCAGGGTTAGCAGCCCTGCTGCCCAGCTGCTGGGGGAATGGCATGCACAAAGCCAGATTTGCCTCCAAATTGGTCACAGCACCTGCCTGTCTCCTAACGGGGTGGCTGCGGAGGCCTGCCCAGCAGCAGCACTGGTTGCTGGGGCGCAGACACTCATCTCCACCAGCCATTGCATGCAAGGGCAGTGATTTGAGGAAGTTGCTGGCAGGCACGTTCAGGAGCTGGACCACCAGCGGGGCATCAACATGGCTACTCCATCCACTGGTCACCATGGTGCCAGCAGCAAGCTGCTACTTGCGTTCCCACGCACAACCCACCACCACCGGTGGGTCCTTCATGTGCTGCCGGATGGACCTTGTGCAGCAGCTTCGTTCCCGTTGCAACGGCCTGTTAAGAACACGGAGGTAGGTGGCAAAGTGAGGAGCAGTGGACCTGGTTTATTTGCTTTGGTAAGGCATCTGCCTCTCCGACAGAGCTCCCACCCCCATGGTGCCCCACTTGGAGCTGGTCTGGAGAACTGTATGGAAAACGTGTGCCTGCAGTGTTGAAATTGCCACTGGAAACGTGGGAATGGTTATAGGCTGAAGAGCAGTAGTGGGGTCTGCTGGTGCTTGGGAAGGTGTTGGGACAGTGTGGGATTGTGGAACAGTCTGACCAGCTCCAGCTGATGCGCAGGGAGAAAGGCCTAAACTATTACCGACAGATTTTTAGCATTAGTGGCAATAAAAGGAGCAGTTCGTACTTCACATACATAGCCAAAATTTTAGGTTGCCTGCAAACTGTGGAAGACTCTGCTTTGCCAATCGGTTTACTAGCCTGCTCAGAGAAATTGTTCTCAGATAAGCTGTGGATTTAAAATAAGGTAACTATTCCAGAATAAGTCTCTGTTTAAGACGGGAAGTTGTTCCAGAAGAGCTGCCATAAAAGAGGCGATTCTGGTGCAGCCGAAGCCGAGATACATCTTCCCAAACGGCAAGATTTTGGCAGCTCCCACTCAGACTGTGCAATGCAGTTTTGTGCTTTTGCCACAGCAGGTATCTTCCTTAGCCGTTAAGAACAAAGCATCTCTCACTTTCAAGCCCTTGCCTATGCAAATCTCCAACAAAGACTTTCAAATATGATCAAGGTTTTCCAGCATCCTTAGAAGGGCAGGTATGCAAACATCCAAACAGTAAATTCAAGATAGGGCTTGAGAAGAGTTATGGAGAAAGAAGGATTTAAAAGAACACTAGAGAAGCCAAAAAATACGTACCGGAGGCAGGATAGCTCTTATCTCGACATACTGAATGTTGTCTTCATAGAGCTCCAGCAGCCCTTGGTAGAAATAGGCCTTGAACACAGGTGCATAGCAGATAAGTCCAGAGGCAATGAGAAAGACTTCTTCAAATCTTTTCCAAATGAAAGTCTGAGAAGGGTAGGCCAGCTCAGGATCATCCGTTAGCAGGGTCAAGTTTCTCAGCAAGCTGTAGAAAAGGGTGAAGAGAAGAGGAAGAATGAGAGGAACGAACAAGACGACTGGCTTCCAGCATGGAAAAAGCCTCCGGCTGGCAGCTGGCTGTTCAGTACAGGAGGAAACAGGTTCCCTCCAAGATAGGTGTGGGTTTTGTTGTCAGAGACCAAGCTTTGGGGACGTGACACTCGCCCACCCACCTACTCTGGGGTGCAGCAGGGCACGTGTTCTTTCAGCAGGACCAAGAAAAGGTGCAAAACCGTTCCTGCCACAGCAGGGGCCAAGATCTAACTCGGAGCCTGTTGGCACTGCAACACAACAGGTGGAACAACGACTGGTGCAACTACGAAGCATTCCTGTAATTTTTCTGCCACCTATATTTACTTCTCTAATGGCTGGTACAGATAACAGCCGACAGGTAAAAAGTCATTCACTACAAGCTGAGTTACAAGCAGGGTAAGACTAGGTGTTCAAAACCTGCCCCTTCCTTTTTTGAGGGCAAAATCTTGAGGATTAATAGAGTTACAAAAGCAAGTATGATGTTTTTATATCATAAGAATTGCACTCTGCTACCCGGGGGTATCCTTAATCCAAAATTAGGTTAGTACATTACTCCTGCAGATGATATGTTCTCCCAACCATCTTCAACGCACGTAAAAAGTTGTGACACCCGGCCCTTTGTTCGTCACCTAAAGGCAAACTGAGTCTCCAGGAGATGCCCTGTACTGGGCCACCATCAACCTTCTTACTAAGCCTGTAACTTGCCCCGGTACCTTTGTATTGTCAAAACATGTCATTTAATGCAAGCAAGGGGAAAATAATTGTGAATTAAAAATCCTTTCCCCCCACCAGTGGGCAAAGTCTAAACGGCGATACGGAGGTGATGAACTACATTCCTGGGTGGACAAACTGAAGCCATCGCAGCAAGCCATGGAGCCAGTCGCTTGCAGGTGGGTGGGTGTACCAGTCCGGCCAGGCCTGATGCTTATCTGGGATCAGGGGCTAAGCAGGTTCAGATAGAAATACCTTCAACCATGCTTCATCTTTCATCCAAGTATATTGTTTCCCCTCGATAACAGCTACTGATCTTTATTAAAGTTTTGTGTTTGATGTCTTGGCCTCCATCCTCGTGCAGCGCTCTGCTCTGTTATATGGGAGGTGTGGGTTTGATTTGTGCTCTTATTATCTTCTTCCAGGAGGCTTCTGTGGATGGAATGAAAAACCTCTCTGCTACAGATGTGAAATGCGATCTGGTCCAAGCTCATAAACTAAGACATCCTGGGCAGAGACATCCCTTTTGAGTCGCTCCATCCTGCCCAGAAGACAAAGTCCGTTTCCCCAGCGTTCGCCTGCAGTTTCACTCTCTAAGGACCCTCTTCCAGCGGCTGCAGTCTCATTTCTTCTTCACTCCACTAATTTCTTTGCCAGGAACAATTTTAGAAGCAAAACTCTACGTAAAGAGACGCCCATACCACGCTAAGGATGAGATTTTAAATGCTCAACAGTCAGGAAAATTCAGAGTTAAGGTTTCTACAGCAACTTCGCCTCTGCCCTCCCGCGCATTACAGTAGGGGCTTTGGTGCCATTATCACAGGACACTGGGCAACCCCAGCTCCTGTTTGGTAGTCCAAGCGACCAAAGGGGTCCGTGCTGGACCGTGTCAGGGCAGGCAGTGTTTTGGGTGGGCAGCAGGGAGCACGCCGCAGTGGGAAACACCATAGCATCACCCTAGAAACCAGGAATGCAGGAGCCAGGGACATCTCGAAGGCGCCGATCCAGCTGCTGGAGCTGTGGTGGAGACCAGCCACTGGCGGAAGGGATGTGCTGCAGCTTGTTGGGGAGGGGAGAGGAGGTTTTGTGTGGTAAGAACTGGGGAAAAGAGACTTTTCTGCTCCCCTCCTGGCCGAAGGGCAGCTCCTCGCCAGCCGAGCGGGGCTGTTCCCACCAGCCCTGCAAGCACCAAGGGAAAAACCTGCCCGTGGATCAGAAGGTGATGCAAGCCCGATCTCGCCAGCTCCATTTCGGATAAGGACAGGTGCTTAGTCGGGCTCCCACCACCTTCTCCCCTCATCCTGTGAGAACTCGGCTCCTTCGGCAGCGCGCGCACGCGCGGATCCCCTCCCTGCCTTTCAATCCAGCTGTCCGAGCTTGAGGTTGTTTGCTTAGCCTGTGCTCTTGGGCTACAAACAGCAATAAATCCCCGCACCGCCCTGCTCCTAAAAGCACATCAATCAAATTGTGCTTTTTTGGCAATCCCCTCCCCTTTGAGACCGATTATTGATCCCTGTAACTGTCGAAGATTTATTGCGTAATAGCGATCCGCCCTTGATAATCGGATCATCTCCGAAGGGTTCAGGGGCTTTTGCCATCAGTAGCTCAGGCAGACGAAGCAAAGCTTCAGAAATACATTTTTTGCCTCTTTTCTGGAATGGGCCCTCGCCAGGGATCAGGTGCAGATTGCAAACATCCTCCCGTGCCGGGTCATATGGGCACTGAACGATGCCGTCGCAACGCGTACGCCCAAAGGGGCCCCACCAAAACGACCAGCTAAGGATGGACTGCGGCTTTGCTTTTTCTTTTCCTGTTTTTTTTCCCCTGTTTCGTTTTCTCGCGCTGTATAATGCAGAAGCGAACGGGTTCGTTGCCTTGTTTTGAAAGGGATTCTTTTTGCTGCTTCTTTTTCTGTTCTCGATGGGTAATTATACCCTTCTCCTCACTGTAGTATCTGAATGTCTTCCAGTGGTGCATTAAATAGTGTGACTAACATCTGTCACATGTGGTTCATTCGCTTTCTCTCGCTCGCTCTCGTCCCCTCTTCTTCTCCCCAAGGGGAGACTTGTGGAGGGAGCGGAGTGCTTTGTTTCCGTAGTGGATTTTTATTTTTTTTTTGTCCTTGTGATGCACACACTGCTCTGTTTTTCTGTGAGACAGGGCAGTCGGGGGACACGGAGGGGAAGGTGATGGTGGTCCGGGCAGCCGTTGGCTCCCAGGGGAGTTGTCCCCACAGCCTCGGCCGTAGTGTCAGCTCCCGCACGGATGACTTCATCCCAGTGATGGAGAGCTCCGCTGGGCCGCCGGAGCGGAGCTGCTGGGCTCGGCTTTAATCCTCGGGCTGCTGGCGGCGGGGGGTGCAGTGGTGTTTTACAAATATCTGGAATGTCAACGCCGTTTCCCTAAATATCTAGGGGCACATTCTTGCTTTCGAGACGGTGGCCGTTATGTTGCATCTCGAGGCAAAAAACGGCATTCTACTATATCGTAATTGATTGTGAAGTGAGTAAGTGAGGACTGGTTTTTCTTTTAAAGTCTCAAAGCAAAACTCCCTTTCTTTCTCTGTCTCTTGGCCCACAGCCTCCTGACTCTCCTAATAGCATCCCTTTGGAAGCTTACCAGTAACAGAATACTCCAGGGTCTTGGCCCATAAGACATGTGTTTCGAATAGGAACGACTAAACCTTCTTTTGAGGGAAACAAACAGAAAGACTTCCTTCCAAAGCACACACACGCAGATGTGTACCTATGCATAGTGCCCAAAAACGCAGACAGCCAAACTGTAACGCAGATACCTCTCTCCCTCACCCCTTCCTGGTCAGGAATGCAGGAAGGTGAAAGAGGTGCAGCCTCTCGGAAACATTTCCACTGTTCCCTTCACATTTGCTGATCCACCCTGTCTTGCCTGAGAGCTCTTCCCTGCTGCCATATTCCCTTGATACTTCCTTGAAACCACCCAACTATCCATCCGTTCCTTCCTCTGACATCTGCTTTCTCTCAGCTTGTCAGTGCTCAAGGGCAAAGAGGAGCGCAGGGAAGAGGTAGCCTGGGATGCACATGTTCAAGAGACTGGGAGAATTTCCAGAAACTGAGAAGCAGAACAGATTGGGGCCTATTCCTGGCTAGAGACCTATTTCCAGGCGGCCAAAAAACATTCCTAACCCCTAGACTAGTACCCAGGGATTAGATGAGAATAGGAGGGGAAGTGCCTCAATGTGGCTGTTGTTCATGTGTTTGCACATTATGTGCAATGACTCCTCTGCGATTTTGCGGTGATGAGTACACAAGGGCAAGGAATGAAGCACAACATACTCAAATGAGTAAGTCTGAGCACCCAGGGTGCGAGAGATCCAAGTTGGTACTTGGCTGTGGCACGCGTTTGCTGAGGAAGATCACTTAATGGATCTCTGCCTCGGTTTCCCCTCCGCCCATGGAGAGACCCTTGTGGTGGGGTCTGTCTTGCGTCCCCATGCAGTTCCTGCTGCTCCAAAGTCCTGCTTTGACTTGTGCCTACTAGACGTTGTCGGACAACTAATACAGAAGAGGAATGTGATAACACTGCCTCTGAAAAGAAGTCGTGTTTCCAAACAGGACCACAGGGAACCAAACAATGCACAGCTCCACCCTCCGAGGTGTGTAGGATGCTGTGGCCTCTAGCCTCAGCCAGCAAGGGGCGTTACTCTACAGAAATACAACCAAAAACAAATACAACGAAGGGTTGCTCCTGAGATGATTCTGAAACACCCAGTTCGATTGCGTGGGCTTTAAAGAGGTGAAGCTGTTTCAAAATCCAATCTCTTGCACATTATTTATGGGTCTCCCGGTGGGGTTGAAGAGAGCTGGGGCCATGGTCTTTCCGTCGTCATCACTCCCAGTAGAAATGGAAGGGAGCTAATGGGGAACCAGTTTTATCTTTAGAAGACGTATGTAAGTGACTTGTCACTGGATCTGATTTCTTCCATCACAGGTCAGGGCAGTTGTGATGGAAGACAGGATATAAAAGGATATAAAAGGATATAAAAGGTCAAGAGTCCTAGGTCTGGCACTACCTTCTCCTTCCCTTCTGGAAACGCTCAGACCTCTGCTGGGTGCCCCGGAGAGCCAGCTCCCTCTGCCCTGCCCCTTGCTGTTGTTGGGGAGGGAAGGCAATACCATGGCAAAGGTTTGGCAGCTCCTCGGCTTCCCAATCTGACCTCTTTCCCAGATCTGTAGGGCACAGAGCCCAGACAACTTCCATGTGGAGGGGATACCAACTCCCTAAGTGTTCACAGGTCTCTATTTAAGAGCACACACCCTCACTGAAGTTCAGTACAGTAAAAAACCCAGGAAGTTTCACTTAGAAAATACCATAATTAGGGTCACCCATGTCACCTTAATGCAGCCTTCTCCTCATGTGTCAGCGTGGCAATACTGTCTTTAATTACATGACACCCCATACTATTTTTTCCACGGGACCCCAGCCCCCCGGAGCGCCGCGGACAGCGGTGCCCTCTGGATGGATCACTACTCAATATTTTCCTTTGTCCTCACCACTCAGTGTCTGCCTTCATGCATTATTTAGCGTGCTCTCTCCAGCCCCCCCGCATGCCACGCAGAACTACACGCTTCCTCCTGGCCTTTTCCACAGGGCTTTGTCCTGGGGTCAGTGGCCCCTGGATCGGGAGGTAGGGCTCCCTCTTCCTGCCCCCACCAGCTGGAGGGGGAGCCAGATGTTGAAACCCACCTGTAAGTGATTAAATGGTAGGTGGCTGCTGAGCAGCCAACTAACACCTGGTCCTGATAAAAGGCTGCGAGCAGTTAAGGTAGGAGGTCCTGCAAAAGAGGGAGCCATGCCTTGGGGAGCCATGTGAGGTGTGAGCTCTTGGACAGCTATAAGAGGCCTCACCAGTGAGGGGAGAAGCTTTATTAGCAAGAGGGTGTTGAAGGAGGGGAGTACTACCAGGTGGAGGACCTGTGTTGTAGGATTTGTTGGCTCAGCCTGTGCCCAGGCTGAGACCCAACCCCTTGCTTGAGGGAGGAGGCCAAGTTGAAGTTCCTGGTGCCTGAGGGACCTGTTGGGAATGAGCACCTCATGCTTCAGAATGGTGGGTACTAGTGGGGTTTGAAAGAAAACAAGGATGGTGTTTGGAGGGGGGAGGCAGGGTTGGGTTTTCTTTTGAGTTGCTTTGGCTCTTTTTGTTAGAGCAGTAACTAACATAAGTAGTTTGCTCAGTTTCTTGCTCTGAATCAAGATGATGACTTATTTACAAAACTTATAAAATTGCTTCTTTGCTGTTGGGGAGAGCCTGTTCCTCAGCTACCTGACTTTCTCATGCTGTTCCTGGCTACCTCAAGGATGAGGCAAGCTGTTTCACCATGCAGCCCTGTCTCGTGCTGGGAGCATGTCCAGCCTGGGTGCTAAGGAGAGGTGAGGGCAGGTCATAAATCTCCTTAAACCACTGTCTTCGACATGTCTGTGCAAAGGACCGGAGTGTGAGTGCACAGAAAACTTCAACTTTGATGGTGTCTGACTCTGGTGTACTTAGTGCTGCAACCTTCAAGTTGTTATATTGCTATTTCCTTGGTCTGCGTACGCAGCCTAAACCAGAGTTCTCTGCTTTCAGAGCAGCAAGCAACTGAGAAAGCTGGACCAGAATGATCCTGTTGGCTACACAATGCTACTGTGAAGTACCAGCAGGCTTGCAACTCCTCTTCACTCACCTGCTATCGAACTCGGTCACGTTGCGCAGCTCTTTCCGGTAAGTCTCCAGCAAAACCCACTGGGAGCACTGGGCTGGCACTGGGTGAGGAGGGTGAGGCTCGGAGAAGCGAAACCGGACGGTGCCTGTGTGCGTGAAGCAGATGTAGCAGTGGGGGAGGTAGGTGGCATTGTAGACCAGCCAGTCCACGCTCAGGATGGCATAGTCATGCAGGTGTAAGACAGCACCTGGTGGGACGAAAAGTATGGTCTAATGAGACAAGGCAACTGAAAAGAAGGAACAGAGTTTTAATGTGATAACAGTTTGAGTTTTGCCCATCCAGGGGCATCTGGAAATGCTTCTAGATGGCTGCGAGTGACCTCTCCCAGCAGAAGACAGAGCTGCTGCTCTGCCTCCCCTGTGCTGGGGGATGTGGCCCCCTCCACATCAAACGCAGGGCAGGCAGAGCGTGACAGCTCCCTGGCAGCAGAGGGAGGGGGGAAATCAATAGGGAGCTCTCCTTCTCCACTGGGATGGAAAACGCTCCGAGTTATTAAAGGTCTTTCAGACAGACTTTGCTGTGAGCTGGCTCAGGCCCCACTGATTTAAAGAGGAACTCGCACAGTAGGCAGCAGTTTACAAGGCGTACTAGCGACTGGCAGACCTGGAGCAAGCCTCTGTATCCAGGCTCTTTGAATGCCAGCCTTATTTCTTGCATCTAGTCTCTTCTTTCATCGCTCTGGAACTCTGGCGTACACCAAAATCCCAGACCCTGATACACTGGGGAGTTGCACTCGGATGCAGAGGTACCTTCTACTTCCATCCCGTATCGAGAGCGTGCTCGCTTACGTTGTGCATCTGTTGCTGGCCAGCACGAAGGGCCTTTGGGATGCTCTGTTATTGTGCAGTATGTTGGCAAAGGCTGGTCTTCCTGGCATAGGAAGCATCCTCTGCATGCTCATCTTCCTCAGCCCACCCTTTCATTTTGCTAAAATCTCTCCTGTCGCAGAGACTTGAGTTGTCCTTGAAGTAAACTTCACCTCTGTTAAGGGAAGATGCTGTGAGAGCTGAAGTCTTACAGATCTGTATTTTATTAGCTTAGGGGAGACCTCATAGTCAAAAGAGTTTTGATGCCCTTAGGGTTAAATGGAGAACATGAGTAGGAGGAACGAAACAAAAGACTGGCATGCATGTGACATTAGACAAGCTTCCAGACTATAATCTACAGTGGATTAATCTAATATAGACTAGAAGGCCTATAATCTATCATTAAAGAGGATGTGACTGTTAAGATGTTGAGCTACTGTGGTTGCTGCTCTCCCCAGAGCTAGCATGACAGACTGGGCATGCCATAGCTGTCTAGGTCTGAACCTTCTCTCATGGGCAATGCCATCCTCTCTCCTACGTGGAAATCACAAGAGTGCTTGAAACTGCAGTAATTTCCCAGGGGCTCTGATCAAGACAGGCCTCTAAGACTAGGTCCTACTCAAGCTGCAAGGATGTCATCTTAGGCTTAAACACTTAGAGCTCTTGCAAAGATTCTGAGAACCCATTTTAGTATCTCCTGGATTGAAAAGTTCATTCTTTATTTTGATTCCTCCTTGGTATCAAAGATGCCTCATGGAAGAGGAGAGTACTTTTAATTTCCTCATTATTCAATTCAGCAGGGAAAGGGTAATGGCAACTCTGACATCCCAATCATTTATGGTAACAGATTAGGATGCTGCAAGCCAGGGATCCTCATCTCACACCAGAGGCTGGGAGGAAGGAGCTGGGAAGTGAGGAAGATTGCCTTTATCCATGTGCCAGCGTCACAGCCTTGCAAGTGGATAACACTTCTGTGGAGAGGCTGACTCCCAGATCGTCCAAAGCAGGCCACCAACCTGTTTCCAGGCAGCCATGTGGGCAAGGCCATGCAACTCTGCATCTAAAGAGGGTCCGCTGGGAAGGGTGAACATAGTGTTCAGAGTCACAGGGGTATTGGGAATGTCCGCTGCAACTGTCTCGTATCTTTAGTTGAAGAAGGCGTCTTGTTCAAATGCTTCCTTACTGAACCAGAGGTGCAGAGGGAGAAACTAGTCAGTTAGGAGCTGAGGCCAGCCTCCTGCTTCTCTGCTGGACTGTCAGAGGCTCAGGGACATGGGGACACCAGGCTTTCTGCTGCACAGCCTGGGAGCCTTGAAATGGACTGCAAATGTCCTCGCCTCCTTTCCATCACAACCCGGAGCACTGGGCTTTCAAACACTGCTGTGTCCCAGCTGCTCATCAGAGGGTGCACAGGGTGATGTGGTGAAGATATTGGGCAATCTCCTGCCATTATCTAACCTAGAATGTTCCAAAAGCCTTAAAAACTATGTGTGTGCTGCAAAGTGCAGAAGCCCCTGTTGGCACAGGGCATGGCAGCCCATTGGCACACAGCTTGCTGCGCAACGCTGCCTCTAAACTAAAGACAAGAGGAGAAACACCTGCCCTTGTAAGCAGGGATCTCCAATAGGTGCACAGAACAGAACCTGATTGAGAAAGACTAAGGGAGACAACACAACAGTTCCTATATTGTGTTCTGCAGGTCACATCAACACAGGCTTCGACTTCCATTCAACAAGTAAAAAAACTTGCGGTGTTGGAGGTAGCACCTTCCACCTCTAGTGCCTTTAGACTTGCAGGCCTGCTACAGAACCACCTGCCCAAAAACTTACTGGGGGATGCAGAGCTTTTGGCTAGGAGGTGGGCGAAGGCAGGGTTGGTAGCATGTCTGTGGTATGTGTGGAGGTAAAAATAAAAAAAAAAAAAAGGCCCTGGCTGGAACATGCTGAACAAACACAAGTGTCTTTGATGTCTGGTTGTCTTTGCTTCCTCTGCCCTTTCTCCATGCTTGAAAGGCTGAAGGATCCATATTGTAAGTTATAGCAAATGCTACAATTGCTGGAAACGTGTATTCATCCAATCCATCCCCCTCTTCCTCTCTCCCCCTGCCCTGTTCCCGAGCTCAGAGGCAGGGCTCTTCCTGGAACCCAGGAGCATGATTTACAGCTCTGGTAAGCTCGCCTGCCACCAAAGCTCTGCCACATCTCCTTGTGCTTTGCCGCAGCTGCTCTGGCATGGAAAGCAAAAGGTGAGGGGAGGATGACTGAGATGAGCAGCCCCCAGGCCAAGCCTACCTTTCGGCATGCGCTTCAGGATGCTGAACACGGCGCTCTGGTCAATGAGGCTTTTTGCCCGAAAGAAGTGCATGCTTGGAGGAAACTGTCCCGTGGCCGTGGCGGTTGCAACCTCCTTCTTCTTGAGGTTTATGAGCTTTGTACTGAGCTGCTGTTCCTGTCTGCTCAGCACCAAGTTGCCGCCTGTCTGATGGGCTTTCTCCTCCTGCATTAGGGCGTCTCGGTCTTTCCAGAGCGGGGTGGGAAGGCAGAGGGAAGCCAGATTCAGGAGAAGGTATGCCAGCCTTATTCCTTGCCCAGGTGAAGGCTTCATCTTAGCACTGCACCTGAGGGGGGAAAATAAAACCAATCTGGAGCACTAGTGTAGGTCAGAAGGTGACATCTTAGCGATGATCCATCGGGATGTCATTGGCAGCTGTTGCTGCCCCATCCTGCCTAAGTAGTGGGTTAATTGGATGTTTAGTGCTGGGGGGGGGTATCTGGTACCCATGTCCCCTGTGTTTAGGACTATGTGTTCACACACTCCCCCTGATGCTGTCTGCACACAGCAAGACAGTGGGCAGGGTGGAAAAGAGATGTTGCTCCCGGGATCAGGCTGGCGGTGCATCGCACAGACCTGCAATCTGGCCGAGGTCTTGCCCTGGCATGGGGAGGTGGGAAGGTCAGGATTCTGGCTTACAAGCTGGGATGGAGCCCCCTCAGAACAAGGGGTGCTGGTGACCAGGTGCCAGCTGTGCTGCCAGTGTCCCAGAGAGGGAAGGAGGGGTGCCACAGCATTTGAGGGGCTTTTGTTTTTTGCTTGAGCTAATCTGATCCCGATGCCCTACAGTAACATCCTTGTTGCACCCCTATAGCACGTCCCAGCTATCAGAGGGGTTAATTTATGGGTAGAAAACCCTTGGCTTCCCCTGCAGTGATGGAGGCGTGTCCCTTCCTCACAACCACAGAAGAAAAGAGGACGGAAAGGAGATCATGGGAGTAGTAAGAGATCACAGGAGACAGGCACGTATGAACCCAGAGAACTCTGCCTGTCCCAAAAAAAGCACAGCTGCAATATAATCCTTCAATACCAGGCTTTAGTGACTCTCCATACCAGTCCCTCCAGAGCAAAGCAGGCTGGAGAAAGGCTCAACGTTTCGAAACGTTCCCCTGTGAATTACACAGTCAGTCCCTGCTTGCGCGTCTGTTTTCTGCTTCCAGCCTCTCCTCCACCCGTGGGGCCTCCAGCCTCTGCCCCATCAGTGGGTCCCAGGGGACAAAGATGTGCTGGGGGAGCAATCTGCTGGGAACAGAGAGGGGGGTGTTAGGCACTGCCCCGTGTCAGACCTGGCTCTGAACTCAGCGAAAGAGACATCCTAGAAGGCACTATCTTATCCTTGGGGAGGCTGACTCACTTACTGTTAACTTTCCTCCTCCTTGCATCCAGAGCTCACCCAGCTGCCGCCCGAGAGAGCCGGGAACAGTTATCTCTCTTGCAAGCCAGCGCTGTCCCAGCAGAGATAGAGGGGCAGGATCCGTCCCGGTGGTGCTGAGCGAGGCTCCCGCCAGTGCAGATGGTTCCTCTTCCTGTGCGGCCGCTCCGGCTTGCTCAGCTTTTATTTCTCCCCGTCCCGTCCTCACCACTTCATGAATATCTAAAGAGGAGGAGGAGGCAGGGGAGGTGATGAGAAAGCAGGACGCAGGCGGCTGAAGGGAGCTGGGCTGGGAACTGGGGGGGCCAAAGCAGTGGGGTCACCTATGGGAACCTCTCCAGCTCCCACACAGAATAGAGTTGGGATCTTTAACCCATTGTTGCCCCGCTGCGAGGTGATCGGGGGCTGGTCTGTGCAGCCCTCCTGCGTACCCAGCTTTTAAATATCCTGGAAGAAACGCTCAGGCATGCGTTCCTGGTATGGGGAAACTCTTAAGCCCTGCTCAGGCTGTCCCAGGGGTACACAAGAGCTTGGGTATCCAATTTAAAAAAAAAAACAAAAAACAAAAAACACCACAAAACAATTCACAACAAATATTGTAATCTCGCTGTTTTATTTTGCACAGTTGAGTGGACTCAGTTTTAAAGTTATTTAAAGCAGATGTTACATAAACAGCTTCCAGTGGAGAACAAAGTCCATTTTGTTTAATTTAATCAAAGTTTTAATGGTTTTAATTTTTTTATTAAAAAAAAAAAACCTCTTAAGCCACGAGCTATTGAAAACAACCCACAGCAATCACAAAGACGGTTTCCAAGGCAGAGAAAGTAGAATCTGGCTGATGATACGTTAAATTTCATTAGCTGGCATCACTGCAACAGATTCAAAGCGAAGTGGACAGGCCTCCCCTCAATATCCCAGCTGGACACTTGCCAGCTTTCCCTCCTCTCCTGGTCTCTTCACCCTTTGCTCTCACCAGGTTTAGTCCCAGCATCCATACAGGGATCAGCCAGGATGCCCCCGATGCTCTCCGAGCGCCAGCTGGGGCAGCGTGTCTGGAGGGTGGCTGCGGCCCCTTGCCCGCTCCTCAGCAGGATGGGGTTTTTCTGGCAGCCTGAGGTGGTCCTGCTCCCACTGTGCAACGGTCTGCATGCCAGGGGGGTATGGGGAGAGACCGCAGAGGGAAGCGTGTGGAAGGGGAAAGGGACGGTTCAGCAAGGACAAGAGTTCTGCCTACAAATACCTTCGAGGTAACAATACAAGCAAAGGAAGGAATTTGTTCTCGTTCTCTTGGAGTAGTAAAGCCTGGCGTTAAGACCATAAAACCCAATTTGGGTTAGGCAGTTAGGAAACCATCTCTGTGGTGAGCAGTCAGGGACTAGAGACAGGTTCCCAGGGAGGAGCATCAAGAAGGGTTAAAACGCTGTGCGAAGGACCTCAACTAACACCTCAGAAGCAGGCAGGGGTCTTGGAAATGCCTGCCAGAGCACCTCAGGGATTTGCAGCGATGGTTCATCCCAATAAATCGAGTTGGAAAAACAAAACCAAAGTACAGTGCTAAACCACTTCTTTAGTGGGACTTTTCCACGTAGGCAATTGCAGCCATTGCTAGGACGGATGTTGTAAGGGTCATGCAAGGAAATAAGAAAGTGTTTGAGATGCTTTTCTCTCTATTAAAACGTGGCACGTGCTCTGAAAACAAAAATCATGGGAGGCCAGCACTGGTGAGATAAGACCGCAGCTGCTTTTAGGCAGGATCCATCTGGACACAGTCAGTGGAAGGAGGGAGGACAGGACAACCCAAGCCAGAGTATGGTTGCCACCAGCCAGGAACCCCGTTTGTGGGAGGACCTGGGTTCCTCTAGTGCCTGCAGGCATTCCCAGCTCTGGGTTCAGACCTCCCTGGGAAGCAAGGCATGGTATAGGAAGACTTGCCCTGTATAAAGGACCAACATAGGGGTCATTTCCACACCGACCCGTCTCTTGGCTAGTTTGAACTCTTGCTGAGAAGTGGGTAGCCTGGCTGGAGGTTGTGTAACAGCTCTGTGTGTCTGTCTATGAGACCAGGATTGCAGTTCCTGTCCGGTCTTGACCGGCTCCTGAAATAATCTTCAACTCCCTGGCTCCGGTCCCGCTTGCTGTTTAGCTGGGGCTGAGAGGGGCACTAATGCCTGCTCCCTCCTCCAATGCCCCAGCTGTTCCCTGGTTTCTTGGGTGGTTTCTAGCCCATGCTGACCTCTCAGCTGCTGCAGCTGTACCTAGCAGGGTTCAAAAGCCCCGTTTCAAAGTTGTCATGGCTGTGCCTGTGCGAGCTGCAGGCACACCCTTCCTTTCTGCCCAGCTGCACATCAGATGCACAAGAAGCTTTAAATAGCCGGTGGCCACCACTTAGTGCTCTCAGTGAGTTCCCCTTGGTTCAGTTTCAGTTCTCTAGGTGAACCAGTTTGGGTTTTTTTTTAACCTTCTGAGCTTCTTGGAGGTGGCAGCTACCGTCTCCTCCAGCACGTTTCCCCATCTCTTCCTCCGGCATCTTCCCTGCTGCCGCAGCCGGGCGTCTGCTCCCACCGTTCAGTCCCTCGCGGCAGCAGTGGTGCGGGGGGCAGCACGGGCAGTCCCTGGCATCGGGGTGTGGGAAGGGGGAAGGACCACGGAGGAGGCAGCAACATGGGGCTTGCGGACGTTCGTTTTTTCACTTCGTCTTCCAGCTGGGCGTATCACTGGTGCTGCTCCGCAGCATCCTGCAAAGTCCGTCTTTCTGCTGCAGCCTCTGCACGGTGGACTGGCTTGCTGCGTGGGTCCTGGCCCTCGGGTCAGAGCCCTGCAGCACGTGTAGGTGACAGCAAAAGTTACAGCGATGACAAGCCCAGCAGAGGCTGGACCTAGGGGTGCTGCAGAGCCGGCTGTGTTTCCCGGGTGGGCAGCCCGTTTTGCCTAAGCCAAATCCAAAATGAGGACTGGTTTTGGTGGTACGGAGGGTTGGGGTGTCTTTTGGCTTCCTCGCCTCTCTGAGTACGCTGAAGTCTAAGCAAGCCGTGCTCTGGGAGCATCGCTGTAAAGCCAGGAAGAGAAGGTCGGAGCCGGGAAACGCGTTCCCAGCTCTACCAGTTAGCTCTCCTTTCCGTGCCAGCTGCCTCATTTGTGAAATGGGACCGACTCCCTGCCTAGCTGCCCTGCGTGACAGCGGGGATTATTTACTGTGTCTGCTGGGGAAATAGCCACGCTCCCCGGGCCAGCAGCTAAAGGGCTGCGGTTTTAAAGCGAGTCTGCCTAAGAGACACGCTCTGGTTTCCAGAGGAAAACTGTGAGGTGGGACAAGGGGCTGGAAGACAGCCGTAGTGGGCAGGCTGTGGACTTGAAGCCCTGCCTCTCTGCTAGAGGGGTTAGACTGCAGTGCCAGTCCCTCCTCCGAAACGGTCCCAGCCTCCCGTTAACGCCGGCAAAATGCTTAGAATGTGTGAAAGTGCTCAGTGCTATAAATTATTATCAAGAATAGACCAGCCCAGGATGAAACCTCCCCACTGGCCTGCTAATAACCTCTGCTTTGGTGAGGCTGGGCACGGGGTGTTTTGTTGTGTCCTCCCCCTCCCCTTGTGCCCAGCCGGGCAACAATATGGGCTATTTACCAGGCAAGCAAGGAGGTCCGTGGGAGACCCGCAGCAGAGAGGAAGCTGGCGTGCCGTAGGTCGTGCCAGCAGCATTGCTCCCCAGCCTACAGCCAAACTCCTCAAGGTGCTCCGTCCCTCTTCAGAAACCCTCCCTCCCCTAAGCTGCCCACCCATGCCTCCGTCCGTCTGTCCTTCCGCTCCTCCTCAGCCACGTCCGTGGCTATGTGATGATTTAAAATGAATAAGGCACTCGAGATGCTACAAGAACTGGAGCTGGTGGTGGAGAGAGCCAGGGAAAGAGCTAAACTCCCAGGTTAACGATGAATCACTCTGGGAGTGGAGCCATTGATTTGTCATCATTGCCCAGCTCCCAAATATAATAGCCGTGAATTCCTCTGACCAGCCACCGTGACGAGGTGCTTTGGGCTATTCCCAGCTCACTTGCAAAAATTCAAATCCACCTTGCTCCCGAGAGCAGGGCTTACAGCTCCGGGAGCCCGGCAGCTCCGTCGGCATTAACCCCCCAACAAGCGGAGCCAGCGGCAGCCTCCGCACACGCTGGGCTGTTGCTGCGCTGCTGCTAAGCTGAGCTCACAAATAAATAAGTCAAACTGCAGCGTTTCCTTCAAAATCCTCCCCCTCCTCCCCAGGGGTGTTCTGTGCTGCTGTCACTCCGCAGCGGAGGGCTGGGAAGGGGAAGGACAGGACAAAGCGAGGCGGTGTGTGTGTTAGCACCCTGTTGCTTGGGGAGCAAACAGCAGGTTGCCAAGGGCTCCCAGGGCAGGAGCCGAGAGCACTGGGTATTCGGGAAAGGGGCTTGGTGCCATCCAGAGCAGGTCCCAAGCTGTCTCCGAGGTTTCTGCACAAAGGCTCCCAGAGAATATTAGCAGACCCTCGAGTTTATTATTTGTGGTGGTGTAATCTCTCCCTCTCTTACCTACTAGGGGCTAAAACGAGAGCAAACTAGGCAGCAGAAACATCCTGGATTAGCAAAGAGTACCTAGGGAATGTCTGTAGGGAGGGAAGAAGCCCAGTGTCACTGTGGGAAGTGTTTTCTTGCTTTTTGCATTAGTCACATCAGGTTTCCTGCTTGCCCTGGGGTGTTTGTGCATCACCAGGCTGTGGTGTCTCCCACCGCTTGGCTTGGTTTTGGAGGAGTTGGCCCTAGTATTGCAAGCAGGGCAAAATTCCTGTTCCTAAAAGCTATATTCTATCTGAGCATCCCCTCTGTTCCCAGCCTCCTACTCCTACCTGACTTCCCCAACCAGAACCTAAAGCAAACCACATCTCTGCCTGGGAGTCCATCCTGCCTTGATACAGAGGATCTGAGTTCATCCCCGGTCACTCTGCAGCTGTGAGCATCCCCGTGACCTCTGCCAGGACACCCTGTGTCTCCACATCAACCATCTCCTCATCTCACTGGCTCTCTGTTTCTCTGTATCTACATCACTCAGGTTGCTCCACCATCACATGGACTTCACGCCCGATCCGTAAGGAATACAAGGTCTTGCATCAGCACAGCGTCGTGGTTTTTCTGGTGGATGCTCCATCCCTGGAAACGTTCAAGGCCAGGTTGGATGAGGCCCTGAGCAACCTGATCTAGTTGGAGATATCCCTGTTCCTTGCAGGGGGGGTTGGACTAGATGACCTTTGAAGGTCCCTTCCAGCCCTAATGATTCTATGATTCTATGATTCTCTCTCTCCCTCTAGGATCTTGTAAAAGTCCCACCAGAAGACAGGTACACTACGCTGCATCCCAAAGGTATGGTTCTGTCTTATACTCTAAGGCTCCAGAAATGCTTTGGGAGAGAGGATAGCAAAGGCTGGGGAGCACACCAGCAGCTGCACCCAACCTCCAGCTGCTCAGAAGTCACCCCGCTGCGTACGGTTTCTTTTCCTCTGGTGCGTGAGGCAAGCAAGTTTGCGTTTAGAACGGGTTTATACTACAAAATTAATGGTCGTGAGGAGAGTTGGAGTTAAAACCTGACTGCCCAAAAGTGTCTGTCTCGTAGCCAAGCTTCATCCTGCCTAGGCAAACCTCCAAACTTTATTATAAAGCCTTGAGACGTCAAAACAAGGCTTCTGCCTCGTTCCCTTCACGGGTACCTCTCTACACCGTCAACGCAGATGCTGGCCCCAAGCCAGTTGGTGCTGGCAGCGCTGCCAGCAAAACATCGTTCCTCCCAAGCGTTATCCCGCTCCGTAGGCAGGCTCGTGCCCTGCAGGGATTCCTATTGCTTGTCACCTGCAGCGGCACCCGAGCAACGGGGCTCAAAGCGAGGTGGAGGGTGCTCGTCGCCACCAACAGCCACCTGCCCAGGCTGCACGCTCCACAGCAGAGCCCGGCCACTTTGGGAGCGTTACGGAAAAAGCTCGGGGCGTTTCTGGCGTGCCTAGACTTGTTCGTCCTGTTCTTCAGCGGCGTTTCAGCCCAGCCCATAACGCTTCGCCTCTCGTCCCCTGGCACCTGCCTCCCCTGTCCTGCAGGTAGTGGTAGGTGCAATCTTACCTTCGCCGGAAGCGCTGCGTCGCCCCAAGAGGTGCTCTTCCACTAAAGCCTGATGGCACTACCTGCATCGCCACGGCAAGCAGAGAAGTCCTCAAAGCACCCACCCCCACCTGGGTGACAAGAAAGGCATGAAGCAGACAGGGAAGTGTCACTTTTGCAAGTCATAGATTCATAGATTTCTAGGTTGGAAAAGACCTTAGAGATCATCCAGTCCAACCGTCCCTAATCCCCATTAAACCATATTGCTAAGTAGATCATCCACCCTATTCTTAAACACGTCCAGGGATGGGGACTCAACCACCTCCCTGGGCAGCCTATTCCAGTGGCTGACAACCCTTTCAGAGAAGAAATACTTCCTAACATCCAACCTGAATCTCCCCTGACTAAGCTTGTACCCATTTCCTCTTGTTCTATCACCCATCACTAATGTAAAGAGTCCTTCAGCAGCAAGCTGCAATACGGTCACCGACCTCGCAAATTGGGGCACAGGCGGAGGCCACAAGTAGGGTCTTCAAGCCAAACAGCCCATGTCTTTTGACATGGTGAACAAGCCTTGGCTCTTGAACCCCACCGTCAGCTCCGAGAATGGCTCCTGTGTGAGTAACGCTCTGTGCAACGGGACGGGGATCGTGCTGCTACGAGGTCCGCGGTGTAACCTGGATCTTCAGCGCCGCGAGGACGCGTGGCTGCAGGGACCAACCCCTCTGGCTTACACTGAGATCCCGCTCCTCATCTAGCACAGCCCCCTCCAGAGTGACTTGTTAGGAGCCCTGGGGAGCCGTTATCACCATCTGCCTAAAATTCCCCGTTCCCGTGGCCCTCTTCAGTTTGAGAGACAGCCCTCCTGGCTCCAGCACACCGTTGGATTTTGGTACGTGGCACGTAGGTGCAGCAGCGGTGCCCGTCGCTGCTTTGCATTATAAGATGGGAGAGCTGCTTCCTTTGTATTCTGCCTGATCCATACGTCTTCTGCAGACAGACAACTGTTTCCCACTGGGGTTTCACTCCGTTGGTGACAGCCAACGCAAAATCACAAGCAACACCAGGGATGTAGGTGTCAACCAGAGCGTCAGCTGCGAGGAAGCAGCAAGGGCCGGCTGTTCCGTGGGGGAAAGCAAGCCTGGAGCTGCGGGGAACAGTGAGGCAGGTGTGGGGCAGTGGCCACCCTGGCAAAGGCACAGTCCCACCATACCCGAGCAAGAAGAGCAGAGCAGGTCTGGTGATGGTAACCAGGTTCAGCCAAGAGTCCAGCCATTGCTGGGCAAGTCCACGATGACAAGACGGATCTGAGGTCAAGTCAGGGACTGAAGTCCATGGGCCAAGGTCCATCTAAACAGGGTACATGGCACAGACATGGCTGCAACATAGCTGCAAGGTAGCCTGGCTGGGCACCAAGTGCAAGAGCCTCAGCTTACAAGTGAACAGCAGGACAGGCCCTCACACGGGCTTTTTAGCAGAGCTTTCTCAAAGAGCTCTCTTCAACATCAGACACCTGCATGGTTATCTAAGTCAGCCCTGAGCCCAGGGAGCCAAGCACCCAGGGGATGTGCCCAGGGCCCTGGCACTAGCTACCATGCTGTGTCAGCCTTCTCGAGGTAGTTATGGATGCCAGGGATGAATATAATCTGCTGCCAAACTCCAGACTCAAGCACCACACTTCCACAACTGCCCACAGGAACAGCAGCGGGCATTTTAAAGTGAAAGCTGCTTACCAGATACCCCTCATCTGTATCCCAAGCTCTCTGCCTGGTTGGGACAAGCCTGTGTTAGAACCGGTGTTCGTACAGCAGCCTAATCCTCAGTTCTGCTTCAGACCAGAACTTCTGCTCTGTTCTTGAACACCACCAAACCTTGCCATGACACCACCTGAAGCAAACCCCGCAGTAGTACCTGTGTACTGTGGTTCCACTCAGTCTTGCCTCTGACTTTTTTACCCTCTTGCTTTTGATCTGACAGCAAATGCCACCTAAGGCTGGCTGCTATTTCAGAGAATCACAGAATGATAGAAGGGTTTGGGTTGGAAGGGATCTTAAAGATCATCCAGTTCCAGCCTCCCTGCCATGGGCAGGGACACCCTCCACTACACCAGGTTGCTCAAAGCCTCATCCAGCCTGGCCTGGAACACTTCCAGGGATGGGGCAGCCACAGCTTCTCTGGGCAACCTGTGCCAGTGCCTCAGCACCCTCATAGAGAAGAATTTCTTCCCTATATCTCATCTAAATCTCCACTCTTACAAAAAAAGAAAAAAAGGGAGTGAACAGCGAAATTGCCAACCATGTAAAAATAACTGGTTTAACAAAGTTTTGAAACAGTGCTGGGGACAGAAGGCAGTGCAGTTCATGGGATGGACCCTGCCCCAGGTGTAACATGTGTGTGCGCACACCGTCTTATGCTGAAGCAGTATTCACAATTTCACTCTGGAGAGGGAGAGCTGCAAACCAAGCTGAACTTCTAACTGACTCCAGTGATGCTGGTAGTTTCTGTTTATTCACGCTGTCGTGAGTTGGACCTGAACCAGATCCTATCTGCATCTCTCTTGGGTGTTCAAAACCCACCTCTGAAAGACGACAGGAAAGATGAGACGCTCAGCATCCGTGCCATCCTCACCAGTCCCTG
Organism: Tauraco erythrolophus; assembly: GCF_009769465.1. Classification (NCBI taxonomy): domain Eukaryota; kingdom Metazoa; phylum Chordata; class Aves; order Musophagiformes; family Musophagidae; genus Tauraco; species Tauraco erythrolophus. The sequence continues at coordinate 87,534,983 of NC_141468.1, forward strand.
AGGAGCAGAGGTACCTAGCAGCCACCAGCACCCTTTCTGGACCGAGATGAAGATGTGTCAAAGATTTTGGTCTAAACTTATGGCAACCAATCATTATTAGCCAGCTGGACTGAGTTAAAGATAATGAAACTAATTAACTAACTGAAGGTACCGACCCTGCCTACAAGAGGCAGGCCATTTCCTCCTGGCTGCGGAAGATGCAACAGTGTCCTTGGTGCCGCAGCCCAGGCTGGTGAGCAACATAAACTCTGCACCCAGCTTCTGCCACAGGCACTGGGACACAGCCAGGCTGCAGCTCCTTGGAAGGGACCATCTCCGCTAGCGTGAAGAAAGAAGATCCAACAACCTCATTTAGTCTGTGGACATCTTCATGTCTCTGAAACCGCTGGCCCACCTCCTCCCATCACCGTCCCAGCGCAGCGTGCAGCGCCCATCGCCGCGCTGACGGGAAGCCGGAGCCGCCGGCACGGGGACAGGGGCCAAGGGGAATTTGCCGACGGAGCCGGGCTCTCCGGCAGCCTGGCAGCTCCTGGGGCCGCGGTGGAAATTAATCACTGAAGCTGGAGGAAGCGCACCTTGGAAAAAAACACCACGGGCTACACCGAGGAGGCAGGGCACGACCGGCCTGTTGAAATGACATCGCAATTCAAACTTAACAAAAAGCGGCGTTTATCGATGAGTTGTATTAACCCTGTCTGAAACCATTTGGACAAATTAAAACTCCTCTCGGTCTTTTCCTGCCGTGCGAAAAGCGGCAAGGCACGGAGCGGATCGATAACGCTGGCCACATTGGCTCTTTGTTCGGGGCAGAAGAAAGCTTTGCTGTTGGAAAGCTCCCGCTGGCATGGCTTCAGCCGCTGAGACACTGCCTCTGGCCTCTGCCAGGGCCCCTGCTGGCGAGCCCCAAAAGGGATTGCCAGGGTACTTACATGGGCACATAAAGAATGCTCCCAAAAACACTGCCGGGGACCAGCTGTCCCACTCCGGGGGACACTTCCAGGTTATTTGCATGAGCAGATACAAATGTATGCCCCGGAGAGCGCTGCCAGGGCCCCTGCTGGCACGTACGGCGGCTGCTGCCAGGGTACTCGCCCGGGCACAAAGCAGCGTGGGCTGCGGGGTGAGGCTGCCGCGGCCCCCACGTGCTCACGCCGCACCCCCACGAGGGTCCTTCAGGGCACAGCCCCTCGCAGGAGCACCACAAGCACCCGGGGCCCCACGTCCCAGCCGGATCGCCCTCCGCTGCTTCTGCGCCGGCTACGGACCCGTAGAGCGGAGAGGCTGCCAGAGCCTGAGCTCTTTCCTTCCCTCGCCCAGCTGCGCCCGTCTCTCTCCAGCCACACAACAGCTGAGCAGCTCAGCACCGTGCCACCTGCTCCCCACCTCCGGTCCCCCCTTCCCAACCCCACGCGCAGCCGCCCCCGGGGACACTCAGCGCTCTGCCCCTTTGGCTGCACCCTCCTCCTGGGGGGGCTCCGACCCCCATGCCAGCTGATGGAGCGGCGTGCAGCAGCTGGGAAACGAGTGGGCACCTCGGGAGGAAACTCCAGATACACCCGACAGAAGCAGGATGGGCAAGTCAGCCCCGCGCGTGCCTCCTCCCCGCGCAGCCAGGCAGGGTGGGCATGGTGTTTTAACTCTGGTTGTTCTCATATGATCGAGTCCCTTTTTGGGCACTGGTAAGTCCTTGGTCTCCGTTACAGCTGGCAGCAGCCAGTGACCCAGGGGCATGGTGCTCTGCTTGCCCGCAGCCCCTCAGCAACTGCCGTTGGTACACGCACGCTGCTGGAGGGATGCGGGAACCCCGCAGGGATGTTTAAAAGGGGAAAAGCACTTCTAGAGAGGAAACATTTAGGAACTTTCTTTTTTGGAAATGCCGATGCTGCAGCACGGCCAGCGAAACCAACTTCTGGGAGAAATCAATCTGATAAAAAAGAAAGTTGGCTTGTTTGTTTCCCACTGGAGCAGGTAGTTTAGAGGTGGAACTCGCTGCCCCAAGACATTTGTTTAACACAACAGATTTTTCGCACCTTTTCACAAGCCCTTACTGGAGTAAGGCCCCCGCGGGCACCACCCTCGAGCCGTCCCGCTATCCTTGTGTCGCCCTCAGGACTGGTCAGGACTACGGTGGGCATGTTCAATGCTTGGCAGCTTAAGGAGAAATAGAGGAACGAGTTTGTGTTGGATCAGACTAACCCTTCCTCTTTTCTAGCACTCTGTCTTTGCCAGAGGGCAGCATCACAGGCAGGGACGCAAAAACCTCCAGGAGGTGGGAGCAGGAGAACATCCCTACTTAGGAAACACTTCCCCAACTCCACAGGCGAAGACTGGATTCAGCTTTGGTAAGCAGGGCTTACATCACTAGAAGCTTTTGTTGCTTTAATTACAGCTTTTAATATCATCTGTAAAATTGTTTGAGACCTGCTGAACGCTTCCCTGGCTCCCGCTAAGACCCCTGGGCTCCACCGCATGCGGCGGAAGCAAGTTCCACAGGTGAGATATGCAAAGATACAGCCTTTAATTGCCCTGATTCTGTTTCTAATCTAATTTAGTATCTTCAGATTTCACACAATGAAATGGGAAGGCGAGTTTCCAGCGAATCTGTTTCGAGCTGCTCATTCTTTATGGAGTTTTATCAAGCTGCAACCACAAAGAGGGGGGGAAAAAACCCTCAACCCTGGCTGGGGAGGAAAATGTCTTTGTTTCTGCTGTGCAGTTCTGCTTCCCATTTGCATCCAGAATGAAAAGTACTCTGCCTAGTGAAAAAAGTAAGTTCTTGATGCTTTTCCCCTTCCTGCACCTTGGTTTTGCCTGGTCTCCTTGCAAAAGCAACCCCAGTGTAGGAGGTTAATGTAAAGGTTAAGTGAGCAAAATCTGCCACAGTGATAAAGGCGTATGAAGAGGAAAACCCTGGTAAAGCCTCAGGCCTCCTGTTTAGTTTGCAGGGTTGCAAAATGTAAAAAAATCCCTATTTAGTAAATTGGGGAAACGTGGTCTGGAGCAACTGAGACACAGATGTGGAACCCCGTGATGCCAGTGCTACAGCCTCGCTTTTCAAGCTAGAACAATACTTTAAAATGAAAAATTCATTACCCGGATCTGTGAAAAGCCAATGAAGCTCAGCCTTTCCTAACCTTGACATTTTCCAGACTGCTGGCCAAATCCACGGGTAGGACGCACGCACGCACATCCCACCCCCAGCCTTCAAAGGGCTGGCTGGTCCGACAGAGGATGCCTTTCAGATGTGACTTATCTGCTCCGAAGGAGCCGTGACACCACCGAGCCCCAGCGTACGCGGCGCTGCGCGTCTCTACTTCTAATTACCAAAACCAGTGGTGGGAAATGCTTTACGGCTCCGACCGTGCGCCGTGCCGGTGCGGTCCCCAAAGGCACAAACCAGAGAAAGAGCGGGTGAAAGCAAAGAGCAACAATTAGTAAGTTCATTCGCTGGAAGCCCATTTGCATGTGCTCCTGCCAACTGCTGCTGCACTTAGCCATGGCGAGCTGCTCGCCGGCACGGTGCTGCCCCGCCGCCGGGTGGGTTTTGTCCCCGTCCTCCCCCAGCTCTGTCGACAAGGTGACAGCTTCTGCCAAACGACGTTAGCGCGTTAGCCACTTTCCAAACGATCGCTTCCCCGCTGGGTAGGGTGTCTTCGGAGCGGGAGGATGGAGACCACGAGCCTCTCAGCTCCAAAGAGATTTTCCCCTCTCCGGTTCGCGGTATTCCCTGAGCCCTGCTGATGAAAGACACAGATGTGTCTGCAGAGGAGCAGCTCTCGGTGCCTGCCTCGCTCCCCAGAGCCCTCTTCAGCCAGTTTGATGTCTAAGTGGAAGGGAAGAAAATAAGCTGACAGTGGGGTTACCACCCAGATGATTTTCTGAATTGATTAGCTGCTTTTTCAATAGGTCTCGCAGCCGCACAAACAACCACCTCGTCGGATCTCCTGAGCTAAGTAATGACCTCGGCTGGGAGAGCTCTGGAGAAAGCCCGGCCGTAATGATGTGCTGCTTCCCTAGCAAAGAAACAAAGGAAAAGCCAGGGGAAAACAACACGAAGGGAACTAAAGAACAGCTAGAAAGAGGCAAGGGAAGAGCGGCTTGTGAGAGCCAGAGGGAAAATAAGCACCTTTCAGCAGCAGCTGCTTTTTTATTCCGATTTGTACGTAAAGGGCCGGGCAGACGAGGAAAAGAGAGCTCCGATCCTAACTTTTTTGAGATCAAAAAGGGCTGCGTCCCCTGGGCCCGGGCTGCCTGTCCGGGGGTCTTTGGGGTCCGTGAGCTTCCCGTCCCTCCGGGCAGAGACAGGCACCGGGGCTCACGGCGCTGGGCCCCGCACAGGGGATGGGCGGTGGGAGAGGGGTGACTTGTGGAAGCAGGGAGCCTTAGGCTGGACTCCAAAGGGACTATGCTAATTTGGATGAGATACTGAAAATCTATCTTTGAAGGGGAACAAATGGTCCCAGCCTTCCTAAGCTTCTGCTCCTGCCTCCTCCTGAAACCCCGGAGTAATGCAGATGAGAAGAGGGAGGGTGAGAAGGGTGCTATGGAGCCTCATCTCATTGCTCCTTCCCATCTGTGCTGTGCTAGTCCTGCCAGAGGTTTTTATTTGACATAAAAAAAAAAAAAAAAGGCTGGAAATAACCCCCACACACACTATATTCCCTCTGCAAGTACCCCACACTAGAACTGCAGTCTGCTGCTCTCTATGCCTCTAATTAGCTAAGCGAGGCAAGCACTCATTAGCCCCACCTGGGTCACACTGCAACTGGGAAAGAGGAGCATTAACCCCCACATGGCTCCGGAATAAATAGGTGAGAGGCAGAGTCATTCCTTGGGGTTGCTTGTCCTGGCAGCAGAGCTCCAGGCAGCCTAGTCTTGGAGCAGGGCACCTTTGGGTGCTGATGGTGCTTCTCTACAGAGTCCAACCTTCCCTCGAGGTGCTATTAGCTGCAGGTTTGGAGGGGAACTTTGGGAGAGGGGAGAGATTTGTTATAGCACTGCAAAGCCCAGTGCTGCAATTTGAGCTGTTGTCTGTGCCTTAAGTGCTTTGCTGGTAGTATGTCCTGGGGTATGTCTGTGTGGGATAGGGGGAGGCTCTGGCACAATGGGTACAACCACAGTGACAGAGTTTGGCTTGGCACTGATCTGATGTTTGATAGCCATCATTTCAGAGAGCTATGCAAAGCCAGCTGCCAGTCTAACAGAAAGAGAAAAATCTTATATGTGTGTTTTGTTAAAGTTAGGGCACAAGGGATAAGTGAGCACCAAAACTATTTCCTGTGCTATCATATGGGTATTTCTCTCCTCTTTCAAGGCTTCTCTTGGATCAGGTGTTTTTTTCAGCTGTGCTGGTGCATCAGGCCTCAGTCTAGAGGCCAGGGTGCCAGGTACAGCACGTGCACGTGGGACAAATCAATCACTGCCTCAGACTGTTTGTAGCCTTTAAGTCAAGGCACTTAGTCACTGGATTGACTCAAAATGGGCAGGCGGGTAAGTCAGAGAATAGAAATAAGTGTGGTTCCTTGTTTAGTAAAGTTCATCATTATTTTTAGGAAATTTGTGCTAAACCATACGAGGCATCTGCCTGGGAAAGGAGGAGGGAGGAATAGGAGCAACTGCTCTGCCTGCGGCCAGGAGATGGTGAAGAAAACTGAGGGGCAGTGAGAGCTGAAAAGAAAATATGCCTCTGTCCTCTCTCTGGTACAAAGAAACAGCATGGGGCACAGCAGCTGCAGCAGCAGGAAAAGGATGGAGAGTGTTTAAAATACTTCATGGCTCTGACTGAATCTTGGGGCTGCAGAGAAGTTCTGCCTTCCTCTGTGTCCCCTCACCCCCCTGGTGGGAGGAAATGCAGGGCAGAGAAGGCCAGTGGTGGAGCCTGGCGTGGAAGACACCCGTTCCAGGACTGGGAATTATACTGGGTATACCAAAATATGTTATTCTGCCTCTCATTACTCCTTGGCATTCAGGGTAGAGTAGTTAAGGAGACCCTCTCAAGTTCCCAGGGCAGAATACGTACACGATTTGAAATAATACAGCGATGAGCCACTAAATCAGCAAGTGACCAGTGACTCCTACAAGTAACCCCCAGCAACTGCTCACAGACTTTTTTTTTTTTAATCTAGGGACCCTTTCTTAGCAGGCACTGGTCACAGACACAGAGATGTCAGAAATAACTGTAGCAGACTGACAGCCATTGACCTGAGCTACCTTCTGGGCACAGCCATTCCTTCCCAAACTCTGCCCTCTGCCATGCTGCTTCAGATCATGGGCCAGACAGTTGGCCTGAGCTCCTAGGTAGCTTCTTGCTCAGCAGCTTTGAGGTTTCCATGAAATTCCTTAAGCAGAAAGGTAAAAAGGGATGGTCTATATAGGCTACACGTGTGCATACACAGATATGTGCCCATGCAAACACAGGCTTCCTCACTTTAATAATTCTGCAGGAATTTCTTGCCTAGTCTAACCAGACAGGCTATCAAAATAGGCAATAAACCCAAGCATGGCTATTAGCATGTAGCAGGCAGTTGAGCAGATTTTGTAGCAAGCAGTGACATATAGGGCAGTTCATTACAGCACTTGTTGCCTCTCTCTGCAGTCTTCCACCTAGAGCGTCCAAGAGCGTTTAACAAAGACCTGTGCATCAAATTGCATATAGCTACAGCTATATGGTAACATCTTCAATTCACAGACAATGGTCTTCCTGAAGCATAGTGATCACTGGTACGAACACCAGTTTGGGCTGCTAAAACTGATAGCATTTAAAATAAAAAAAAAAAAAAAAGGGGGGTTTACCATTTATGCTACTTCTTTCCCTCTCGTATTTTTTTCTCAGCTGGATCAAAGGAATTAGTTTGGCTGGTTTCTCTTTTATTTCAAGTCATCTTCACTTTTCTTTATGTTTGTTAATCTTCCCCAGCACAGTCTTCAAAGTCAGGGTTGGGAAGACTGCGGGGGAATTTTGACTGTCAGTGTGGTTTGTGTTTAATATTGCTGTCATAATGGTATCCGAATGTTTTGCTAAATGAATTTTTGCTTGGTTTTGCTTTCAACTTGAGTCCTATGATGCTACTTCAGTACAACGGGAAAGAAAAATTGGTGGAGAAGAGCACTTGCTTAGGAAAGGTGAGGGTAGAGTTGTGATGGGTATTGAGAGACTCTGTTTATATCAGAGAGAGAGGGGAGAGAAAGAAAAGCAAAAGTGGTGAAGTTTTGCCTCTCTAAGCAAAGAGGCTCCCTGGGAAACAGTGACCTTGTGTGGGGCCCCTTTCTCAGGTCCTAGAAAGCTGGGAACACAAACCCAGAAATCATTTTGGTGGTTGCTTCAGCCTGGAGCTCACGGGCAACCTGTTATTTGCAGCCACAGGGCTGACAGGAGGGCACAAGCTGAAGCTGAACGTTAAGTGCCAGCAGACCCACCGGTGGGCTCGGTGGGGAGATGATCTGGGAAGAGGGCTCACTCCTGCGAGGTGCAGTGGCTGCTTAGGAGCTTAAATAAGAGCAAGGTCAAATATTGTATATCGTCATCCCAACCAAAAAGCTCCTTGAGCAGGTCCCACAAAAAAAAATCAGTTCTTCGGGTGTTTGCAATGAGCAATGTTTTATCCTCTGCTGGTGTCATTCGTGCTTCCAACGAAGGCAGCAAAGCACGGCGTTGCCTGCAGGACGTTACTGCTCGTGCTCCTGGGCCAGCAAAGACCAGAGACTGCTGACATCAGGTGTGCCTACATAGAAGATGAGAGTGATGGTGGCAATGGCAGGCACACCCACATCAGCTGCCAGATCGCCAGGAGTGAGGACACTTGTCACTGGTAAACCAAATCCATACTCCTGTGGGCTGGTCCAGTTCGTGCCGAAGCCTACGCTGCTGGCTCTTCACCACTGCTCTCTGCGTGCTGGCTCAGAGACATGCTCTCCATCTCCATCCAGGCATTTAGTGGGAGATGCCTGAGCTGCCTGAACAGGCTACAGCTCGATACGTGCACCCAAAAAATCCACCCACCCAGCTCCTGCCTCTTCACAACCCCCAAAGAGCAGTGGACCTCATGGTGAAGCATGGCTGGCAGCCAGGCAATGCTTCTCGACAGATGACACTCTATGAAAAGAAGGGTGGCTTTTGTTTCTCTGCTCTTCGCAGAGTCTCGCCCAGAGGAGCAGCAGGATGGGCACGATCTTGTGGCGTGTGAACTGCGTGCCAGAAATCTCCCGGCTGCAGCGGGCAAGAGAGCGCTTCTCTGCCACGTCTCCCTGGCGCTGGCAAGGGTGTTCTCCCATCTTAGTGCTTCATGGAGAACACCCGTGCCCAAGCGACGTGTTTGGCAGGGAGCAGGCATTGAAAACCGAGTGGGCCAGGGTAAGGTGATGTGCCCCATTGGCACATCTTGGGATGTGCCAGCTGCCCGCTGCCACTCGCCTGAACGGGGGCTGCAGGACCCGACTTGTCTCCGGAGACTTTCCCTGTCCTCTCTGGCCGCCGATCAAACGTATGAAGCATGTTCCACCCAGGAGCATCTCTGCAGTATGTACTAACAGGCTGTTTCTCCTCCTCCCAGCAGTCCAGCTGCCTCTAACGTGGACCGTGCACAGCAGGGCACGTTTCACCGGGGAAGATGAATTTCTGCTCCAGCCGAAGCTGCCTGGAATTGCTTTCAGACCTTCAAAACGCAATTGCTCAGGTTGCGATGTGCCTCGTGCACGCGTGCCCGAACAACGCCAGGGGATTTTTAACTACCAGGACTCGCTAGGACCTATATCCACTACTGCTTGCTAAAAGGTGAGATCTCTGGAAACGCCATCCCACTTCCCTCCCCGAACGCACGCCTGCCCCCCCAGCACCGTGCTGCGCCTGGGCTAGCAGTGACTCGGAGGGAAGATGGCTCACCCTGGAAACACTTCCCATGCTCTCCTGGGTCTGCCTCGGAGGCCTTCTGGCTGCCATACGGAGCCAGCCCGCCTTCCAGGAGCTCGCAAGAACCCAGCTTTGGCCCCGTGAAGTCCCTGCGAGGTGGCACGTGTCATGTCACCGGTGGGGACAGCCCTGGCTGGGTGTTCAGGGTGGCAGGAGGCAGTGGGAGGATTTGCTATTTGCCTGAGGTGCCCGCTCTCTGATTGAAGTTCCTGAACCCCCTCAGGCTCGGCTGTGCCTCACTGCCAGGATTTGATCATATTTTCAGAGCAGGATTAATTGCGCTTTATTGCTTGTTCACGTAACGGACCAGTATCATCTTCAAAGGCCCATTCTTTGGAGGAGGAGGAAGGAGATGTGCCCCATAATTTAGTGACCATTGCTTCTAAATGAGAAGGTTAATAGCTTGGCCACTTCGTGTTTTAACCCCCAAGCCTTTTTCCCTTTCTAATTGTAAAGCATAATGTTTTTGATTTCCATACAGCAGCTCCCTGTGGGGCTTTGCCCAGAGGTGTAAATCAAAGCCTTGCTGCTGTGTTTTGAGGCTCGGGGGCAGATTCTGCCCTCACCCAGAGCACAAAGTGGGGTCACCCCCACAGCTGCCAGCAGAGTTACCCTGTTTTGTCTGCATGTCGCTGGAGTCACCCCAGGGAAGAGGCACGGGAAAGGTTGGGCGCCGAGCACTTGGGCAAATCTGGCTGTTGATCTCGGTGATCACACACAGCGTTAACTTCGAGAGGCTGATTTTTTTTTTGATGCTGTGGTCTAGTAGGAGATGATGTTTTAGGGGCTGAGGTGGGCAGGCAGAGCTGCCAGCACACATCCCTCTTTTCCCAGCAGGAAAATGAGGCTTGGATATGGTGGTGAACCAGGAAGGCCAGATGCAGAAAACTCAAAACTTGAAAGCTAATAAGTGCAGGAGAAAGACTAAATCAGTCAGCCCTTCTCCCTGCCAATGCAGACCTTTATCCATTACATCTCTACTTGTATTTTCATCAAGTCACAGTTTAGAAGAATTCAGGTGCTTCCACAGAAGCAGCCATTCCACCACAGCCAGGACATTTGCAGCAGGACCCTCATCTTGAATTCAGGGGAAAGCAAAGTATATTGGCAGAGCTGTTTGGGGAGCTGGGAATCGAAGCCTAGGGGTTCCTCTGGCCAATACTGCGATCTGTTTATCAGATCTCTGTTCAGGAGCCTGCAGCATCCCTCCTGCCCAATGCCTGGCTGCAAGGAGCGCTTGTGTTGACATCTGAGTAGCACGAGAAACCCTGGGGCTGAGCCTCAAGTGTTTCATGAGAGGTGGTATGTGAAAAATCATCTGGAGGAGTCAATGGACGACAGTGTCAGTGATGGTGCAAGCAGGCCTTTTCATTTCTATGTTGCTGGTTTGAATTGAACTAGTTACCAAGAGAGGTGACCAGCTGCTGTCGTTGTGTGGCCTGCCTTCAGTACATCATATGGCCTAAGTCCACACCTTGGAAAGCCTCTGTACAGAAGAGTTGCCATGGAGGACACAAGGGGTCCGTCAACCAGGCAGGGTTATTCCCCAGCAGACACTTATTTCATCAGTAAGGAGACCACTGCCATGCTACCCATGCCCAGGAAGCAATCCTTTGGGCAGCTTTAGAACATCGATTTTCATGGTGATTGGAGCCAAAACCTTGCACAAACAGGTGCAAAACCATAGCAGTGGCCCAGGCTTTCTGGATGTAGTATGACTGGCAGAGGCATGGACGAAGCAGTGTGCTGAAAGGAAGGCTGAACCAGAGGCTCTAAGGAGGTGGTGACACCCCAAGTCACTGCTCATACAGTTCACCCTGTGCACTGCAGCATGCGTGATGGAAACGGCAGTGGTGCTTTGCCTTTCCCCCTGCCCTCATTCCCAGTGCCACGCTCGGGCTGTAGCAGACCCTGGGCAGCACCGGTTCTGGGCTGGGTACCAGGCTGAGGTACAGGGATGTGCTGCTGGTGCCTGCGAAATGCCAAGTGTAGGTAAAAGCATTTTCCAGCCCCTGTGGACATGCAGCAGGAAGAGCAGCCTGGCTTTTCTAGGCTGTCACCCCTTGGCTAGCCATGCACTCCCCGCCTCACCAGGCACAGCTACTGGAGAAGCTGGGGCCAGAAGGGAAGGCATGTTTGGCGCTGATGGAAATAGCTCCCAAGGTCGAGACTGTGGTCCTGTGGAGAGTCAGGCTTTCCCTTAACTGATCGACAGAAAAAGTTAAGTATCCTAAAACTCCCTAGTTACAAGCAGGATTGTTCTGGGAAAGGTCTGGAGATGACTAATCAAATTAGTCACTAGCTCTTTCCCTTTGAGGCCGGGCACTTAAAATCCCTTCACTTCACGAATCTGCCAGCCAGCCCCCACTTCAAGCTGCCTACAATGACTTTTCTCAGAGTGGCGTGACATCCAAACAGGTTTTGAAAGCCCTTCATGGACCTTGTTCTGATTAAGACCTGCCTGAATTATTTATGCCAGGTCCTAGCTCTTTTCCTTGCATGGAACCCAATCTTAGTAGAGATGTGCCAAAACCAGTTCAAATTGTGTTTATGCTGGATGAGTTTCATGACGTGTACTGAATTAAGTAAACCAGTAAAAGTGCAGCTTAAACTGGTTCAAGATCACCTACATTAGGGATCTGGAAAGAAATAAATTTTGTTACATGCCAAGGAAACTTTTCTCCAAGCAGGCCAGACCTCGTACTAAAGCCGTTATCACGAATTTCAACTCCCTGCCTTTGGTATTTACAGAGAAACTGGATTGAGTCTCTCCATCTCGCCTGGAATAATGATGTTTAGCATGTAAGTAGCATTTCACAATTTCAAAGCAATAAACACTGAGATACCAGCGTAATGAGAGCTGACAAGGCACTAGCATTAACTAATTAAGCCTCGCAACCTCCCCGAGGTGTCTAAATATGACCATTCCCATTTTATAGACGAGGAGGATATATGTGAATTGATTTACTCAAAGGCACAGAGCAATTCAGCCCAAGAGCTGGAACCACAACCCAGTCCTCCACGAGGCTCTGCCTTATTTCTAGATCCGTGCACCGGTGAAACCTAGTATCCCATTCTTCGCAGGATTTGAAAATAAATTACTTTTAATTTCTCTTGACTGCTGGGGAAGGAATGGGATTTCAATATCTCCCCAGCCAAACGCAGCAGCAAGCGGAGGTGTCGGTGAGGTTGGGAACGGGTGCTGGTGAAGTCACAAGTTAGCGTTAGGGAGTCGCGCTCACCGCAGAAGTGGCGTAGCAGGAAAAGCAACTAAGAGGTGGGTGTCAAAGAAGGTGTTGGAAAGGACTGTGTAAGGTTAAACCGTCCCAGGTCTTGCCTTTCCAACCCCTGCAACAGTTGTAGGAATTGGGATGCACACAACCATCCCACTTTTTAACTTGTATGGACTTAGTGGTTTACAGCAACACTGAACCTGGCTCGGAAACCTCCATGAGGACTGCAGCTTTGGCACCAGTTGTGGATGGGGACCTCCTTGCTCGGCAAAACCTCTTCTAGCTGTACGAGATCAGTGACTTTAGACAAGAGATGAAGCTTTCCCTCACATCACATCTTTAGGTCCAGACTATGGAAGGCTTGTTACAACAGAGGAGATTTTGGATGCGCTGCCAGAGCTGCTTTGACACAGAGGACCAAATCGTTATGGCTTGTAAGCAAAATGGGCTTTTATTTCCCCTGGAGGAACGTAGTTTTTCTCTCCTGGAGTGACTGATGGGGAGCTCCTACACGTGGAGCACGGTGCTGCTGTGAGGCATCCTCTGCGTTTCAGCCGGGGCTGTCCCCTTTGCCCGCGAGTGCCTCCACAGCACGCTGCTCCTCAGCCCCACAAACTGGGGCTGCGGCAATGAATCCCAAATTGCCTCTCCCTGGGTGATCCGAGGCAGTCTATGGAATCATCCAATGGTTCAGGTTGGAAGGGACGTCAAAGATCATCCAGTTCCAACCCCCCTGCCATGGGCAGGGACACCCTCCACTACACCAGGTTGCCCAAAGCCTCATCCAACCTGGCCTGGAACACTGCCAGGGATGGGGCAGCCACAGCTTCTCTGGGCAACCTGGTCCAACGCCTCACCACCCTCAGAGTGAAAAATTTCTTCCTTGGATCTAATTGAAATCTATCCAGTACCGGAGCGCACAGCACGTGTAGCAGCACCGTTACTAACCGCTGGTCTGGAAACAAGTGAAATATCTTTGTTTACACCGTGGCACTGCTGCCTGTGCACTGGCTGCTGCAGCAGAAGTGGAGACAACAGGAAAAGCGTTTGGATGTGTCACCGCTCCGCTTCCCACCAAGGTTCCCAGGGCAGATCACTGGCTCCCTGACTTGTTTTGCGGCCATCGGAGCCAGCCCGTGTCGGACAGCGCTCGGCAGCAGCTGTGAGCGTGGCCGTGGCCCCTCTCCGTGCTGCTTTTTGGGAAGGTTTGGGAAGATCCAGATTCCCCTGGCTTCAAATCCGTTGCCATAAGTTATCGTCCGCCTGCCGATTGCTCTCCAGGGGACAAAACATCAAGTTACAACCTGTGGTTTTCAGCCCCCATGGATTCAGAGCAGCACATCTGTTGAGACCTAAGGCTTGGATCTGTTGGTGGTTCGGCGAAGCACACGGGAGAGGAGCCACGATGCAGGATGCTTTGCCACATCAGCGCTAGCCAAATTCGCAGTAGGTGGATGCTTTCCCACTAAGAGAGCTGATGCAAGCTAAAAATGGTCAACGGTGTTGGTAATTTTCTGCCTAAACTGATGGTGATGTGTGTGACTGCTGCTACGCTTCACGGAAAGAGTGGCTACACCTCAAGTAATGTGAAATTACTACTTTCCAACGGTTTGCTCAGCTGAAAATAGCGTTGAGAAGTCAATAACTGGAAAATTACAAAGAGCATCAGTCAGGTTTTCAAATCCCAGGTCAGGTTCACCGGAGTGACTGCTTTCACCTTAACTTGTGCTTTGAACAAACTGAATGTGTACATCCAGGAGACAAAGCAAGTATTGCAACGCGCTTCTGCAGTCGCACCCTCCAGGTGGTAACAGCTTGGGTCTGTGCCTGAGAAGTTGGAGGATACATTCCGACCAAGCAACGGGTTCTTGAGCAGATGAGCCTCAAATCCGTGTTGCCCTTGCCACAGGCTGGAGGAATCATGGAAAACCTCCTGGTTACTCAATGCTCAAGAGAAATGTCTGTGTCCCAGCTGACTCTGCAGCCCTGTTTACGTTAGCCGAAGCTTAAACCTTGCTGTCTTGATACCATCCACCCGACTTCAGCAGCAGACCATGTGCAAGCTGGGTCACTGCAGCACAGTGCCAAATAAGCGAGAATGCCAGCTTTTTTCCTGTGCCACTCCTGTTTCCAACTCGTCTCCCACGCTTTCGAGCGTTGCCCAGGCAGACCCTGCTCTCTCTCGTGCCTCCACTCAGCAGCCGTTGGCTGCGCCTACCCATCTCTTTGCCATTCATTCTCTGCCTTAACATCTGGCTCTCCTCTTTATTGACTCTTGTCTTTTCGCTTGATGACTTAAATTTTCACATTGTTAGGCTGCTTGGACCTCACAGTTTGTACCTTCCTCACCTCAGCTTCTTACTCAACCCTGCAGCATCCCACTCACCAGCAGAGCCTCCTGCTCGACCTTGCCTTCGCTACACATTTCTTCCTTTTTCTCTATTCGGCTTCTCCTTCTGACTTTACTGTCTCTTTCATCTGCTTCCTGCTCTTTCCTTGTCTTCCTGACAGCATTCCCACTCCTTCCACTCCTGAGTGTTGGCAACTACACACTTTTCTGTACTCTCTCCCAATTAGGAAGCAGAGGTATAGGTTCCTCCACTTCCCATCTCTCACAGCATTCACCGGTTTCTCTCAACCCCTGCTTCCCTGGTGTCTCTCTCATCTTGCAGGGTCTCTTGACTACACCCATGTCCTCTGTTCCAAATCTGCTTTCCTCTCCTTCAGCACTTTGTTGTCAAAGAAACAGGACTTTTCCTGTTGTTCCACTCTTGTTGGCTTTCATGCATTCCATTTCAGCCCCTCGTGCACCACTGCTGTCACTACTTGCAAAATCGCAACTAGGAGCTCAAATAAGTAATGATCCAAACCCAGCATGACTTTCTTCTCTCGACTCTCCTGCTTTAGTTACAGGAAGTAAAGTTTCTCATCTGCTTTCACACCTCTTCTGTGATCCCTCCAGCTGTATCCATGATGCCAGCCCCACCACTACCCAGAAAAACCTGTGCTCTCATTTTCACCGTATGTGCCTCAGTTTCCTTGACTTGTTGTCTGAGTCAGAAAGGCAGGTTGAGGGATTGAAGTCAGACCTCTCCTAACACAAAGTACTCCACTTCAGTCTTTGCTCTGTTCAGGAAGGTTTTTCAACCGTGCTCTGTAAAACACAAAATCTCTCTGCTCAGGAGGCCTTGAAAAGGAAACAAGGAACTCGAAGATGGATCAAAATACAGAGAGTCCTAGAAGGTAGAAGTGGTTTGGGGTGAAAGCAGGAGGCTACATCACAACTGTTTTCTACTTGATAACTCAGAGCGAAAAGAAGCCAAGGCAGTGAGATTTGCTGGTGCTAGGCTATCGAGGGAGGTCGGCACAAACAAGGGAGCAATAAAATTCAGACGTGCTGGAAAATGGAGCTGAAGCAATTCACACTGCAAAATGTGAAAGTTCTATTTTGAAGAAATGTTGGGTTTAATCTATTCTTACCCTTTTTTCCCTGAATTAGGAAAGCCTGAATCTCTCAAATCCCCGTACCTCTGAGAGCGTGCTGTCAGTGAGAATAGAGTCTGAGGTTTGGCTGGTCTTTCTGCAAGTGCTTTTGAGTCCTTACAAGGGAAGACTGCAGGTCCTCCTGTACCTAGTTTATAGAAACCTATTCAGTGGGGCTTTAGCTTAAAGCCATGAAATGGAAATGCAAGGAAGTTTAAGAGTTTTTTTTAAGAGAGATCTTTATTAATGATAATATCACTTCAGCTGGCGAGGAACTGACCTGTACCAGTCAGTAATCCATTCTTTCAGAGGCTGTCTACAAGAGATCTACCTGTCATTAACCTAACATTGCATTTAAGCTTTGCCAAATCAGGCACATATTGCAGGTCTTTCTGGAGAAAGTGGAAAGCATTCCTCCCTTCTTTTTGTTCCCAGGTGAAATGATTTGTCATGCAGGAATAGGGACTTTCAGTCCCTGCATCTCCTACAATCTTTTTATTTGCTTTTGGCACTTTGAATTTGGCACTTTTTCTCAAGGAAACAAGCTCAGAAATCCAGAGATGACCTCGAACAACGAAAGCATGAGGCTTTGATTTGGTCCATCAGCCTCAGAGTTCTTTCTCACCGTGGTTCTACATGGTACAAGCACTCAACTCACAGCCAGATTGGGAAGAAAGGAAGAGAAAAAGCACAGAAGACAGGGGAGGAGTGTAAGTATGGAGGGCAGCGAGCAGCCAGGATCAAAGATTGAGTTGAAAACCAGTAGGTAGGTGAAGCCTTACGAATAGCCTAGATAAAAAACATCAAGAGGAAGAATATAGCATACTGGGAAAGGACACTGGTCAGAGCAGGCTTTGGTTTTGTTAGTTATGAACAGGAAACTCATACCCAAAGGTGGCTTGGAAGGGGAGAAGCACGTGGATTTGTGAACGGAGGTGTTTATCGAAGCAGAGGAAATGCCGTATTGTATTCACCAAGTCTTTGCCTACAGTTGAACAGCAGTGGGAGCACAGAGATTTTTGTGCTTGAAAAATGAATCTGAAGAAGTCATTTAAGAACAGCGTAAGAATCTAGCAAAGTGAAGCAACTTTATGTGATTGTGGGCAGCCCACAGCATCCTTACATAAAAAGAACAATATAAGAGAAAACACAGTCCAAGGGAAATAATGGGGACGATAGAGGGAGCCAAATTAATTCAAAAAAACGTAAGGCAAAATTGAGACCGTAGCTCTTCTGACAAAAAGAGAGATTAGGAGTCTTCATTAAAGTCCATACAATTCTCAGTGGGATAGAGAGTGGGGATACCACAGAGCTATTTGACCTAGTGTCCAGAACAAGCAAAGATGCAGCAGTATGATAAGCCACAGCTGGACATTACAGGAATCCAGGGAGGAATGTCAGGATAGAGCAAGGCAGAAATGCAGCATAAACTCCTCTTCCATGGCCAGAGGACAAAAAGTTTGCTCCGTGGAAGAACCGGGCATTAAGTAATACTGTCGAGTTCTGTAACTGGCCCAAAGGAAACTGTGCCTGAGAATTTGTCACTTCAAGCTTCCTCACGCGGAGCTATCGGAATTTTATAGGCATCCAGTATGTTGACAAAGCGCTGTAAGTTAGCCTGCACTCTCCTCTTCGGCAATTACTGTGCTGGAGCTGGTTTAATCCAGTCCAGGCAGACACAATACATGAGAGATCAGATACTCCCTTGATCAAGATCAAGTCTTGGAGTCATTGTGCCTTGAAACAGAGTCAGAGTTTCAGTGTAACGTATCGGTCTCCTGCAAATAATAAATTAACTAAGTCAAAAGGTTTTCGGAGAAAACAGAAGCAAAGACTGTACTGAGAAAGGTAACTAAGAAACCCGTTAAACAGCGTACATTTTGGAAAAAAAAAACCTTGGTGGGGAAGGCTTAGGAAAACTATGCTGTAGGTGTGAAATTTGCAGCAAAGGATCATGGAATCACAGAACGGTTTGGGTTGGAAGGGTCTTCAAAGATCATCCAGTTCCAACCCCCCTGCCATGGGCAGGGACACCCTCCACTACACCAGGTTGCCCAAAGCCTCATCCAACCTGGCCTGGGACACTTCCAGGGATGGGGCAGCCACAACTTCTCTGGGCAACCTGGTCCAGTGCCTCCCACCCTCAGAGGGAAAAATTTCTTCCTTAGATCTAATCCAAATCTCCCCTCTTTCAGTTCAAAGCCATTGCCCCGTGTGCTGTCACTACACGCCCTTGTAAAAAGCCCCTCTCCAGCTTTCCTGTAGGTCCCCTTTAGGTACTGGAAAGCTGCTATAAGATCACCCTGGAGCCTTCTCTTCTCCAGACTGAACAACCTCAACTCTCTCAGCCTGTCTCCAGAGCAGAGGTGCTCCAGCCCTCGGATCATCTCCATGGCCTCCTCTGGACCTGCTCTAGCAGCTCCATGTCCTTCTTGTGTTGAGGACTCCAGAGCTGAACGCAGTGTTCCAGGTGGGGTCTCACAAGAGCAGAGTAGAGGGGCAGAATCCCCTCCCTCGACCTGCTGGGGTCTGGGTCTCTGGAATGACATAAGAGGCCTGATGTTAACCTCTTCGATCTATCCTCTCCATTTCTCAAGAGACCCTCGCAGTCCCCTGAGGAGCACAGCAGCTGCCATACCAGATCAGCCCAGTAGCCCTCCTGATCCAGCCTTCTCATGTCAACAGTTGCCACTCTCTGATACTTCAAAGAAAGGTGCAAGAAACCCTATAGTGGATGATGATAACAGAATAACTGGCCCACAAGAGAACTTTCTCCCTAATCTCTCGCCATCGGTTAGTGGTTATGTTGTGCCTTGAAGCCTGACGGTTTATATCCCTTCTAAAATGTATTTATATCCTGTCTAATGTGACCATGAATGTTCTCAGTATCCATATAAATGTCTAATCCTTTTCTGAATCCTGCTAATCTCCCGGTCTCAAAGAAACCTCATGGTAACAAATGCCATGTGTTAATTACACATGGTACAAATATTTCCTTGCACCATTTTACATTCACTTCCTACCCGTTTCACTGGGTATCCCTTGATCCTGCAGTATGAAAAAGGGCAATGAAATTAGAGCTCGTTCATTCTTGCCAAGCCACATCGCTGTCTCTTGATTTGTTTCTTCTCTAAACGAGCTGTTCCCACCCTTGGCCAAAGTTTTCCTGGGACAGGCTGTTAGGCAGTGGCCTAGGGAACAGCACAGAGCTCTCGCCTTCGCCTTGTTCTCCGTTGCCAAGTGCGTTTTGAAGGGAAACAGGGAGAAGAAACCCTGAAAGTCTCAAAAGAACATGCTTGAGATTGCAGACCCTGAAATCAGGCTGCTGCGTGTCAGCTGGTGTTAGCTCAGCAGGAATACAGTGATGCCAACTGATGCCTCTCTGACACCTCCAAGTCAGAGGCAGAGCAGGACATCCGCAACGGGGTTTCCCCTTAGTCTGCTCCAGCTGCTCTTCGGGCTGCTCCCAAAAAGAGGAGGTCCCACTCCCTGTCCTACCCCGTCTCTGGCATGTCGCTGCTTCCTTGCGTCTGCACTGGTGATCGTCTGACTGCGGGATTAGTCTGGCCAGTTCTGGACTACTCACCCTCAGCCCCAGTCCGAGCTCTGCGTGTCTCCGCTCTGCTGTCCTGGCTGAGCCCCTGCGCTCCCACGGAGCAGCCCCTCACCCTCGACCAGTCTGAGACGGCACTGGAAACGGCAAGGGAGGGGAAGGTGTGAAGGGGAGAGGCTAAAAATGAGAAAGGTAACTGAATAAAGGGAAGGAAAGGCTAGGAAAAGTGGGACTGGTATAAAAACGGCCGCAGACAGGTGAAGGTAGGAAGGAGTGGAAGGAAGTAAGTCCTAAACTTTGCAATGGTTTCACTGGAGGTAAGACCCTAAACTGGTGCAGCTGTGCACGGTGATACTTTGCAACTGGTTTGAAGCTCGACTACAGCGGCCAGCTGAGGGGTGGTGAAGTGATGGTGGAGAAGGGCTTTGGACAAGGGTGTGGAGTGATAGGACGAGAGCCAACGGCTTTAAACTGAAAGAGGGGAGATTTCGATTAGATACAAGGAAGAAACTTTTTACACTGAGGGTGCTGAGGCACTGGCACAGGTTGCCTGGAGAAGCTGTGGCTGCCCCATCCCTGGAAGTGTTCAAGGCCAGGTTGGATGGGGCTTTGGGCAACCTGGTGTAGTGGAGGGTGTCCCTGCCCATGGCAGGGGGGTTGGAACTGGATGATCTTTGAGGTCCCTTCCAACCCAAACCCTTCTAAGGTTCTATGATTCTCTCCCGCAGTGACGGCTCGCCGGCGTTCCACCGAAGCTCTACTCGTTAGGACGGTCCCACAGGAGGTCACCCCAATCTGGTGCCGTAATGGGCTTCCATGCTGGATCGCAGCACAGGGCAGCGTTACCCTCCTCGCTCCGGAGCTGGGAGAAGCGGCGGGACTGGGCGCTGCCCCCGCGCCGGGAGCGGGGCACGGAACCGGCCGCATGCGAGCGGACAACGGCGGCCGCCCGCCCACCTCCGTGACCCCGCCCACTTCCAGGTGACCCCGCCCACCCCCCCGGTGACCCCGCCCACCCCCCGGTGACCCCGCCCTCGTGGGCGTGGCCGGGCGGTCGCGGGGGGCCTGTTGTTGTGATGAGCGCCGGCTCCACCCCCTCCTCGTGCGCGACCGCGCAGCCCCCCCCCCCGCCCCCCCCCCCAAAAAAAGCCTGGGCCCCGCCCACCCCGCCTTTTCTCCCCTCCCCTCGCCCCGCCCCGCCGGGCTCGCCCCGCCCACTCTCGCCTCCTCATTCGCCCTCCCGCCTCTAGCCCCGCCCCCCCAGCGCTGACCCCGCCCCTCCCCGCTCGGGGCGCCCCCCCCCCCCCCCCCCCCCGCCCCCTCCCCGCTCCCGCCGGCCCGGGCCCATCTGTTCCCGGCGGCGCGGCGGTTGCACTGCAGGGCGCGGGCGGCGGCGGACGAGGAGGAAGAGGAGGAGGAGGATGGGCCCGCGCAGCGACGGCCGCCCGCGGCAGGGGACGCAGCGGCGGCGGCGGCAACAGCAGCAGCAGCAGCAGCAGCAGCGCCCCCGCCGGCCCTGACGCCCCCGCGCCAGCACCGAGCCGCCCCGTGCGCGGGCGGCAGCGAGGGGGCAGCGCGGGGCCGCCGGGGGGCGGCCGCTGAGCGGCGTGGCGCCGGGGGGCGGGCGGAGCCGGGGCGCCGAGCGGCGGCGGCGGCGGCGGCGGCGCGCAGCCGCCCGCGGAGTGAGGCAGCGAGCGAGCGGCGGGCAGGGCAGGCAGCCGCGGGAGATGTGCCCGGAGGAGGACGGCGGCTGCGGCGGTGGCGGCGGCGGCGGCGGCGTGGCCGGCACCGGCGGCCCCGAGGCGGCGGTGGCGCTGGACGAGCTCCGCTCCTGGTGGGAAGTCCCGGCCATCGCGCACTTCTGTTCCCTCTTCCGTACCGCCTTCCGCCTGCCCGACTTCGAGATCGAGGTGAGAGCCCCGCGGCCGCCGGCCCCCGCGCGGTGCGCGCCCCGTCGGTCGCGCCGCAGCCTGCGGGCTGTTTCCGCGCCGCCGCGCTCCCGTTGCCCGGCGGGTCCCGCATGCCGCGCTCCGTGCCCCTCGCCGGCTGGCGCTGGGGCGAAGCGGGGGCACCCCCACCCCCGGTGAGCCGCTCGGTGCAGCCCGGGGGGCTCCCGCTGCGCTTGCGGCAAAACGCAGCAACTTCCCCGCCGTCCCTGCCAGGCGCGCTCGCAAACTTTCGGCGCGCCCGTCCCGGGGCGCCGGTGGGCGGTGGCGGGCGGGACCCCCCGGGACCCCCCCCAACACCGGCTCCGCACCCAGCGGGGCGCACGACGGGGGCAGCCGCCGGGTGGAGCGGGGCCGGCCGCCGCCGGGCCGCATTGTTCCGCCGGGCCGGTGTCCGCACACAAAGGTTGGGGGTGGGTGTGGGGAGGGGGGGGGTGCTCGGCACGGAGCCGGCGGTGGGTCCCCCGTGCCCAAAATGGTGGCGGCGGGAGGCGGGCCCGGCCCGGTAACCCCCCACCTCACCTCCCCCGGGAGTACCCGCGGCTGTTGTTGGGGAGGGGTCCGCACCCCGCTCAGCCTGTGCCCAAGTTAGTCCCTTTTGTTGGGGTGATGGGGGGGGAGGTCCGCACCTGGCCGGTGCCGCTGCGGGGTGGGGGGGCGCGGAGGGTCTCCGCCGAGCCCGGGCGGCGGGAGGTGCAGCCTTTCTCCCGCATCCCAGCAAGCCCCGGCGAGGCCGGGCGGCTCCGCGAGGCACCGCGCCGCTCATTGTGCGGCTCCGCGGAGCCTCCGGGGCACCGACGGTGCCTTCCCCGCCGCCCCTGCCCCCCGCGCAGGGAAAACTCTCGGCTTTCGTACCTTTTTCCCCGTTTTCCTCTGTAACTTTCTTGTGTGTTTGGTTGTTTGTTTGTTGGGGGTTCGTTTGGTGTTGTGCTTTTTTTTTTTTTTTTTTTTTTAAATTATTATTTTCGTGCGCGTGGCTAATGTTCCGTAAATATTTTGTGCTCCGGCTACAAATGTTGCAAACAAAGTGCGTCCTGGTAAGAAATCTTTTGTGCTTGCCGTGAAAAGCTATTCTTGCCAGCGCGTTGGCAATAAACCGGGTGAATAACGTGGTGGCGTGTGTTTTTTAAAGACAGTAATTGCCCCGTGAATGCGAATTCCAAAGATGCTTAAAAGTTCAATGGGATGCGCGAAGCCCTAAAGAGCAAAACTCCTCGAGCAGGATGTGAATTTCTGAAGAGGGGGAATCCCTTATGCGGTGCGAAATCTTGAAAGGGGATAAGGTCTCTCAATGATGCAACTTCTTGCGAAAGGGAACTCCCCTCCCCCTCCTATTGATGCCAAACCATTAAAGGGGGGGGAGGATCTCCGGGCCCAGCAGCGCAAAGTCTTGAAGGAACCTGAATTTACAATGATAAAAGGGCCAAGGCAGTAGCCTTTCACCTTTGGAGGCAATTAGCATCTGGCTTGCTTCACAAATGAACTAAATGCGAGCTCCCCTTTGGTTCCCGGAGCACGCTTAGGGTGGAGGAGCTGAGGTTACTGGGAACAAATGAACTTGCTTTTTTGGGGGGCATGCCCCCTGGATGAGGAGGATGCGGTGCGGGTTGGTGCCGGGGGTGTTGCGGAGCAGAAGCAGCCCACCGAAAGGGTCGCCAAAAAGCTCTGCGCGTGTGGGTGGCCCCGTGGTGCTTTGGCAGAACTGGGTTTTTCAAGGATGAGGACACTGGAAATCTCGGTTCCGTTGGGGATGCTGCCAGAGGACGGATGCAGCTGTCAGGACTCGGCGTCTTCGGGCACGCAGGGTAGACCTTCCCTGGCACGGTGTGAGCAGCCCAGCGCAGAGGGTTTCGAAACTTGCTGCTCCTTGGAGCTCACCATCTTGTCACCCCTTGCCTGGGGCGGCTGTCGCAGTTCTCAGCACCGGTTTCGGGGATATCTGGGAACGGCGCTTTGCACAAAGAGCTCACCCAAACAGTTGATGGTGCGGAAGTGATGGGACTTGGACTTTTTCTCTTAAGAGTACCACTCTGTGTGATTTTTGGTTTGTACTTTCTTCAGCTGCGTGAAGAAGGCTCCCTCCCCACTTTGCTACCAGACCTGGGAATGTCAGCGCCCGTTCTGGACATCTCACTGTCGCCTCCGAGATGGGCTTTGAGTTTCAGGGGTGCCCGAATGAAGCGGAGGTGGCCGTTCTTCTAGGGATTTTGGAAAACGCTAGGACTTGAGGCAAATAATAGGGGGAAATAAAACCCGAGCCAGCCATCAGAAACCGATGCTCATCTACGAGTGGCGTTTTCTTGCTTCGTCTTTGGTTGTTGCGGGGAGATGCGCTTGTGGCGGAGCGTGAGCGGTTTGAGAAGTTACCCTTCCCTCCAAAGTTACTGTCCCCGGTGGGTAAGCCAGGGGTGAGTGCCCCGGTGCGTTTGGATGTGGTGTAGAACAGGTGGTTTGGCTGAAACCTGTTTGTTGGGTGTGTGGAAGCCGAAGCGGAGAGCTGGGGCGGCGCACCTCGGGGCGTCTCAGCCTCCCCAAACTCTTTTTGAGCTTCATGGCCAACGCCTGTCCGACTGTGGATGGCCTTAGCTGGGATGCAGCCAGCTCTTCTTGGAGGATATTCTCCTTTTGCTAAGAGGGCTGAGCTCTCCTCTCCAGTTAAATCCGGCTCGGTGCCTTTTTTTTCCCCCTCCTCTTTTTTCTGATAGCAGTGTATCTCCAGCAGGGAGTTCGGTGCTAAACTTTCACAACATTGTTACAAATAGTGAAAGTTTTAAACAAAACTTGTCACAAATATCCCTTGCTCTCTCCCTCCCCCTGATTTTAGGAGAGGGCGAGGTTAGAGCTTCACTGCTAGTCTTTGCAGTCTCCAAGCAGAAAAAAACTGACTTTTCACTGTTTTGGGTGTTTTGGTGTGTTTTTTTGGGTTTTTTTTTGTTTGTTTGTTTTTTAAACTGTAGTTATCTTTTGGGTTTGTTTTCCTCCCCCCTTCACTGATTTTTTTTTTTTTTTTTTTTTTTTCCCCTGATGGGTTTACCCCTAGCTAGCTGGAAGGCTCTGTAATAATGATGGGCCATCTGGACCCATCCCTCCCATGCCAAACAGATTTGCTGATGGTATTTAAGAAGTTTTGGGGCTTTAGTACAGGGAGGCAGCATGGAGCTCCTTTTTCTAAAATTATTTTTATTATTCTTATTTTTAATCTTTTTAAATGCAAACCTTTCACCCTCCACTTATTGGCCCAAAAGAAAGGTGAAGCTTCCAGCTGCTGGGCTGCTGTCAACAGCTGGATGTCAGAAACCTAGGAAGCAGATGTTTTGTTTTCTTTCTGCTGGACCAGTGTGCGTAGCCAGAGGCTCCGGAGAAAAGGGGTGTCCAAAAGCGAAAGAAAGAAGCGCATCCATCAGGCCGGGCCCTGGGCATTGTTCAGGGAGGGGGTGGGCACAGCCGGCCCCCATGCTGGTTCCAGCAGATGCAGGCGCCTGACGAGGCACAGGGCTCCTCTTTTCAAACCTCGGCCGCAGCATCGCCCGGCCGTGGGCTCAGGAGGGGTTCAGCCACCGCCAGCGGGTCAAAAGTTCAGTGGGCCAGGAGCGAGCGCTCGGGGACACGTTTGGCATCACGCCGTGTTTTTCCGTGGATCTCTGAGGATGGCAGACAGCACTTCTGCCTTCTGGGGTGGGTTGCTTGGTGGGGTTTTGTGTGTGGGGTTTTTTTTTTTTATTTTCCCCCCTCCCTCCTCCTTTTAAATGGCCGCCTCGTCGGCCATCTGCTGTACAAAACTTTGCTGCCACATCAGAAGTGTTGGTTTGGTTGTTGTGGCTTCTTTCTGGGTGGTTTGTAAAAATCCACGTCCAGTGGGTTCGGCCTTACCTCCCCTAGCAGCGCTCCAGCGGGAGAAGGGCTGTCTATATGGGGTCCATCATTTTTTTTTTTCAGTAGCCCTCGCCTTGATGGACAGAAAGGATGCTTTCCGGAGGCGAGTTAGTGCAGGCGATGATAGGGAGTGATTTGTTTCCCTATTTGAGACCGGACTTCAATGTGGAACACCTCTCGTGACAGCGTGTCTCCTGGCCGTGTGCCCTCCCCTCTGCCACTGAAATATCCCTCCTGGCAGCTGCAGGGATTGTTGGCGTTGAAAATATTAGGAGAACGAGCGTTTTAACGTTTTTTTCAACCGTATTTCAGCACAACTCAAAACCCCTGGACGGGAGCCAGGGTGGCGCGGCCACCCAGCTCTTTGGCATGTGCTCCCGGGAGCTGTGGGCTAAAACATTTAGGAACTTGTGCCCCGCGTAGGTCGAGGGGAGATGACTTTTGAGAAGGTGCTTGAAAATAATCATAACATTGTTGGTAACTTCGTTTATTTGGAAAAGGGGGGGGGGAAAGCCACACGACACGAGGAAAACATAAATCTTTGCCTGCGGTTTTTAAAAGCACCTTTGGGCAAATTGCCTCTGCTGTGAACTTCACTACGGCTTTAAGATGCTTTTCCTCGCCTCTTGCCCCTTCGGAGCGCTTCGGGCTCTGGCTCTGCCCTGAGGTACGTTCCTCCCACCCGCAGACAGGGCACCGCTGCCCTTGCCCACCTTTTTCCTCCCGTGGTGGGGTATCTGCCGTGTCGGGTCTTGGACAGGCTCTTTCTGCCAGGAATATTGCGTGGCTGTTGCAAGCCAGCGGCTGCCACTGCTCCCGTGGGTCCCCCAGGAGGAGGAAGAGTGTGGAGAGAGGAAGAGCTGCGCTGCGGCCGTGTGAAGGGGGGAGCAAAGAGCAGGGTTTCTTCTGCCTGCGCAAACCAGACAGAGCTTTAAAAGCAAAAAAATATTTTTGAATGTGTTAAACTGCGGGTGTGTTAGAATTCCAGTACTTTGAAAAATGTGGTTTTCCTAGTGAGGACAGGATGGCCCGGTGTGCTTTGAACCTCCGCTGTCCTGTGATGTTAGGTACTGCTGAATTTCTCTGTGGGCACCCTCTGTGCCCTCCGGATGGGTCCCTCGTGATCCGTGACGCCGAAACGACGTAACGTGCCTGTTCTGTAAGTGGTTTGTGTAGGGTTTATCACACAGGCAGCACGGGACAGTACCTGAGTGCTAAAGCCTTCGGCCTTCTATAGCCATTCTGGTCTGGTGCTGCGTCGTTCTTTACATTGCAGTAGCATCTACAGCATCTGCTGATGCCTCTTCGTGTTGTACCGTAGCAGAGATGGCCAGGTAGTTTCTGAGCAGAAGAATTTAGAATCTAATGAAGATAAATGTGACAAGGAAGTGCAGTGATCTGACCGAAATGTCAGCGAATTCGTGTAGGTCAGCTCTACTCACAGAGGGTAAATGTGAGTTAGTTTCAATGCCTTTTCAGTAGAATAGTTCAGGCATTAGGGCATCCGTCCCTCTTGCCATTTGCCCGTTGGCAGTAGGCAAGGGCTGTACAGCAAGTAGACAAGGTTGGAAAAAAACGGTGGATTTCAAATATATTGAAAAGAAAAAGCGCCAACTCCGTTGCGTGGGGAGATCTGTATATGGATGGCTGTGTGAATTCTGGTGAAATGCCAAAAGTCACTCTGTGATGGCTCTGGTTCCCCGGGGCAGCATCGGCTTCATCGGAGTAGAGGGTTCAGGCGGGGTATTTGTTGTTCAAAAATCAAATTTTTTTTTTAAAAAAACAAGAATGCAATGGAGGGTTAGTGTTTGCATTGCTCTTTCTACCTGTCCCATCCACTGTTTGGTTTAGTTTAGTTGCTTTGACAGTGCCTCATCCCTCTCCCCACGTCTGTTCCAGCAGCAGTTCTTACTTTTTGCTGGCCTTAGCTTTTGCTGCCGTAGTTGTTCTGTTCATAATAGAATCGTTAACACTCTACACGTCAGTATCGGGCTCTAGAGTTCATTGAGATTGATGGAGGGCGAGACAGAGAGATACTTCTCGGAGCTGTTGTTTCAAGTGGTCTGCAAATTGGAAAGCATTATATCAGTTTCCATTTCAAATGCGAGTCACATCTCTCCCAACCGTAGATCTTAAACTTTTTAACAAGTGTTTACGTTTTATATAATGAGACTAGTGTAATCGGATAAAAAAAAAAAAAAAAAAGAGGAATAGGTAGTTCGGGAGGCTGATATGTGAGTTAAAACATTATCTTAAGCCTCTGAAAAGAAACGAGAAGTGACTGCAGGCAGCCAAAGGGTATCCGAACAATGGATGAGGAAGGTTATTTTGACAGCAACATTCTGAATGGATCTGAGTTAGGTGAAGGGGAGCTGAGGAATGACTGTAGCAGTCGAAGGCAGAAAAAGAGGAACGTAGTAAGAATTTTGGAGGTCTGGATGGAGTACGCGGGGGCTGATATTACAGATTTTCTGTGGTGTCAGCAGTTGGAGGGCATTGCCTTTTCTGCTAGCGCAGACCGCCAAAAATCACGCGTGGTGTTGGCCCAAGTGTTTGTGCGCCCAGGAGTTGAATGGTTTAAGCTGAACTTGTTTAAGAGCTGATTTAAGGTAATCTGGTGTTTACCTGCTAGGGGAAGAAAAAAAAAATAAGGTTTCGTGTAATGGCTTAAATATGACTTGGCAGTTTGTTTTATTTACAAAGACTCGACTACCACAAACCTGTGCGGAGCGGATGCAAACCTCTGCAGAGAGCATCTAAATCAGGCCTCAAGTTTGTTCCTTTTGGAATTTGCTCTAACCAAACCAGCTAAAAGCAACACCTTTAAAGTGTTACAGCTTTCTATGTAGACCTGCTTAACTGCGGTCTTTCTCTCCCCTCGAATAATGCCGGCAGAGCTGTGCCATTCTGCCCCTGGCATCTGTTAAGTGCCTGCATGAAGGGCGAAGAATTAACTTTTGTAATGGCAATGGATGCTTTCATAGACTTCTTTCAGGCAAAAATTTCCTCAAGAAAAGGGCTAGAGGCAGAAATGACAACAGCCAGGGCGTTAAAAGTTCCTGAATTAAAAGTTCATAGCGTAAACCATATTGGAGGCAAGGATGAAAATTATTTTTTTTTTTTTTTATTTCCCCCTCTTCTTGTTACCAGAAGCAACAGCATCTGCTGTGGTGGTGGGAACAATGCAGCCTAGTGATTCCTCCTTCCTTACAGTAGAGAATCCTGTTAAACACACAAGGCTGTGCCTCCGAGTGTATCCTTTCAGCAGCCTTGTTCCTTTTAATGGGTGCCCATTCCTGGGGTCTCCATTGTTTCACCAACAATGGCACTAGGGGCAGCTGATTTGGTTGACAGAAAATGTGTTAATTTAACAGATCTATTCCCTTTAGCCGGGCTCCTTCCTATTGTGCCCCAGTTCTCCCCCAGTTCCTGGGGAGGAGGGCCCCGAGAGCGGGGTCTGTTAGGTGGAGGGCTCCTGCAGTTAGGAGGGGTTTGGGGCCTTTTGTGTGAGGCACAGCAAACAGCTGATGGGGAAAAGTGGCCCTGGGTTTGCTCCTGCCAGAACACGCATTTTTCTGATGTTTTTTTTTGGGAGGGGGATGGAATTTGACATCCACCTTTACCGAGGACGGGGGAATAACTTGACAAGCTAATGGCAGCCAAGGGCTTTACTTTGGTGCGAGGTGGCCTCGCTGCCCAAGGTGGCAACTCCTTTCAAAGCTGGCTCGACTGCTTGATGAACTCTTTCTATCCCATAAATGCCTAGCTAAAACACCGACTTCCCACTGAAAAACAGAGCTGCTGGTAGTATCCAAGCGAGGGCTGCTGAGCGCGGGCTGGAGAAGACAATGTGTAAAGTTAATACCGAAGAATCTGAAACGTGAGGGGTACAATGGTCCTCGGGCCACCTCCGCCCTGGGCCAGGCCACCAGTTTAACGGAGTTTTGGGACTGGTCTGGTTTAAGCGGTGCCAGCTCTTCACCCGGGATGTACTTACACTGGTTCATCCCTTCCCTACCTTAACGTAGCTCAGTTCAGCAGCAGGGTGATGGGAATGGTGGTGGTGGTGGTGTCTCTGTTGGTTTTTCCATCAGCATGGCCAAGCTGGTGTGTTCAGCTCAGCGGGAAGGAGGACGTGGGCACTGATGTGGGAGCAGTGAAACCCAGAACTTTGGTTTTGGGGGCTGCTGACCCCTCAGAAGGATCAGCTCGCTCCCTTTTGAGCTCTTTGCTTCTGACTTTGTGGTCTGCCCCTTCGCTGGTGCCAGCCCAGCTGCTGGCCAGGTCCTTCGTGGGCTTTTGGGGGGTTGCAGTCCTACAGTGGCAGAGGGACCTTGTGTTTCTGGCAGCCGCCAGCAGCTGGGTCGGTCGGCTGTGGCTCTTGAAACTCTAGCCTTGGTTTAGTTCTGGTTGCTGGGGTTGGGGGATGTAAAAGGAGCTCTGGAGGGTCTTTTTTCCTCCTTGTTGGTAAAGCCGTTAATTCTCTGGCTCTTTCTCTCCAGCTGAGCCTGCTGTAAAGGGGCCGGAGCTTTGCACGGCCGAAGGGTTGGAAGGCAGAGGTAGTTTCCTCCTTTCTGGTGAGCTCTGTGCACGGGGAGTTGTGTGGCAGCAAAAACATTTATATATCTATAACACAAGGCAAAGAGGGTTGTGGTGTTTTGTGGGTTTTTTTTTTTTCTCTTGCTTGGGTTTTTTTTGTTTGTTTTAGGAGGCGAAGGGTGAGAGTTGACTTAAAGAGCTTGACTCTTAACAGAGTTTGTCATTGTTGCTAATATAAAACAAATGATGAGCATGGGAGAGGAGCCAAAGGCTCCCTCTTCTGGTGTGCTGGGAAGGCTCCAACACTGGAAAATAAATAAGGAAAAAAGACCTCAGCGAGCAAGACCCCTTTGGTGCTTTCCACTGTGGTATTTTAAGACCTTGCTGAGGCCCAACCCTTACTGCCCCAACACACAGGATGCTTCGTGGCACCTTAATAAGTCACGTTAAGGGCGCTCCGTAAAAGCGAAATGCGTTTTCAACTGGAAACTCCGTTGCACTTGCGAGTAAAAGCGAGTCCTGGTTTCGGAAGGGTTCCGGGTCTGAAGATGGAGGATGGCAGCCCTTCACATCCCCACGTCTGACGTTTTGCAGCGCTTCTCTTTACTTCTCCTCTATTCTGCATCCTCCTCTCCCAAAGATCATGTGTTGTCCCACGCAGATCCCGGGACGCGTGTGCGCGTCGGTGTGTAAACACGTTTGGGATGGTTGTGGGGGCCAAGCATGGGGACCACTCTTTATAGAAACTGTGTGTCCAGCACTCCTCTTGCGTTTGGTTGAGTCAGCCAAGTATTGGAGACTTATTAATGGCTGGTTGATGGAGAAATGTGCACAAGGAGTAGCGCTTCGTTGGGATTTTGAGATGAGTTTTCTAAAAATCCTTGTGTCAAGAGCAGTCGTGAGTACCTCTGAAATGAATAGGATTTCAGGATGTTAGAGGAGTGACTTTTTTGGTTTTTCTTTCCTATTTTTGTGGTCTTCACTGGAGGGTTTGACATCACGTGGCCGTTTTCCCTGCGTGTTAGATGTGGACTCATGAGCGATGTCTGGTAGAACCAGAGGACATCAATTCTCGAGCTGCCTTCCCACGGCAGCTCCTGCCACCCGTCACGGATGGCAGTAAAACTGCTCACCCGGATTAAAAACCACACTTTTTTTTTTTTTATTTTTTTCCTTGAAGTGAGCTGCATCTAACCAGGAGCAGTTCCCGCAGCCGGCTCCCTCCGCAGCCCCACGAAAGGGTTGTGCCAGTGCGATGGAGGCAGTGGCATGGAAACGGGCAGCGGGCAGGGGAAGGGCTTTTTATAGCTGACCCTTCTGCTGGAAGAAACACTTATGGTGCTGCAGCCCTGGGTAGCAGGTGGAGTGAGACTGTGCAGGTAACGAGAGGTCATGCAGCAAGGGGGGAAGGACCCTCGTCAGCCTCTGTAAAAGGGTTTTGGGTACTATATCGAAGCTTGCTATATGTCTTTTTCCTTCTTTAAGTTGATGTTAAAAAGTTTAAATGGAAGTTGATGGTGACCCTTTAAATTGTTCCTTCCAAACTCCAATGGGAACAGGCGATTGGGATCAGTTGAACTTCACTGTAGCTGACGGTCTTGGGCAAAAATAAAGTAGTGCAGAATTTTATTATCTTTCTTAAAAAATTCAGGCCTTTTTGATTTTTATTTTTTTTTTACAAACTGTCGTCCCCCAAAAAGCTTCCTTAGGTTCTGGTCACCCAGCAATGCAGGAATCTACCCATCAGGATTTGCTTGGCTGTGCTGGAGAAGCCTGAGCCGCTTCCTTGTGGGACAGGGCAGCCGTGTAGGATAAACTGGGAACAGCAGTCTCGAGTTCCTTTCTTTCAGCCCGATACAAGGTGCCGAGGCACAGAAGACTGTTTTGCCCCTAAGATAATTGTGTGTTGGAGAGGATCAAAGGGGTTGTGGTGGTGGTTTGTTTTTTTTTTTTTTTTGGTTGAAAGGGGATTTTCTCCATGGACAGCTGCGGTAGTGCATTAGTAGTGCGATGGATTATCTTTCCATGATCTGTAGGATCTCAACCAGCTATCGGGGGGCCCCACTGAAGGCTGCTGCTTGGGGGGGGGGAGGCAGAGTGAAAGTCTCCCGTAACAGGGAGACCTGTAATGCCTGGGAGCTCGAACCACTTGACTCCCCCTGCCCCAGGAGGGCAGGTGGTGCTGGATATTCTTAGACCTCAGATAGTGCTGCTGAGCGTGGGGACAGGGAGCCCAGCGCTCAGTTGTGATTAACTGCAGCTGATGCCCGGCATCCACCCCGCTCTCTGATGGAAGTGCTTATTAAGGAATGTGAGAAGGGAGCCAATTCCAGCTGCTGCGGCGTCCTGTAAAGGGCAACGTGTAATTCGGGAGGGTGTTACGAGTCCCTCGGCGGAACAAACTACTCACTGTAGTAAGCGTCTGACCTGCCAAACGCCCGGACTTTATCATTTTGGGAAGTTTTGGATGGTGGCTGATCCGTAAATAGCCGTGGAGTTGAGAAGGGAGTCCCTTCACGTGTGCGGATGGGTATCCATACCCTCGCTCCGCGCAGCGGGGAGGAAGGCAGTGCATGTGGCCTGACCGTGGCAAGGGGTGGCAAGAGGGGATGGGACAGAGCTGGGTGCTATCAGAGGTGGAGATCAGGTCACTCTGTGCTTCCCTGACCTGGTTTCAGGGCGGGGGGGGGGGGGGGGATGAAGGGACTGGAATGTGCACGGCGGAGCTGTCAAGGAATGCGGGTCCCAGGTGGCCGATTCGGTCCTTGCGCTTGAGTCCGGCTCGAATTGCATCTGCGTGCTGGTTAATGAGTGGTGGGGCAGGTTCTCCTGCGTGGGCTTCCCGAGGCAGTGGGCTGCCAGGCACACGGGGCTGGCAATAGTATCTTGGTAGCAAATAAACTCCCCCTCTAGGCATTTTTTAGAGTTTTCTGTTAACTTTAATGACACAGGTTTGATCGCTTTTGGGTTGATGGGGTTTTTTTGTGACTAGTGAAGCATGAGGAAGGAGGAACCCGGCTTTGGGTTTCAGGGCAGGTTTTTTTTTTTTTTCAGGATGAGCAGTTAGGAAGACTTGTCTTTTTTTCTGTAAGTGGGCCTGATTTCAGAATTAAAGGATGAACGTGGACTGTCACATGATGTGTTGTTTTTCCTTGTAGGAATAACTACAGTTTATAATTATTGCCTAGTCCGTAGCCAGTTGGCAGAAAGGCTGCTCTGAAGGGATTGATTATTAGTGGATGCTTCATAGTGCTGTCCAAGTCTGAATTTCTCGATCTAACCGGTTTCCTTCATTTGGAATGGCTGTGGTCAGCAGAGAGAAGAGAGGGAGATAAGTCTTCCCTCTCGGTAGCGCTGTTTCTTGTTCATGGGATATGCTTGGGGGGGAAAAAAAAGGTCAACAAAAAGTGTCAACACTTCAGCGTTCTCATAGAAAGCCAGCTGGCTGGCCGGCCAGCTGGGGACTGCTTGCAATTTTTCTGCTTCCTCTTGGGATTCTCTTTGTATTTGCTTTCAGCGTGATGACCTAAACAAAACTAGTGCTGTTTGGTGTGAGCATCCTGGAGGCTCTGCTCTTTTCCTGGAAAACGTGCTGGGAGAGTGGAAGTATCACCGGGAAGGTGAATCTAGCTCTCAGAAATGGGAATGCTGGCCCCGTGGTGCAAAGGCAATTGGAGCTGAGTTGGCATTTAAACCAGTGGCAGAGGATGCGCAGAAGTACAGATGCGGCAGCATCTGCCGGGCTCCTCGGATAAACGCCGGGATGGGTCGGTCGGGTGGTGCTGAACCACATCCTGCTGCAGCTCCTCTGATAAACGTGGGCTAGCGAGTTAAAAATGAGCACGTGCACAAAAAAAAGCAGCCGTGACGCTTTTTGGGAAAGGGGAGTTTCCGAGCTGGGTCTGAGCAGGAGCGGTAGCGGGAGTCAGGAGCCGATGGAGGAGGTGGCGATGGAAGAGGACAGCTGGGCTAATACTTCAAAAGCAGGGGGCAAGAGACTCCACGCCGGGTCTTGGAAGCCCGATCCCAACCCTCTGCTTGTCTCCTTTCCTTCCCTGGTCCCGAAGCCCCTCTCGGGCTGTGTGGAAGTGTCCCAGTTCTTGCAGCTGTGTTAATTGTAATGGGTCATTTAGTCCTGAAATCCCTGTTTGGAAGGGGCAAGTCCTCTCCTCGTGTGACAGCTGCCGCCTCCAGCTTTTCCCCAGGCTGGAAATAACTGCATATGACACAGGCGTGGGGGAGGGAGGAGGGTTTCTGGCTTCCTCTTAGTGCTATAATGGCTCTGCTGTGCGACTCCTCTCCCATGTGGACCATAGCAGAGTCATGCCCCACATATTTAGCGGATCTCTCAGTTGGCAGTGCCTAGGTGATCCGCTAATGAACGTTCTCCAAGCTCTGGTCAACTGGAGTCGTCTCGGGCATCTGGGGAGCGTGAGAGAAGGGACGTGCCGTGGTGGTGACACAGGACTCTCGCCTGGAGCATCAGGGAGCCTCTCCGGAGCCCACCCATCTGGAAGGGGGAGATGATGAGAAGAAGGGAAGGCAGAAAGGTTTCCGCTCCCTGCTCCCATCTCCTCTCCAAAATCCGAAGCCTTGAGCCCATGGAAACCTGGCCAGCTTTTCCTTCTAGCTGAAGGGCCGGCTCCTGATTGGAATGACAGCTTTGAACTGGAAGACATTATTTCATTAGCACGCTAATCAGATACAGAGATTACCTGATTGGCTACTTAATAATTAAATGAAGTTGCCTGTAATTCTTTGAGCACACAGAGAACTAATTAAATTAACCCTTTGCTGCCCTGTGTGCCTGGGGTGCGCTTGCGTGAAATGGAGAGGGCGGCTTCCCCAATGTGGGGACCATGAGCCAAAGGGGGCGATGATTGCCAAGCGGCCAGTGTTGGACCACCGAGGTGGTTCTTTCTTATCAAGAGCCTGGAGAGGAGAAGGTGACACGCTGTTACTCTCCAGTTTAGTCGGCGTTTGGCCTACCTGGTAGGCGACTGGTATGTCTGCAATGCTTTATCAACAAATCTTGTCCCCAGATAGCCTGGAGAATGCACTGGGCTTATGGGAGTTGATGCCCCGATGTGTGTTGTAGACCAGGCTTCATATCATCTGATGAAGAAGAGCAAAGGATTATCGAAGATGCACTTCACAGTTCTTCAGGAGAAGCAGTGAAGTGGAGAGCAGAATATGTTTTCATGTACCTTCCAAGTGTTCTTCTTCCCCATCCCCACTGGCACACAGCCCCAAAGAAGCCCGGACATATCCATGCCTTTGACTGGATTCCTCTAGTAAACTCATTGTTGATCTATTTCTCTCTACTGTTTCAGCGGCTGCTTGAGGAACTGCATTTGCACATGCTCAAGGGAATGCAAGTGCACTTTCTATCGTTTGAAGAGGACACAGAAGTTGTATCAGTGCCATAACTTTCCCTTATTATAGATTTTAAAAAAAAAAAGTGAAAAGTGTAATAAGGATAAAGTTTCCCTATTTTCCGGCCCCAATGCTGTGCCCAAGCTTTGAGCTTGTGCAATGCTAGAGGTAAGACACAGATTTTGAAATTCATAGCAAAAGGCTAATTTTTGTAACTTGTGAGAATATAGTTATCGTGTTGAGGACACTGTGTTTGATTAATTCCTTGCTAGGGTGAAGAGTCAGCATCTAAAATTCTTTATATCAGTGTTTAGGACCAAGCACTGGGTTGAGGCAACAGGAAAGCTCCCTTGTAATGATCCAACCCTGCTCCCTTGCTGCTGCCGCCTTCTCCTTCTAGATTTTGCCCACACATGTTAAAATGAAACTGTCAAATTAAGCACATTTCACTGTCATCCAAGACTAAACTTGGCAGAGAAGAGCCCTCAGACCTTCTGGCCTAAGTTAACCACAGCTGGCTTCAGCTCCCCCAGTAAGGAATTGCCTCTTTTCCGTTCAGAGCGTGTGGAATGGCTTTCCCCTTGCCATTCCAGGTCCGCGTTGCTGGATCTGTCCTCTTTGGATCTGTCTTCTTCCATTGCCCTGAAGATGGGTGGTATCAGCGGTGCCCTCAGAGTCAGCCAATCCTCAGCGGAGGGATAAATATCCGAGCTGCTGCTTTTATCTTTAAAACCTGGCTTCCACGTGACAGGCAGCCCCGAACGCCTGCGAAAACAGGTCGGGAGACAGAAGAAAACGGGGAGGATGGGAAACAAAAGGGCAGCTTTCAGAGTAATTAGGTGGTTGCTGCTCCCTCTGATAGGGAGGTTGGCTGGTGAGAAACGATCCCCGGTGTTGACGCTCTACAGATGTGGGTATGTTGACGTTCTACAGATGTGGGTACGCTGACAGTGTTCGGAAGAGGAGCAGAGTAAGCAAAGAGAAGGGCCAGTGAGCTTGAGGATCCCTGAGATTTCACGTCTCCCCTTCCAAGGGAAGCCATCAGACCTGTTCTCACCAGTTGACCTACACACCCCATGCCAACCTGGGGCAGCCCCAGAGCTCTGATACCTACCTCGCAACTCCCAGCCAGGGTCTCTGGGAAGATGCTGCCTCCGTTTTGTGAGCAAGAGGGCAAACACTAGGTCTTAAAAGCGTGGGTTTGGGAGGAGGAGGGGAAAGTGTACATTCAGCACACGCAGGGTCAAGACTGAGCCCAGCTGCGAGAGCCGGTGTGGTTTTAGTGTTATCAATATTTGATGGTGTCCTGTTGTAAAAGGGCCATAAGTAAAGGCTGGCAGGTCTGTGCCTGGTCTGTTGCTGCAGTAAAAAGCTATTTTCTGAGGAGATTTCTGAAACAAAGGGTATTCTAGCATGTGGTAGAAGTGGCCATTTAAATGCATCTGACCATAAAGATGCTGCCTGCCAGCAGTTTTGATACTGGAGCTTGTGGGACTCCGTAGGACAGAGCCTGAATGAGATTGGGCTTGGGGATGGAGTTCAGGGAGGCTTTTTACCTCTTCTGTCCTCCTCTTTGTTTTCATTTATGGGTTTACAAAGTCAGATTAGCATTGCAATGTTGGAGGGGAAGCCCTTGGGCTGGGGTGGAAGGCGTCCTGGCTCAGCAGGTTTGGGATTCATGCTCCTCTCCCAGATCCTTGTCTTTCCCGGGCCCTGGTGAGGAGCAAAGCCTGAGGCTTCTGCCTCTTGGGAATGCACCCAAGCTGCAGCTCTCCCTCCAGCTGCATCTTAAGGTAGATGGGCAGTGTCATCCTGAAGGGTCATTGGCCTTCTTTTCAGGCAAGGATAAATTTTTTTTTTGGTTCTTTTAAATGGGAACACGAGTCCTGGTTGGGAGGGACACACCAACCCAGCTCTGGATCCAGAAGCTCCTAACTTTTTCTGTTTGTAGCCGCTGATCTAATAGATGCTGCCTGCCCACAACCTTGGCTTTGCTTTAAACCCTGGCAATCTCACATCCACAGTCCCGTTTCTTTAATAAAAGGGTGTATTTAGTAAAATAGAAGCTTTTTGCCCCTTCCCTCTCCCTGCCAGGCCGTAATGCTGCGTTCAGTCACAGCGGTGTAAATTTGGAGCGAGTCCAGCGGGTTCAGATGGATGCACTCCAGATTTATGCTGTGGCCACAGAAAGCAGAGTCTCTCCTGAAACCCGAGTTTTTTTATCTTCGGGATATCCCCGGTTTGTTAAGAAAAGCTGGCTGCTCCACGCGGTACCCAGACTCTACGCTACCGAAATGGTCTTGAAACAAGACTGTTGCCCGTGGGTGAGCTTGCAAACTTCAGTTTACACGGGAAGCTTCAAGAGTTAACTCGAGCATAAGAACTTATTTGTCTTTATTGCTTCTTTATTCTGAAAAAAAAAAAAAATTTTTTTTTTCCTAAATCTGCCCCTCTCCCAGTTTGATTAAATTGCTTATGCAGCTTTTTTCCCCCCACTGCGTGAAGAGGGCACTGTATTCTTAGGTGAAAAGTCAGTCTAAAAAAATCTTCTCAGCTTGTAGCTATCGACAAAAAGTGTTTCCAATCCGAGTGAAAAAATATTTCTCTAGACTAGTTTCACCTTCTTGGCTGTCTCAGGTCAACTCCTGTGTTTTTTTAATTCTAATATAAGATTTTTATAACTGCTAGTACTAGGTGCTACCTTCTCATGCGAGGGCACTGGTACCCCTTCCTTCCTCGCTCCCCTCCAGATTGCTGTTGGTCTGCTGTCTGCCAGAGAAGTCATTCAGGGTGCCAATATGTTAAGCTGGTGAGAGAATGGGGAGAGATGAGATGAAGGTATTGTTATGCTGGAAGGTGTTAATTGGTGCTATCAACCACTTGCTTGATTTCTAGACAATTACAGCAGTGCTTGAAGTTGTGTCTGAGCTAAACAAATGGCAGGGACTCTGTGAGTTGCCCATCTTCCCTTGTTTTTTTTGGAGTTGCCCATCTTCTCTTTGTTTTTTTTGGAATTGCCCATCTTCTCTTTTTTTTTTTTTTGGAGTTGCCCATCTTCTCTTTGGTTTTTTTTGGAGTTGCCCATCTTCTCTTTGTTTTTTTTGGAGTTGCCCATCTTCTCTTTTTTTTTTTTTTTTTTTTGAGTGCTTATTTCCCCACTGCCACCTGAAAAAATTAGGGTTATATACAGTTGAGCCAAGAGGATGTCCCTGGATGTTGAGGAGTTAGCTGGGTGTACCGCACAGAATTTCTCACATAGCGTGTGAACTCTTGCCTAGCCTGGTGGCTTGGCAGGGGTGGGATGAGGAGATGCTGAAGTGCATGGGGATGCTTCTGGGTTCCTTAGAAGGAAAGGAACAAATGCACTTGGGTGATGTTTCCTTCTGTGATGTTTCTTCATTAACAGGCAGATGCTTGACATTGTCTAGGGCAAAGCCCTCTCGTAGAACAGATACCCAGCTGCCAGATAAAACCTCTTCTTTGTGGTCTGAGACTCCTACCCAGAGAGAGGGCAAGCGAGCGTCTCCGTTCGTCCCCCTATAGGAAGGGTGTCCGAGGTCTGACCTGTGGCACCAGAAGAGTGGTTTGCTTCTCTGAAACCGAAGAGGAGGAATCCTCTCCTTTGCTGACCTTTCTCCTATAGTTGGGAAGTAAGGAACCATCCTGATTCCCCTGATTTTTTTTTTCTACTTCTTCCCTGTTGCAGTAAGAAGCGGGATGGGGAATGGCACCTGCTGCAGCTTGGAGACAGGTAAATTTTAGCCTGGGTACATTAATACCACCTCCTTGCTTCAAAAGGCCCAAGGTGTGTTGAACATCACTCAACCACACCTTCGTGTGCACCTCTGAGCGTTCATATAGACACATGCATCCAGCCCCAAATGCTTGTTCATCACATTCCTTTGGTCATGACAGGTGGAGTGTTGCCGCACTGGTGTCCTACCCTGGGTGGGGTAGGGACACCAGCAACAAGCAACTTTGCTTGTTGCTTTTCCTGACTGTTCATGGTGTGCGCCTGGTTTTGTGCTATGTTATACCTGGAGAACAGAGTGAAAGAAGACACCTGAACAGAGAGGGGTGATACTAAACGTAGGCTGAGACCTTGAGGGTGTAAAGGTTCTCTGAAGACCATTATGAAGGGAAAGCCAGCCAAGACTCAATTTCAGTCAGGAAAGACTGATGAGGAAACTCCAATGCAAAATCACAAAAACATACTGTCAGAAGGAACCTCTGGAAGACTCTAGTCCAGCCTCCTGCTTGGATTGGTGCTGTAACCAACAGTTGATCAGGTTAACCATGGTCAGAAGAACGCGTAATGCTTTTCTTGGTTCTTTTCCCTTTCCCTACCTCCCTCCCAAAAAAGAGCAGAGTTGTCACAAGAGTTGTTTTAAGAGAACATTTACCAACGCGTGGTCTGAAACTGTTTGCTGAAATTCAAGCAAGGAAGTTTAGCTTTGAGGCAGGGACATACTTTGTGGTGGTGGTGGTGGTTTTTTTGTTTTTTGAAAATCCACTTGAACAATCCACTTGAATTAGGACTAGTAATAAGAAGGGCTTGGAAACTGCCAGTTCTTTTTCTCCCTCTGTAGGGAATAGTTTGCCTTTGAGGAATGGTTGTTGCCTGTGCACTGAATCTGTGCTTCAGGAGTCGTTACGCAAGTGCTCCAAATGGGACCTGTGGGTAAGGAACGCACCAAGTTGCAGCTGTTGCCTTGCCACAGATGCCTTAGACCAGGCAGGAAGATTATTTTTTATTATTATTATTAAGAACAGATAGCCTTTGTGGGTGGTTTTTTTTGTTGTTGTTTTTTTTTTTTCTTTGTTTTTTTAAGATCTAGCTTCTTTCCTCTACTTCTGCCTACCCAAAAGCTAGGTGACTATCTAGTCCCTGCATCCCCAGCAGCGTTGTCTCAGGTGTGCCAGCACAACTCTTTGTAGGGCAATACTCAAATAGGTCAGGGAGCTGATCTGGCCAGTGGATTAAAAAAAAACAGCCAAATGCCTCAACTCTCCTTCCCTCCAGTTATTTTTTGCCTGGATTAATTTTATGAGGTGGCCTGGCAAACAGTTGTGGCAGCCGTGCCATGGTGTAGGAGTTTGGAACAAGCGGTGGGGATGAGAAAAAGGGCAAGAATAATTTAGAGTTCAAAGTGGGCTGTCATGTCAGACTGATCATCACTGTCAGTGGCAGGAAATTGATCTTTGAGAAACGAGAGGAGTCTATTTTGGACTGGCATGAATCACTCTGAAGGTCTCTCTTCCTCCATGGATGATGGAGAGGAGCTGAGTACACCAGCTCAGACCAGACCTCAAACTTAACCCTCTTTTTTTTCACCCTCATGCTTTAATAATGAAAACATCAGCATGCCTAAGGAATATTCATAATGCTTTACCTTCAGTGCTGTTGTAAATATGCAAAATTTCACCAGCTAGAAGCAGAATCCCAAACTTCTAAGAGAGCAATAGCATTCCCTAGAAATTCTATGATTCTGTAAGGGTGGATGAACTGTTTAGGGACATGGTTTAATGGGGGATTAGGGACGGTTGGACTGGATAGTCTCTAAGGTCTTTTCCAACCTAGAAATTCTATGATTCTATACCATGAAAATCCAACTGCTGACCATAATGTGACTGGTTGAAGAGCCAGCTATCACCTCGGGGGGGAGAAAAAAAAAAACCACACTTGAAACTGCTTGCCTTTGGGTAGGCTGCCCATAAAATGAGACCGCTCCTGCATGCTTTTCAGTGTTCCTGTCCTGCAGTGAGGCCTTCAAAGAGCAATATTCTCTGCTTGCTGTTGTAGTTTGTGCTTGAGATGGAGCGGTACTGGTGGTAGAGAAGGCGTCTGCTTCAAACTACCCCCTTGAAAGCGAGGGGTTTATTGGGCATCATTGTTTTCTGTGTTGAAACTGGTGCTAAGTGATTACAAATGCAATTACTTGGCAGGGAATTATGGATTTACAGTTGTCTGTGCCACCTTTAATGCATCGCCTTGTACCTGCAGATGATGATTGTTTTTAATTACGGGGTCACGTGCATTTTCCACGGGAGAATGGCAGCGCTGGCTCTGTAGGGCAGATGGTGCCGAGAGGGTAAACCGAGGCTGTGCGCCAAAGGAAGCTGTTAGCTGTGTGCTTCTCACCTCGTTTGCTGAAGAAGTTTAAAGGTGGGCAGGACATGAGAGATGAAGGCTGCTGTGGGAAAAGAAAGGCTGTCTTTTGGCTACATGAGGGTGTAGGACCACATCAGTCTAGCCCCTGGCAAGGCAGGTGTGCGACCCTTGGCTTTCCACTCCTTCTACTCTTCTATCCTAAGAGATTGCAACCCCTTTTCATCCACCACTGTTCCACTTTGTGGGGCCGTGCTTATGAAGGTGCATGAGGAAGGGAGAAACGATCCAGGTTTCAGAAGCTAAATTTGGCAGTTTTGTTGTGTATTTTTTTTTTTTTAACTGAAATTAATTTGGCTGTCTGGCTTACAATGAAGCCCTCAGATGAGTGGAAGAGTTGTAGGAATAGAGGAATAAGGGCAGGTTTTCCCAGCAGAAACATCCTGATGTAGCGTTGCACCTTCAGTCTCAGCATTCATCCCTGGTGCAGAGGCACTGATTGAATTTGAACTGGGTAAGTCGCTTGTCCCCCATTTCCCAGCAGAAATCTTCATTCACCCGGCTTGGTGCTTCCCTCCGAAGCAGCCTGGGACATGTGCTTCCCCCCAGCTCTAACACAACTGTTCACGAGCTGTTGTGAACAGCTCGTGAAAGAGCACAGGTGAAGCCAGGACAGACTGTGGGGTTCTTTT
This sequence comes from Tauraco erythrolophus, assembly GCF_009769465.1. NCBI lineage: Eukaryota > Metazoa > Chordata > Aves > Musophagiformes > Musophagidae > Tauraco > Tauraco erythrolophus. The sequence goes on from NC_141468.1 coordinate 87,576,692, forward strand.
TGGGGTCAGGGAGTCATCTCAAATAGAGAGATGCAGCCACTGGTTTCCTGAATGGAGTGGTGAATTTTGCTAGCGTCGGTCATTATTTTTCTTTTCTCTCCCCCCCCCCCCCCCAATTTCTCATTTGTCAAATCAGATTAAAAATCATTACCTCGTAAAGAGGTTGAGAAAAGAATTAATGCTTATTGGATTGAGATGCTACGTGGAGGCCACCACAGAACAAGGTCCATGAAGCGATTAATAGCTTATTTGGTGGCCGGGCTTGGAAGCAGTGTAGCAAATTAGGCATAGGAATACGTAAAGAATAAGGGATAAAAATCAATATTGAGCAGCTGTCTTTCCTTCCTGGTCTCACGCTCCCGTGTACTCAGCGAAGTGTAACGGAGATGTATGTGATTACTCATTTAGTAACTATTATAAAGGGTCGGAATAATGAGGCGGGCCTGGAGTTGTTTTTACAGTCCTAAACGTAGCATTTCCTTCTTCACACGTTGACACCTGCACTGTTGGGGAGGGTCAACGTTCTGCACGGGTGATGGGGAAGAAGTAGTAATAAGCAAGGCCGCGCGGCGGTGTGAAAAACAAAATACTCCAGTTAACAACGGGGGAAGAGTGAAAGGAATCTGTGGGTGTCCTCGTTGGGGTGAGGACAGGAGGGAACGGATGGGGGAAAAAAAAGAGCACCAGTAGAGAATGTGAAGAGAGGGAATTGTCTGGATCAGCGATGTGCGGAGGATGATGCTGGTTATAGGTCTGAACCGTCCTGGTATCAGCTGGCTTTCTGACTGTGTGATTGCCAACAGACTCAAAACTGTAGGATCTGCAGCTCTGACTCGGAAGACAGATGGTTTTTCTGATAGACGTCTGTAAGACCTGACTTTCTCTTTTTAATAACCTAACTGTTGTAGTCTCAACAGATCTGTGGTTTGCAAAAATGCAAATTTCTGTATGCCTGATGAGGTAGGCTGCAGGGAGTGGATGTTGTCAACAACTGGCTGGTGCTGCTCTGTCTCTTCGGGGATAATAGAATCTGGGAACAATTAAGAGGCAGTGTAATCAGTTCCTGGGGGCAGGAGCATACCCTCTTGCTTTTCAGCATTCCCTTGGCTGACTCATGAACTCTGTTGATTGACTTGGGAAGCAAATGAATCCATCTCTCCTCCACGAGGAAGAGTTATGGAGGCAAGGTGGTGAGAGGAATACATCAGATCTCAGGCAGCTCCTGCCCTCTCTGCTGTGAAATGCGTGGAATTTTCAATGGCTACTTAGCTGCTAAGCAAGCAGGATTTCTTTTTCCTTTGGCCTTTGAGTTCTGTCCATCCTTTAAATTAAGGACTACAGCAAGCTACAGCTGGGAAATGCTCACGCACAAGCACAGAGGACAGTCTTGGCAGCTTGCTGGAAAACCAACTGTAACTAACTATAGTTGTCCCAAAATAAACGCAACCATAAGATGCACAAGCACTTCATCTGTGCTTTGGTAAATGAAGGAAACGATGTGTTTGGGTTCACAGCTCCTTGGGCTACCTTCTTGTTGTTCAGCTGTTCCCAAGCAGGTAACCAAGACCTTAGCTTTGAGATGCAGGTGGACATCCCTGCTCTACTGCAGTTTGTGTTCCCATGTTTCCTTCCGTCCAGGAATGCTTAGGGTGTTAGGGCCTGGTTAACGAGGGCAGGTGGGATCCCTGGGAGCCAGGCAGGGTGCCAGGCTCACAGGTGAGGCACAGGGAGGTGCAGAGGGCTTAGGTGAGCTGCCACGAGCTTCCTGCGTGCGTGTGGGCGGTCTGCCATACAAATGGGATCATCTGCCTTCCAGTCCTACATGTGGAAAACACAAGAGCACTTAAAGAGTGCTCGAAATGTTTCTTTCTTTAGTGTTACTTAGTTCTTTTGCCAAAAAGTCTCTTCTCTTCTCCCTTTTTTTCTTTTTTAATACTATATTTTGATGATGGTATGTTCTGAGTAGTCACTCCTCTCCCAGGCACTGAGAGCAGAGGGATAAAAGCTTGCAATACACCAAACCACGTGCAAGGGAGAGATGGGCTGCATGAACAAGACTTGCCTTTAACCAAATTCGGTTTATATCTTACGTTCAAGGATGAGAAAAAGCCCAGCAGAAAAAAAAAAACCACAAAAAACAAAACAAACAGCAAAAAACAAACAACTCCCAGAGGCTGAGTAGGCTGGTGGCAGGAAAAGCTGCTGGGGAGGGATGGGGAGAAGAAACGAGCACATGGAAAATAAGCTCCTGCTCCCCCCAAGACGCGCATGGAGAATGATAGCGGGGTGGGTGCAGGGGCGTGTAAGCAAGTAACATCCCAGAAGCTGGAAGAATAAAATGAAAAGGCAGCAGGATCAGCCCGCAGATGAAAGGCAGCCCCTTTAACATTTGCTCCCGGACTCCGGCAACTCTCAGCAGTTGGCTGGAGACTAAGCTGGACGGTCCTGTGGAGCTCCAACAAAGGGACGAAACAAACCCCCGTCCCCCGGGGCCCCCCTCCCCGACAACGCGTGAAACAACTTGATAAATGATTGCTCTGTCAGGGGAGCCGGGGATGGAGCCGTCTGGGAGCACAGGGGGAATGGATCCCATTCAGGGGTGGGAGAGGGGAGCGGGCAGAGGGGCGGTGGGACGGGGGGACAGTGGTCCCCTGCCTCGGCAGCGGAATTAAGAAGTGTGGAGAAGCAGGAATGGCTGGGGGGGGTGGTTCTCAGGAGCAGGCTGGCGTACTTCTCCTGGCTGGTGGGGCTTGGGTTTTGGGGCTTGGGTTTTGGGGCTTGGGTGGGTCCCCCCTGCCTCCAGCCCCCCGAACCCCCCGGCCCCGCGCTCGCATTGCCTCATTTAACGGGGATGGCAGGAAATTCAAACCTCCCCCTGTCGCTCCCAGTCCAAGGAGGGCTGCTGATAGCACTGAAAGCTGCAGAAACGGGAGCCCATGCCCTGGCTCTATTCAAGGGAACATTAATTACCCTAAAACAAAAACAAGAGGAGTTCACAGCTGGGGCCCAACACTTCAGATCCTCCTCCCTCCCTCCCCTGCTGCTCCTCCGGAGCATGTGCGCGCCGGCTATTTATACAGTCTCCGCTCCCAAACAACTGGTATTGGGCCCGGAGCACCCTCGGTGCCCAACCCTCCGCCGCTGGGCTTTTTAGGGATGGCGTTTGCGCCAACTTCTCGGAGGCAGAGGTGGTCCGAGGGCTGGATCCGCGCCGGGAGAGAAGCCGCGTGCCATCGCCACCAGCCAAAAAAAGGGCCATGTAGTTTGTGGAAAGCCATGGCAGCCGGGATAGCGAGTGGTCTCCTGAAGTCTGGAGAGCTGCTGATGGAAAGCTGGTCTTGGGTGGCTTATCTTGGCAAGGATCGGAGGGAGCAGTGGGGGAACTTCAGCGAGTCCCACTGGAAGCAAGCAGGGATTCAGTGGCGGAGCGTGGTTTTTTTTTTTTTCCTCCCTTCCCCCATGTGGGAACGGAGCGGAGAACTTAATTTAGAGCCCTCCCGAGCTGCTGGTTAATAAACGCTTGATGCAGGAGGCAGCTGCTGCCACCACTTACAAGGTGACCCGGAGCCCCGTTCCAGCGTGTCCCAGGCCACTATGTCATGAGCACCAGTTGCCAGGAATAGAGAGCGTGGCAACGTGGATAAATAAATAAAATGGGGTTTGAGTGCACTTCTGTGTCCGGCCGATGACGAGCGAGGGCCTGGCTTCAGGAGAACTAAATGCTGAGTTTTGTTGTTGTTTTGATTATCTGGTTGCTGTCACCCATCCAAAGAGAAGCTGGCCCCAAGCCTCGCTCTCGTGGCACATGGGCAACAAATAGGTAAAGAATAGGTAAAACGCACTGCTCGTGAGGAGAAGTGCTCTGAAATGAGTGGAAGGCAGCGTTTGCCAGCTGTCAGCTCCCAGCACATCTTCACCGGAGAATATGACCTTCTCCTTCTCCTCTGTGCCCCTGCCCCAGGGTCTGCGATGAGCGTAGCGAGGGCTTTGGCGCAGGGCGAGAAGGCTCCCCTGGCACGGAAGCGGTGCCAGGGTTGGTGACCCTCTTGACGTGGCTGTAAAGGTGGAGCTTTGGTTTGTTACAGAGGTAAAGAAAGAGAGTGCAGTTTGCCAAGTTTGCCCTGTTTTAGAAAAACCCAACGTATAGAAAGACGGTGCTCTTTGTTTTGGGTTGTTGGGAAAGGAGAGGAAAGTAGAAAGAGGTTTCATCTATTATCTTTATGTTCTTTCTCTATGTTTCAATTTATTTCTTCTGGACCTGAAACAGTGGTAATAAATAATCACTAAACCCACAAAAATTAATAATAGTATGAGCAAAGCCAAGAATTATGTTCTTTGTGATCATTTGCACTGGGTTGCACCACCTAAGTTACACAAGTGTGACACTGGAAACTTCTTGGAAAGTAGACCTTTTCCTGCAATCTAGCAGGGAACAAATCTTGTCTCGTAACGTTGGGTTTTTGCAAATGCGTACAACAGTCAGGAATGTAGGCGACCCATTTGTTTTTCATTTCCTGCAAGTTCCCAGCTCAGATAGGTCTCCACCACCATCATGTAGTGTTTCACCTTTTTCACCAGCTGCCTTGTCTAATACTCCGGGCAGTAACCTCCCACAGAAGGCCAGAGAGGACTACTGAATGCAGTGACTTCTTTTAAAGCCCCTGAGATGTTTTACCAGAACTTGTAGTCTTACATAGTGTTAGTTGTTGGTTGGGTTTGTTTTGTTTTGGTTTGTGTTTGGTTTTTTTTTTTTTAAAAAAAGGAAGTAATTTCCTACACGAAAGGGAAGTATTTTTTCATGCAAGACATAATTAAAACTGGAATTCATTGCCACAGGATGTTGTGGATGCCAGAAGTCGAGATAGGTTCAAAAAGCAATTAAACAAATTCATGGAAGACAAGTTCATCGGGGGCAATTAAGCACAACGATACGATCTCTGGCACAGGAAGTCTTAAGCCACAGCTTGCTGGAAGCTGGGAGGGGGGAAGCCTTATGGTATGCTTGCGCCATTCTTACCCACCCGCCAAGTATTTGCTGCTGCTCACTGTCTCCACCAGGATATTGGGCTCCGTGGACCTTTGGTCTAACCCAAAGGACTGGATGAGATGTATCCACAGGTCCTGAGGGAACTGGCAGATGAAGTTGCTAAGCCACTATCCATCATATTTGAGAAGTTGTGGCAGTCTGGTGAAGTTCCCACCGACTCAAAAAGGGGAAATATAGGACCCCTCCATCTTTAAAATGGGAAAAAAAGAAAACCTGGGGAACTACAGGCCAGTCAGTCTCACCTCTGTGCCCAGCAAGATCATCGAGCATATTTTCCAGGCAACTATGCTAAGGCACATAGAAAATAAAGAGATGATTGGTGACAGCCAACATGGCTTCACTAAGGGCAAATCCTGCCTGAATAATTTGGTGGCCTTCTATGATGAGGTTACAGCATTGATGGATAGAGGAAGAGCAACTGACATCACCTGCCTGGACTTGTGCAAAGCATTTGACACTTTCCCACACGACATCCTTGTCTCTAAATTGGAGAGACATGGATTTGATGGATGGACCACTCAGTGGATAAGGAACTGGCTGGATGGTCGCACTCAAAAGAGTTGTGGTCAATGGCTCGATGTCCAAGTGGAGACCAGTGACGAGTGGTGTTCCTCAGGGGTCAGTTTTGGGGCCGGTGCTATTTAACATCTTTGTTGGTGACACTGACAGTGGGATCGAGTGCACCCTCAGCAACTTTGCAGATGACACCAAGTTGTGTGGTGTTGTGGACACACTGGAGGGAAGGGGTGCCATCCAGAGGGACCTGGACAGGCTGGAGAGGTGGGCCTGTGAGAACCTAATGAAGTTCAACAAGGCCAAGTGCAAGGTCCTTGGTCAGGGCAATCCCAAGCACAAGTACAGGCTGGATGGAGAATGGACTGAAAGCAGCTCTGAGGAGAAGGACTTGGGGGTGTTGGTTGATGAGAAGGTCACCATGAGCCGGCACCGTGCGCTGGCAGCCCAGAAAGCCAACCGTGTCCTGGGCTGCATCCAAAGCAACGTGGGCAGCAGGTCAAGGATTCTGCCCCTCTGCTGTGCTCTCGGGAGACCCCCCTGCAGTGCTGCGTTCAGCTCTGGGGTCCCAAACATAAGACAGATATAGACCTGTTGGAGCAAGTCCGGAGCAGGGCCTCAAAGATGATCAGAGGGATAGAGCACCTCTCCTCTGAAGACAGGCTGAGAGAGTTGAGGTTGTTCAGTCTGGAGAAAAGGAGGCTCTGCGTAGATCTTCTAGCAGCCTTCCAGTTCCTAAAGGGGTCTGCAAGAAGATTGGAGAGGGACTTTTTGCAAGAGTGTGTAGCAATAGGACATGGGACAATGGCTTTGAACTGAAAGAGTGGAGATTTTGATTCGATCTGAGGAAGAAATTCTTCACTCTGAGTGAGGGTGGTGAGGCACTGGTGGCACAGGTTGCTCAGAGGAGTTGTGGCTGCCCCATCCCTGGAAGTGTTCAAGGCCAGGTTGGATGAGGCTTTGGGCAACCTGATGTAGTGGAGGGTGTCCCTGCCCATGGCAGGGGAGTTGGAACTGGATGATCTTTGAGGTCACTTCCAACCTGAACCATTCTGTGATTCTATGGAAGTTGTAGAGTATCAACCAGAATAACAGTGGGAGAACGATGCTATTGTAAGTAAAGATTGAAAGGCCTCATTATATCCGATGCTTAACTGTATCTAAAGGACACAGATGCCAAGGGAACCAAGGAAATTGGGTGATAGAAATCATAGGCTGAGCTGGAGGAGGAGAAAATTGATTCCAAACATAAGGAAGGTTCCTGAGCAGAAATAGCAAGTTCTGCTCTTGAAATACTTAGACTAGACAAATACATTGAGGAGAGAGGTAGCAGAGAATATCCCCCAAATAGTCCAGATTTAGAAATAGGGTCTCACGTGCCTTTCATGTCTCTGAGTTTCATGGTCGATAAAGTGAATTGGAAAGCAGGGGATGGTTAGTGTCACGAAGCAGCAGTGGGCTCACCTCAGTAGCCAATATCAGTCGGAGAGTGGGGACACTTCAGGTATGCATTCCTTTGGTGGACTGGGGCTAAAGCTCGATTTGGATGGAAGAGTTGGGGCTAGGAACTCTAGGCTTGGTATTGCCTCCTACCTCTTTTCAGAGAAGGCTGAAGCTTTTACACATGAAAAGCTCTGTTTCTCAATGTTTTTTTCAGCTATTCTTGTGGTGGCTTAAACCATCTTTTCCTTGAATGCAGGTCACACAATGAAGTTACCATCATATCTTCCCTCTTTCCTTCCTCTTTCATTTTGAGCTACTTTCATGTCCAGGGTTTGTCCGCCTCCTCGGATTGAACCTTCAGAGCAGGTTCTGAATGAGGCCACTGGCCTGGCTTTTTCTCCCTGAGTCGTGCCTACTGTTAGATACCTTGGAAGAAAGAGCAAAATCCTGCAAAGACAAGTGGGAAAACTGCAGAATTCTCTTGACTCCAATCGCTGTCGTTGTTGATGTTTTGTGGGTTTTGATCTTATTAGGATTACTGCTTCAGTAAATACCTTGCTGAGAAGAGTTCTGTGAGTTAGTTCTGCCTGTGTGGGTGCAGTAGTGTTTTCTTTCATCACTTCTAAATCTGTTGTCTTTTATTTAGTTGGACAACTCCTTGCTTCTGTCTTATTGGGAGAAAAAGAGGGTGGGAATGGAGAATAAGTGCATCCAGATGGCTTTCTCTGCCTGCTTTATGTGTCATACGCCTGGATCGTTTCACCTCTTACTTATTGCCCCTTGAACGCAGCCCAGAAATTTGAAAATCATTAGAGTTCTTATTCAGCAAACTTTTTCATGGGCTGCAGGCCGTCCAAAGTCGTGCTAACTAGAGTTCGACGCGTCTGAGTTTTGTAACGTGTGTGTTTTGTAACTGAGTTCTTAGATGAGCGTCTAATTCATGTCAACTGTTTCTGGACTGGGAAGTTTCTGGTGTTTCGTTTTGTCACAAGCGGGTTGAACGCAATGTTCGAGACTGAAATTTCGTTTTCCATGTTTTTCTTTATCTCTCTCTAATACGAAGCTCCACATCTGCTCTGTGGTTTTGACAATGACTGGAAACTAAGCAGATGTTTTCCCTGCGCTGTCCACGAGGGCACTCAGATCTTTCCTCCGAATGGTTACAATTAGCGTGGAACCCATCCATGTCTACAATTAGTTCAAACTCTCCTTGCCAATTTGCATAACCTTGTAACCGTGTGTACAAACATTCGTTTGCTGTAATTTGGGTGGATCCTTCAGATTTTTTTTTTTTGATTCTCGCTGCTTTTAACTAACCTATGCAGCAGTACGGTCAACAATTATTTTTTTTTTTCCCTATTTCACATTGTATATGCCCCTTTCCAGATCATTTAATATATTAAATGTTGATCATAGTATCCGCCCCTGGGACTTCCCCCGTTAACCTTCTTGAAAACCGGCCATTTATTCATGCTGTTCGTTTTTTCTAAATTAGCTTTAATCTATTGACAGATGTTTACCTCTCACCCCATGACTAGTTTCCCTAATAGACTGCAGTGATTAATATTACCAAAGGCTGTTGGAAAATTCAAATTAATGATGGCTACTGGTTTTTCTTTCACCGCTGTCTCGACTCTCCTTCTAGAAAATATGGAGGTGCCCGTTTTTTCTTGTGGAAACGCCTTGCTAATCCGTGCCTCCTGGATGGCATCAGTCTTAACTTTCCTAACTACGCCGTTGAGCCGTTTTACCAGGTACTAAAGGAGGGTTTACAAGTGTGTGTAATTTCCAAGCTTGCCGTCGCTTTCCATTCACCCGCGCACGGGCATTGCCTGCCCTCCAGCTTTCCCACTTCCTACTTAATTTTAACGACGGAGCTGCCGGCAAAATACGTAATAAGCCGCTTCGCTCTTCACGTTGTTTGAAACTCGGGCAAGTGCTACCCGGGCCAGTTTGTTTCCAATTTAAATTAATTTTATGTGACTGCAGGCATCGGTGGCAGGCTGCCCCGGGTATTTACAGCGCTTGCTCTTGAACTGCTCGTTACGAGCGGCCGTCGAGGGCTCCTGCAGGGTTCAGCTCTCCGTGCCGTCCGCGTTCCCCTATACTGGTCTGTTCACCAGTCTCCCGCTCTGGAAATACACTTGGAAAAGCTCTTCCGAGTAGCTTGATGACCCCTTACCCTCAAACTTTTGGGAAGTTGAAACAGGTTTGTTAAAAGTGGAGATTTTCACTTTTGAATTCAAACAAGCGAGCAAGAAATTGTCCTTTAAATAGGATTTTTAATATTTTTTTTGCCTTTTATGTTAGTAAAAGTTGGATTATCGCTAGATTTTGCTATGGTCTGGAGATTTACAGCCAAATTCAGTCTTTACATGCGATTCAGTGTTTTCTTCTGTACATGCTTAAGCAATTTATGGCTTTAATGCACATTTACTGGGATTTGTTTTAATTTTTTATGTTACAAAATCATGACTCTTTTGTCCTGTTTGCAGAATATACTATTTGCTCATGACCTGAATGAAAGTGCTTTTGGTTAAAAAATTGAATGAAAAAGGCACTAAGGCTTTTAAAAATTGATTTGATGACGCAGTTGAGTTTTAAATGGTGTTAAATGACGTGCTTTGCACCTAAAATTGATGCACTGCAGTTAGCTGCCTGACCCAGTTGGTTTCTGATCCTCAGGTCCTCTGGGGCTCTATGAAGTCAACATCTCAGCATCTCACAGAAAGGTTTTTACTTAAAAATTGGAAGAAGAAAGTAGGTTTTTGGCTTGCAACTCAGTGCGCTAAGGGTTGTGCTCAGGTCATAGGTAGGTGCTTGGCAGCAGCTGTGTCCTCCCGTGTCCTGTTCCGCAGGACCACGAGTGACTGGGAGGTGGGCCGAGAAAGGCTCATCCACCTGTAAAATAACGCAGCAAACAAAACTCAACTGGCTGATCAATTCCAGGATTGAAAATCTTTTCTGCCGGTTCAGCCTGGGAGTTGTTTTACATCTCTTGGCAAATATTTGGTTTGGATGTTTTTAAGTGTGGTTTAAGTGATTGATTAAAAATCTGAGAAAGCTTCAACTCTTACTGGTTATAGTAATTTCAAATTTAGCTTTAGATAAGTTTCAAAGGGATTAGTGTATATTAAGTGTCTGAGCGTAAAATTTCAGTGGATCAAAACAGCCCGTATTGTGGTTCTCGTAGATTTTGCCGTGGTGCTGGTATCCCAAGTCAGAGCCTGCTTATATCTCCTTTAGTGATACTGTTAATATTGAAATGATTTAAGTTTTATATTTCTGATCGCCGAGGGGGAAGGAAATTTTGGTAGAAAGTATCGAAAATGTTAGACTACGTATCGTTTCTATATTTCGGAGTACTCAGGTGCATTTGGATATTGCAGTACTTGGCACATTATGCCAAATTATGCCAAATCATGCCAAATCATCCTGCTTAGCTCCCACCCTCGTAGTGTCGTGCTGACTCCTTCCTATGGTTTGTGGCATTGCCCTTCAGAGGCGTTGCAAACTTTTCGGCTTCTTGAACGTGCTCTCCACATATATGGACCAGTTGGAGAGGGTCCAGAGGAGGGCCACGAAGATGATAAGAGGGCTGGAGCACCTTTCCTATGAGGACAGGCTGAAAGAGTTGGGGCTGTTCAGCCTGGAGAAGAGGAGGCTCCGGGGTGACCTTATAGCGGTCTTCCAGTACCTCAAGGGGGCCTACAAGAAAGATGGGGAGAGGCTGTTCAGGAGGGCCAGTTGTGATAGGACAAGGGGTAATGGTTTTAAAATAGAGGGAGGTAGATTCAGGTTGGATATTAGGAAAAATTTTTTTACCATGAGAGTTGTAGAACACTGGAACAGGTTGCCCAGAGAGGTGGTGGATGCTCCATCCCTGGAGACGTTCAAGGCCCGGTTGGACGAGGCCCTGAGCAACCTGATCTAGTTGGAGATATCCCTGTTCCTTGCAGGGGGGTTGGACTAGATGACCTTTGAAGGTCCCTTCCAGCCCTAACGATTCTTCTATGATTCTATGATATGTTTTGACTGGCTTCGAAACCTCTTCCCCTCCCACCCTATTGGGTTTAATTTTCCTGAGCTGATTTCCTGCGATGGAATTGTGTCCCCTCTCCCTGCCTCTGTGGTTACATCCTACGCTGCCTCTGGTCCCAGCAGCCCGTGAGACGTGGTCCGTAACACGCGAGTGCTCGACGTTTGTTATCCCAACTGCACCTCTTCAGACACCGCAGCGCGTCTCAGATGTTTAAAGAATCCAGCCTCACAGCTTTCCTGCACATTACGAAAATATTTTCTCAGTTTTATGGAACAACAAAGTGAAATGCCCAACATCACGAAGGAAGTCTGTGGCGCAGCTGGGAAATGAACTCTGATCTCCTCGTGTCTGTCCAGTACCTTAATTACGTGACCATCTCCACTGCCTCAGCTCAAATTCATCTCTTGAAGTTGCACGAGCGCGTCAAAGTGCATTTTTCATCTCTTTTTCTCTTGCCTCTGCTCATAGCTTGAGGCATTGGCGAGGAGTGGAGATTTTACGTGTTGGGAGTCTTCTTCAATACCGTTCTTTTATCTCCTCTTTTTTGCCTCCCTTCTTACATCCCAAGTCGTGTGAAATCGAGTCTCTATTCCCTCCTGTGTCTGAAATGCAGTTTTCTGTATTCATACACATACTTGCCATCAAAAGTTTCATCTCTGTCCTCTGTTTTAATGCTGTAACAAGATTTTATTATTTTTTTTTAGGGCCTTCACATTTTCCCTCCTCTATGACATTCAACTCTAGGCAACCAGCGCGGTCTGCATTTGCCATCTAAATCACGTTCTTTCCTGCTCAAATTTTACTATCCCCAGCCTGATCCAGGGTGGAATACAAACCCCTTTCTGCCTTGTCCACAAAAATGGATGTACAGGGTTAGATCAAAGGTTTGTCTAGCCCAGCATCCTGTCTCTTGTTGCGTGGCGGATACCCAGGGAAGAGCGTCGGAACGGGGCAATCGAGCAGTGATACTTCCCTAGACTGTGCTCCCAGCCTCTGGCTCATATTCGCAGCTCAGAAACTTCCTTTTGGATTTAACAGCCCTTGATGGATTCCTCGCCGCCTCTTCTGTTAATTTTCCTGTGAACCCACGTACGCTTTTAGCGTCCGTAATATTCCATGGCAAAGATGGATTATTGCTTGTGCGAGGAAGTGTCTCCTTTTGTTTGTTTTTATCCTGACAATTTCATTTGATGTCTGTCCATTCTTTTTTCAGAAAGGACTATGAGCACTCGTTCTCCATGCCGTTTCTGAATTTATAGCCTTTTATCGTTTTGCGTCACTGTTTTTCCTGCAGAAGCTGTTCCATGCATGTTGTTGCCTTGCTCTAGCTTTTCAGGTTTTTGGTTTTGTTTTTGTTTTTTTCCCAAATGTGGTCACCAGAACCGCATGGAGTGTTCAAGGTGTAGATACGCTCTGCGTTTATACAGAAGCACAATGATATTTTACGTTGCTTTCCTCAGTATGCCTACTATTGTTAATTAATTTTTGACAACTTAGAATCATAGAATCATAGAATCATAGAATCATAGAAACTTCCACTATGACTTCTACTTGCAGCGTTCTGCGTGCCTTTGCCCGAGCTGCATCTCTGCTGAACATTTCCCTTGCACTTTTGCGTATGGTCTGGACCCTGACAGTTACTTCAGTTCACCAGAATTTCCTTTTTCCTCTTGCTTCTCCTTTTTTATGCTTCCCCCATATCTGAAAAAGCTTCCTTCCTCCGGTGCTCCTACCCACCTTGATCTCTAAATTCCTGCCGAAGATTCGTACTACAAAGCCCTTCAAAAGCATCTGCTCTTTTTTCCCCCTTATCTAGTGTACCAGCACTGTCAGGCAACTTTCTATTGTGCTGGAAATAAAAAACTGCCTCTAAGATTTGTGCCAAGCTCACAGAATGTAAATCCACATATGTATATCCAATCCACTCTTCTTTTTTCTCCTTTCCTCCTCACCATCTGTCTTCTCATCCAGTTTCTGTGTGCATTAAGGTATAATTTTACACCAGTCCAATTAATTCCAAGCTTAGTTCTAGTTTGTGCTGTGTTGAAGTGTCCTCCTATGCGAGTCCTCTACTGCTCCGTGTTTTAACCACAGCCAAGGTGACGTGGGGGAATGCTGTGTTTACAGCAGTTTGACCTATAGTTGCTGTATCCCCATCATGAATTATTAAATTAGATTTCCTCTCTCTCCCCTGAAAGCGTGGAGTCCCTTAGTTTCAACAGAAGGCATTGGAACAGGTTGCCCAGGGAAGTGGTGGAGTCACCATCCCTGGAGATGTTTAAAACACCTGTAGATGTGGCACTCAGGGACACGGCTTAGTGATGGACTTGACAGTGTTCACGTTAGTGGTTGGACTCTGTGATCTTCAAGACCTTTTCCAACGTAAACGAATCCATGATTCTATAAAAAGAGGTTGTTATGGGCTCGAAGCATTTGAAAAATTGGGTGTTGTGTTCAGGTGCTCCTGTACGGACTTTGGACCTTGGTTGGCACTGGGAATATGTATTATTCTGTGGGTGCAGTGAGGCAGGATCAGTGTCCTCCTTCCCCTGTCCTCTGCAACAGGAGAGTTTAGCTGCAGTGTGGTTTTGAAGGTCAGCAGCGTTTCAGGCCCCTCAGTTGTGGAGGTGCTGAGGATGACTCTGTCCTCAGGGTCGCATCGTTACACTGAGATGTAGAGACGTGATTCACAGAAAAGTCTGGATCTCTTCCTCTAATGTATCGCTCCACACCGTGTAATAGTGGAATAAACCTGTTAGTGTTAAGTTCAATTAACCTAAATGAGAAATGGATTAATGCTGCAGTGGTCAGAGGTCTAGTCTGAGAGTTTTTAGGCTCGGGTTTAGGGCTCTGCATTTGGCTTCCTGTGTGATCTGAGGCAAATCACTTCGCTCGTGTGCGAGGAGCCCCCACGGCTGTTGTGAGGTTAAATGCCGTAAAGATGCATGAAGTCTTCTCGTGTATGTGTTACTGGGCTCATACAGAGGTTGAAGAGAAAGTTAACGAAACCAATCCCTCTTTGCCAGCCCTTTCCATGTCCCAAATGATCTCTACGGTTGGAAAAAAACCCACACTTCGAAGTTCCCATGTAACCAAATCTTGCAAGTATACCCCCGGGGGCTGCACCCGAGTACATGAAGTTGCACGTCAATGATGGGCTGTTGCATCTAATGTTTGTGACTGCTGGCAGTGCCATCTGCTTCTGCAGCAAGCGTGCCTCTGAGCCGTTCCGATGGTGAAAAAGGGGCAGGAACAACAGTAACCTCCCCGCTGCCAGGCGAAGGAAGGACAAGGGCTGGAGTGGGCAAAAGCTTCATCTTTCTCTTTTATCTCGGAGTTTGAGCTAATGGCCGATAACCAGCACTGAACCGTCTGAGTCATGAACCTCTTCAGCTCCGGCATGACTCCCAACAGACAGAGTAGGAACTGGATGTGCCTTCGCTATTCCCTTCCCTGCTGAGCCATGCCTCGCCTTTCTCCCACCCCTTCTCGGAGTCTTGGCAGGTTTAAACCAAAATTCCCATAACGCTTTTCACGTTTCAGTCATGGGGGCACCCTTTTTCCGTGCTAGCCCCCTTTTAAGGTAGCTTTAGGCAGAAGACGAAATCACGGCAAGGATGCCCAAAGAGCAGGGATGCAGCCTACGCGCTCATCCTTCTCCCCCACCCACCCCCCCTCCAAAATCCGGGACTCCCGCTATTGTGAGGATTAATCCTTTCGTGCTTGACCTTCCATGGAGCCAATAAGCACCGAAGGACTGAAAGGCTGGATGTGCGTTTGAAGGAATGAATGGCAACGGATCAAACCACCCGAGCTCTTTCGTGAGTGCTGTTAGGAAAATAGAATCGTTTGCTTTCTATTTGAAAATTAATTGCGATACCTCAGTTTATACAAAAGTGAGTCTGGGGCGTTTTGGGACTTTTCTTCCTTCTCAGCTCAAGGGACAGATGTGGGGGGAAGGGAATCGAATTCCCAACTTTGCACCCCAGCTGGAAATCGATACAGAGGTTGTCCTGAGTGCTGTTCCTTGATTGCTGGCTGCAGATGTGCTCCCGTGTTGCCTGCCACAGTAAATCATAGAATCACAGAGTGGTTTGGTTTGGAAGGGACCTCAAAGCTCATCCAGTTCCAACCCCCCTGCCATGGGCAGGGACGCCCTCCACTACACCAGGGTGCCCAAAGCCTCATCCAACCTGGCCTTGCATAGGTGGAATTTTTTCAATGCCAAAATTTATTTCTGCGGAAATGGAAGTGACATTATGTTGTGTGGTTGGATAACTTTGTTCCATGTGAGAAATCCTGGAACGAGGAAATTTTGTAGCCTGCGGAGTAGGATGTGATTTTTGTTTGTTTGTTTGCTGCTTCTTCTTCTGTTTCGACTGAGTGGAAGTGGCATGGAGGTTATTGAGTTAAAATGACTTCCTGAGATTTCTGTGCGCTGGAAGGGAATGAGTTGGGAAACAGTCTTTGGAGGTCCCCTTGCTAAAGCTTTCTTAGTGAGGCTGAGTCACAGGAAATGTTACCAGCCATCAACACGGTGGGATTGAGTCCTCTGGGAGTGACCAGGTCAGAGCCACGTCCACTCCCGGACAAGTAGGTGTTCCAAAGAGTAGCAGCACGTGAATGCGTCGATCGAAACGTCGGGGTGTGCAGAGAACAGCTGTGCTTGGTCTTGCAAGATGTGAGTCTTTGGAATGTCGTAGTGCGTAGCACAAACAGGGCTCCGCGTGCTCTCCTTTAAGGAGGTTTGGAAGTCATGGGATTGTTTTATACCCGAATGTTTTATACTCGTTTTATTTAAAAGTTTGAAGGAGACTAATATATGGAAACTAAAAGATGAGGAGTATGTAGCTATGACAGTTTGGGGAATGGCGTGCCTTCTGAGAGGAGCCTCTCAGCTGCTGTTGGTTTTCACAGTGGAGAAGTCTAGGACGAGCTTGTTCTTGGAAGGAAAGTAGTGATCCTTGTTCCCAGCACTGAATGTTCTGTGTCATCTTGCACTTCTGGTAGTCTGCTTTATTTTACCTCTGAAATGCTTGATTATTATTTTTTTTAATTGGATTTATTTTGTTGTCTTTAAGTTGCTTTTAATATTCTTGCAGTGAAATCAGATCCTTGCAGAGGAAAGCTGTTCTTTGAGAGTTGCCTAGCCAGCACGGCTTTCCCTAAACTTGAATTTTTCTTAGTTTCTCAGTTTTGCTCCTTTTGAGTACCTCCCAGAGAAGTTGTGGCTGCCCCATTCCTGGAAGTGTTCAAGGCCAGGTTGGATAAGACTTTGGGCAACCTGGTGTAGTGGAGGGTGTCCCTGCCCATGGCAGGGGGGTTGGAACTAGATGATCTTTGAGGTCCCTTCCAACCCTAACCATTCTATGGTTCTATGATTCTTCTTTGGACAGAAACGCCAGACAGGAGGAGACATTTCCTTCACTGCTGGAAAAAAAGTCATTTGTAATGTCGTAATTCCGGATTCTTTCCTGTATGAGGTGCCCGGTGCAGGTGTCCTTGCTGCTATCTCTGAAACTTATTGTTTGGAGAGGTTGACCAAGCCCACGTGGAGGGGCCTGTTGTCCTCTGCTGCTTCCAGGGATCCATGAATGGTTAAGCTGGTTCTTGTTCTCTTACAAATATTAAGCCTCGTGGGAGATTCAGGTATTTGTCTCTATTTTGCGTGTATTGAAAAAGAGCGGAGAACAGTCAAGTGGGTTGCCTGAAGTCACCCAGCCTGACGGAGCTTGGAATAGGTTTCCTGGCTCCCAGTACTGTACTTTAAACCACAAGATTAGTCTTTTTTGAAAAGGATAATCTGTATGTTCAAAGAAGGCTTTATAAAGCTCCCATTAACCCCGGCGCTGTACCTAGCGAGGGATCTAATTTACGTTCTGGCAAATGAAAGCAGTTTCGAAGACCTGAGCGCCGCAGGTCACTGTCAGACCTTCAAGGTCCATTGCCACCAGTTTAATTTTTCTCCTGCTTGGATTCGCCTCTGCCGTTCCTGAGAAAGGAGGGGAAAAAAAACTGTACTCCCGAGGAAAAGATTTCCAGAGACATTCAGTTACGGATAACTGAGGACAAGGTCCACGTGTGTGTTTTATTTTTTGGCCATGCTTAGTTACCGTGCAGAATGGCTAATGTTCTCGTTCCTTCCTTGAAAGAGACACCTTGTGGCACAGCTTTTTTTTTTTATTGCGTTTTATCACTTAGTTAAGATCTGAAGATCTGAATTCCAGTAGCCAATGACTGGAAACATCCTTTCAAACTAAAATGTTGAACTTTAGAGTTTACCCTTGAGTCCTCGAGCTACCTTATCTGAAAGGCAGAGGAATATTTTTTTTTGCCAGTTTTCTTCTGTTATCAAGGCAGAACACAGCGTCTGGATGTTAGAGAAGTGGCAGGACGTTAACCTCAGCCTTGCTTTTACTCAAAGATTGCAAGTGTTTGACAGGGTGGGCTAAAGATTACCAAACTTTTTGGGGGGTGGAGGAGGAGAGGGAGAGATGAACAGAGATTTAGCTCTCCGTGCTGAATGCATGAAGTGAGAATAAAAGCCAGGGCTTTCCTGATCCCATGCTCTACTAATAACACTTTTACAAGCTGGTTATATAATTATCTGTTATCGTGGTGGGTTTTTTTTCCCCCCACTTCAGGCTGATCAGCTATTTCATCCAACCAAAGCGTTTTGTACGGATATTTGGATAATCCAGTGTCATCACTTCTGCATTGAATCGCAGAAACAAAGCTGGCTATTCCAGTTTACAAGACGTAACAGACCTTTCTTTCAGTTTTTTTAAATGTAATGAAACGAGTCTGTTTTTTTCTTTTTATTTTTTCTTTTTTTTTTTTTTTTTTTTCCTTATTCTGGATGGGAGGAAGGAATTTAGGAGAAAAAGGTATTCCGAATAACTTCTGTTATTTGGTTTCCTCTGTGCCTGGGCGATAGTTTACTGCGCTTCTCTCAAATTACCACGCCGTTTATAATATGTGTTTTAAGAGCGTCGTTAGCATTAACATTTATGAACATCATCATCATCATCACAATTACCATCAACAGTAACTCGCCGTTTCTGGCAGATATAACTATTATTGCATAAACAGCCAAGTGTTTGTAGCAATCTGCAAATTTATTGGCTATAAAGACGACGTTAAATTAAGCTAGGGAAGAATTCCCGTACGGCGTAAGTGTTGCAGAAGATCTCCATCCCGTGCTCTGGAAGCAGAGCTACAAGCGCTCCATCCCCTGATTTATGGAGTGGCATTGCCAGATGGGGAGGAAAACACGGCGGGTCCGTCTCCTGAGTGCACCAAGGGCTCCGTATCGTTGCCTTTGGCCAACACAACTTGGCTGAGCTCCTTCCAGGCACGGGTGGAGCTGGTGGGTCGTGGCCATCTCCAGCCCAGGGGCCTTAGTCGGGACAGTTGCACCGGTGCCACTTGTGCAGATGTTGAGTTCCTCACGGTATGTCGTAAGAAGCAGCTCCTGACACTTCACACCTAAAAACACTGAGACTGCCAACTTTTTGCTTTGTTTTTTTTTTTCCGAGCAGACCCTTTTCCCCTCTGCTTTTCCCCAGCTGCAGGGAGGGGAACGGGAATTCTCCTGGGGCTCCCAGCTTGTCTCTCAGCTGCTTCCAGCCCCGCGAGCAGCTGCCTCGGTCACCAGGCAACCCTGCTGGGTCCTGGTTGGGTTTTTACTAGCATCCCATGGAAGATGACAGCTCAGCGGAGCAGGGCAGGCCTGGTGTTCAGCAGGACAGCTGAGGGAGCGTGGGGGCCAGCCGGGGAAGGTGTCCTAGGTGGTCGCTGGGGATGGAGGCTCTGAGCCCCGACCAGGCTTTAAAAGCTCTGGGGGGGCTTTTTTCCACATAGCAGCTGAAGTAGAGATTTATTTTATTTTAATTTTTTTTGGACAGGGCTGGAGGTAGAGTGTGGGTACTGGAAGAGGTAACTTCTTGGATTTGTTTTGGCGTCGGATGCTGCGGTGACTTGCGTTAGGAAGCCAGAGCTGTGTGAGGGACCGTGACTGGCACGACGATATTCGACAGGCTTGAAACACCGTTTCTGTGACAAGCCTGTCCCTTCGTGCATATACCTCTCATTCGGGTGGCAGCATGTGTTTCTCATACTAATAAAAAAGATAGTATAAAAGCCATTAATTTTTGTATTGAAGTATGTAGAGAAGGCTCCGGGGCGATCTTATAGCGGCCTTCCAGTACTTAAAGGGGCTACAGGAAAGCTGGAGAGGGGCTTTTTCCAAGGGCGTGTAGTGACAGGACACGGGGCAATGGCTTTAAACTGAAAGAGGGGAGATTTAGATTGGATATAAGAAAAAAATTTTTCACTCTGAGAGTGGTGAGGCACTGGCACAGGTTGCCCAGAGAAGCTGTGGCTGCCCCATCCCTGGAAGTGTTCAAGGCCAGGTTGGATGAGGCTTTGGGCAACCTGGTGTAGTGGAGGGTGTCCCTGCCCGTGGCAGGGGGGCTGGAACTAGATGATCTTTGAGGTTCCTTCCAACCTAAACCATTCTGTGATTCTATGATTCTGTGTCTGGACTGCATAAGCTTGGAATAAGCTCAGAGAGCCTGATAAGGGAAGTGATGTTTTTGGCTACCCGGAGTAACGCAGACAGTTATCTAAAAGTACGAAAGAGACATTATTAGTTATGGTTCCGCAAACCGCTATGCCGTGGAGGAGATGTGTGTTTTTAAAACTTATCCTTAGGCTTGAGACTAAGCCTGAGCCTGTTGCAAAGAGGCAGTTCATGCATCTCAGTAGCTGCCTGGCTGCATCATCAGGGTTCATACCGGTAGGCGGCTATTTCATACTTTTGCAAATTCTTCTTTGCTAGATTAATGTAAAAAAAAATTAAAAAATGCTGAAACTTGGATTTCAGCGTAGCCCCGTGGTGGAATTCACCCACTTTTCATCCTGGCCGTGCGCGGTGGTAGAAACCCGTGGGGTACCTGTGTGTGGCTGCAGGCTCTCGGCGGGGCTTTTCTTTTGCCTGACCCCGAGTGAGGAGGAAGAGGTTTTTAATGCCAGTAGCACTTTGAGGCCAATCACCCCGCTGAGCGGCCAGCCTGGGTTTGTTTGCGGTGGGTACGCTGTGGGCTGCTCTCCACGCGGCATCCGAAGGGGAGGCAGAAGAATGGCTGGATGTGGAGATCAGATTAAAGGGAAAAAGCAAGGCTTTACAGCCTTTTTTTTTTTAAATCTTGACATATTTTACTATTCCATCCTGCTTTTCAGGCAAGGGTGGGCAGGGACCTTTCTTCCCCCATTCAAAATCCAGGTCGTTGGGTTTGTTTGAGGGGCAGAAGGGATGTAATGGAATTACCTGAGCCCTTAAGGGGTGATCTGGGCTTTCTGTTTATTTTGACACCCATGAAGATAGTTTTTTCATGGCTTGCTTATCAACTGGCTGCTAATAACATCCTGGCGGGGGGAGAGCGATGTAGATGCCGGAGCATCGCCCGTTGCTGTTGCAGAAGAAGTTCCGTGGCGCGAGCACAAACCAGCTGCACAGCTCGCGTGCGATGTTGCATCAGCAGTGCGTGATGGCAAGGAGTCAATCCCCCAGTTTTGGCCGGTGTGTGAACTAGGAAAGCGGAGGTTGGCTTAGATGGGCCGGTCTGGATATATTGAGAGCGGCAAAAATCCCCTTAAAAAAAAAAAAAAAAATGTTTTTCCCGGTAAGACTTAAGATTGTTGCTGAAACTTCAGCCAAGCAATCCATTCCAGATTTTGGCACTCATCCTTTCCTTTCCCTGTGCTCATGCTGAGCAGATGAGCGCAATGGCCAGACCTAAAACGAAGAGCATCTACAGTCTGATCTCATCCTCCCTTGCTGCCTTTGGCTGGAGAGGAGGAGGAGGAGCTTTGAAATCGGATTATTACTTCGAGCCTCTTGGCTTTGGTGCTACAGACTGTTCCCCACGTTGCCAATGGGCTTAAAAGCTTAGCAGAACTCCCACTAGGTACCCAGGAAGCCTCTTACCGCGGGAGATGGTGACACGGCAGGATCAGCTGTTCTTTATTTATCCTGCAGCCGAATCGTCTAGGGAGGGACCGCAGCTCATCCGCTGATGTTGTTTCCAGAAACAACGTCAAGAACAGGTAGCGCCGCGCCGATGCCGTTCCCCGCCGACGCGACGGCGCTCGCCCGAGGCGCCGCGTAAAACAGTTGCCCAAATGTTTAGTCTTTAGCTGCTGGTGGTAATTAGCCCATAGACGGGAACGCTAAATCCAGCGTTTGTGGAGAAGAGGGAGTTTGGGGTTGAATTGGGTTGGTTTTATCAGCAAGGTACTACTGGCGTGGGACTGGGAGTGCTAAACAACGTATGTAATCTGTACAGTGCTACAGGTTAGCTCCAGAGTGGTCCCAAACTCCAGCTGTCCGCTCACCACTTTCCTCAACCTGTCTTCCCAGTAAAAAAAAACCCCAAAAGCCTAAAGCAGCACTGGCTGCGAGTGGTTTAACAATCTGAATACATCTGATACGCCATATCCTGGGAGAGACCCTTTCTAGGTGACAATAAATGACAACTTTCCGAGGGCGAGACCAACAGGATGCGATTCGAGCAGACTTTTGTTTCCTTTCGTACCATTGTGCTTGGAGGTTATTTTCAGCTAGAGAAGTTGAACTTGTGGCTTGGGCAAGAGTGGTCAGCCACTTTGTGGGGGTGTTTGGTTGGTTTGTTGGGGTTTCTTGGTTGTTGTTTGTTTTTTTGGTTTTGTTTTTTTATTTTAAAGGGTGCGACCCTGGTGCTTTTCCCATAAAGGCACAGACCCCTGATTAGAAATGTAAGCAGACTGATGTTAAGTTTGCTTTTCTTAATTGCCCTTCACAGGCCTCTTGGAAGTCTTCCATGGGGTCTGCAAACCACAAGCTGGAGACCGTCGCTTCTGCTGAGCCTGAAATTTCTGTCTCTGTCCCATGTAAAGGCAGCTCGGTGCCCAGTGCGATGCTTATGGTGCCAGTGTAACGGGCTTATGGTAAATGGGGTAGATGATCTGCTCCGAAGGAAGAGGGGATTATTTTGAAAGGGAGAAATGATCCTTTGGAGGGAAGTAGCTAGATCACCAAGTGCTTTGGCTGCTAATAAAACTGCCGAAAAAGAAAGACGATGGCGGTGGCATCGAGTACTAATGTCTAACTACTAAGCAGAAACTAACCACTTGTTACTTCAAAGCTTCAGATGTGCACTGTCCGTCTGAAAAGGTACTTCTCAGGGGGAAGAAATGGAAGGAGCAGCAAGTTTTACATCTTTTTAGGTGCTGCCAGTGCATAAACGTCGTAACGAATGTTGTTTTTTCCCAAATCACTTTGGGCAAGATGAGCTAGGAGGGGAGGAGAGCTTTGTTAGCACTGGCATGCTGCTATGGGGCAGGAGGGAGACTGGATTGATCAGTCTGAAATCTCTTTTCAGTACAGTTTAGCCACCCAGCGTGAGCTGCTCGTATTTGTTTGTATTGCACAGCGGTGAAAAATTCCAGCCGGAGAGCAAGAGGCGGCATGCTGTGCCAACAGGGGAGGGTCCCTGGCCCAAAAGAGGGACCAGGCAGCAGGTTAATGGGGGTGGAGAACAAGAAGCCACGACCCTTCTGGCCAGCGGGACAGGTGGTAGATAGATAGCACGGTGGTCTCAGATTTTTAAGCATCTTGATAGAGAGGCTTCAAGGAGGACAAAACTGGAATATGCCTATAAACTAAGCCTGGAGAATTCTAGCTGGGCCAAAAATGTCCATCAGCATTGGAAAGAGTTTGCATTTTCAAAGTGACATAGAATCACAGAATGGTTTGGGTTGGAAGGGACTTCAAAGCTCAAGCAGTTCCAACCCCCCTGCCATGGACAGGGACACCCTCCACTACACCAGGTTGCCCAAAGCCTCATCCAGCCTGGCCTTGAACACTGCCAGGGATCAGGATCAGGAGCCATAACATCTTTCTGAATTTAAGGCAGCCATCTAAACCCACTGCTGTTTGCACTTCCAGGGTGTCGTGGCCCTGGGAATACCCCTAACCCCCGCGATGCCCTCCTGGCTCATCGTGCAGAGCGGGGCACCCTCAGTAGGTGTCGTGTTTTGAAAACCGTTTCCGTGCGATGGCAGCAGTCGCAAGCAGGGCGAGCACAGCATGGGTTTTTCGGGTGTGCTGAGAACATCCTAGGGGTTGAGCACACTGATAGAACAAACAAGTTGTGAGGGTTAGCAGAGCAACTGGTTAAATGATTTTTATTTTTTTTTTAAACTGGGGAAAACGATGCTCGTTAAAGCATTTCAGACCTGCAGTTGACTTGCTGTCTTCCTGCCCGGTCCCAGTAACTCTACTCTTTTGCGTGAATTCCCCTAACTCTTGCCCAGGTACTTATTGTCATTAATTATCTGGGAGGGGAGAAGAACGTCCTGACTCAGATTTAGTGACGGCGTTGGAATTTCAGCGCGTGGGTTGGGGCTGGCTCAGCACAGCCCACCTGTAGCTTCAGGTGATCTCCTAAAGCCTCTGAGAAAGCCCGTTGAGTCACTCGGGAGCATCGCAATGGAAAGCTGATCACAGCAGCCGTATGGAAATAGAGCTGAAGGGATTGGGGTTTTTAAACCGGCGGCTAACTTGGACAAGGCTTAGCTGTGCTTAAACTGGTCATGTCCATCAGGTTCCATTATAGACGACTCGTCTCCAGCACAGAGGAAGCCTTTAAACTGCAGTCCTATACCTCAGCACCCAACCTGCTCATGGGTCCGGAGGCCATTCCAGGTGATTTCGGGGGTTTAATACACCTCTGGGGGTTCAGCCTTTGCTTCGCACTCAACCGTTGGCCAACAACGCTCCGGTGGGGTTAGCCATACCCACCGTGGTGCCCGGCGTGGGGCAGCGGGCCCTTCTCTCCCAGCCCAACCCCTGCCAACTGTCTCCCCCGTGAGCTCCCTGGCTTGTCCCACTTCGGGCTAGTGATCCTCCTGGCAAAGTGGTCACCCTCACTCCGGTGGCCATCTCTTCCCACCAGCCCTTGGCTGACTCAAGGGGGGGGATTTAGTCCGGGGCTGGGGGGAGGGTGAGATGTTAAACAGGCTTTTCCCTAATGAGGTGTGACGCCAGCTGGAGAGGGGGAGAATCCTACTTTTCTCCTGTCTGTTGCTCTCTCCAGCCAGAGGAGGAGGAGGAGATGTGTGTGTCGCCCCCCTCTCTTCTTCCTCTGCTGATTTGCTGCCTCTTCTGTTTCCTTTCTGTGCTGTCCCCAAAGCGTTTTGGCAAAAGGTTCAGATTTCTGCGCTCACAGCTCAGTGCTCAAAGAGAAAAGGGGAAAAACAAAAGGGTTGGAGGAGTACAGGGAGGGGGAGATGGTGGCGGTGGCAGGGAGGAAGCCGGCCGCTCGCCCTGGCCAGGCCAGAGGAAGGCTGGGATGAGCACCCTGGGCATGGTTTGCCCTGAAGACCAGGGGATTTTTTGGTTTTTTGGTGGTATCCTTCTCCTGGGAGTCCCTAGCCATCTCTGTTCAACGTGCCGCTCAAGCACTGCGCCGCGTCACCATCTGCCCGTGGTTGGAGGGGAGGGCTGGGGAAACAAGAGTTGTTCCTCCCTCTGCCAAATCTGGGCTGAAGCGTTGGGTGAAAACCCAAGGGGATCCCAACTCTTCTTCATGGTCCTGAGATGTTCAGATTTTCATTGTGTTCTCCTGCTTCCTGGCGTTCCCACAGCACCCTGGGAAAAGTCCAGGATTTAGGTGTTTTGGGGCAGAAAGCTGGAGAATCCAGCAGCGTAGGAAGTGGTGACGTTCGGTTCAACAGGGCCAGTGGACCCATCCCTGGGAAATGAAAGCACCTCACGCTGCTCTTGCCCTATCACAAGCAGTAACAGGGAAAAAAAAAAAGTGGATAAAAGCTTTACAGGACAATGTCACTATCTTTTTCGAAGACAAATAATCACAATAATACTTGGACTGTGCATTTGCCATAACCCACTGGCTCTGGGTGCAGCAAGAGAGGGGGGAAAACTCCCCAGCCAGCTGTTTTGGGGGAAGACTGGTGAGTCCCTGCCCCAGGAGACAGCACCTTGCCCAGTGCCCGAGGAATGCCCGCCGGCTCCGAAAATATCAAGGTCACTCCTGGGCCTGGAAAATAATGGCTGGAGATAGGGGCTATCTTGAGCCGCTTGTGGCCACTGCTTTTGAGCAGTAGTCAAACAGCGGGCTGAAGAGGCTCACGGGAAGCAATTTAAATATTCCTTCCTACAAAAGGCTGGCACATCCTGGCAGAGGCAGGCTGGCGACTGATGGCTGTAGAGCAGGAGTGTCAGGGAGAAGCTGAAGTAGGGGGAACATCAGGGCAGATGTCCACTAAAGTAATTTACCAAAAAAAAAAAAAAAAAAGTCAACACCTCCAAAATACTAATTTGCTTACCAAGCGAATTCACTCAGTAATTGCTATTTATGTGGCACAATTACTATTTATACAACACTACTATCACTCTCTCCAAGGGATGGCAAGCAACAACTGCAGGTTTTGTATTAACTTGTCATTGAGCAGAGCAGTCGTCTCGAGACCAAAACAGGGATTTTTGGTACTTTTCCTCGCTCTGCAGCAGGCTTTGGCTGCCCGCCGCCCTTTCCTTGCCTCGAGTTTCCGCGTGGAATAGGTGCCTTTAGCATGTTTTTCACAGGGCAGGTGGCAGGCTCCTGCTCGTGGAGCACTTTGGATGTTGTGCAAGAGGTAGAGAAGAACGGTGTTGATAATGAAAATAGGCCATTAATAAATTTCCAATAAAAGAAAAAAAAAAAAAAACCTGCCAGCAGCATTTAATTCGCAATCTGTTATCAATAATTTTATTACGGCAGTTACTGCGGTCTAATAAAAAAGCACTTTCTCTTCTTTATTGGGTAAGTGCCAAAACGTTTATCCTTTATTCTCTGGCCATTAACCTTTATTCTGTAGCCATTAGCTTAGCCATTTGTGTAACAGTCTGTTGAGTAACATTCAAGTAGGAATTTGTATTCAATCCATTATTTACTCTGAAGCCCAAAAAGAATAGCTGCTTATGCCTGTGTTATTTATCCATATTAAATCTTGTTAACTGCTGTACCCTACAGATGATAACAACTCTTGTAGGAAGCGGGTTTTTCGCCCTGTGAACAATTTTCTGGCATATGAATAAAACTGTAGTTAGCCTAGTAATATTTTTAAATCCCAGCTTGAAATTGCTATCTGAAAAACAGCTATTTCTCGTGTGAAATTTGTAATAACTGCTTTCAGGGTTTATCCCTTTTAGAAGTTTATCCTTTTTGTGGATCCGTTCCTGCGTCGCACCTTTACGTGGACTCCGTCGTGATGAAATAAGCCGTGATACTCTCCACCCCTCCATCAAGGGCTGAGGTTTTGGGTCATGAGGTCTGATGTTCCTGCATCCCTTCTTTCTCTCTTACTGGGGAAAAAAATAAAAAACAAAAAGCCAAAGAGAAAGAGGTTAAATAATCAAAACGCCTGGTTTTCTTTGGGGCGTTTTCTCGCTGGCTTTCAGCTGTTCCTGGCTCTCCATCTGAAACCAGCACTTCTCTGTGGAAGTGGCTTTTAGGGCCATGCTTTGGGACCACATCTCTTTAGATGAGCTCACGAGTCTTAGCGAGTGGAAAGCGAAGCAGGAGAATGAAACTGTTGATTCCTGCCCATCAGCTGAACCCAGCAGAAGTCATGGGTTTCTCATTAGGCAGTAGTATCTCAGCCTCACTGAACCCTGTTTTTTAGGTTTCCAGAAAAAGCATTCGTCTTCTGAATGGAGAGGGACATTCAGTAAAAGCCTTTCAAGGTCATAGAATCACAGAACGGTTTGGGTTGGAAGGGACCTCAAAGCTCACCCAGTTCCAACCCCCCTGCCATGGGCAGGGACACCCTCCACTACACCAGGTTGCCCAAAGCCTCATCCAACCTGGCCTTGCACACTTCCAGGGATGGGGCAGCCACAGCTTCTCTGGGCAACCTGTGCCAGTGCCTCACCACCCTCAGAGTGAAAAATTTCTTCCTTAAATCTAATCTAAATCTTCCCTCTTTCATTTTAAAGGGATCTTCCCATAAACTCTGGCAATGAAGAGGTGGTAGTAGCAGTATTTTTAATGATGGGGAAGGTGGGCTCACCCCGCATACGCCCTGCTGCTGTGCACGTACTTGAGGCTGCTTCAGTCTCTTTGGTCCTGATCTGATCAGCCAGCGGTAAAATTTAAGGAATTAGTTTGATGGTTGGAGTTTATTTCTTTTTTTTTCCTTTCCTTTCTGCTCATTAGGAACTGGAAGCTGCTCTTCACAGGGATGACGTGGAGTTTATCAGCGACCTCATCGCCTGCCTTCTTCAAGGTTGCTATCAGCGCAGAGACATCACGTGAGTAACCCCGCTCTGCGGTTTAGGCGCGTCGCGAAGGGAGCTAATTAACGCGGTCGCGGGGATGTTTCACGGCTTTGGAGTGATAACATGGCAGTGATCAGCAGCCACCAGCCATCAGGCCAGATGCTTCCCCGAGTGGAAGGGAATTCTCAGCTCTTCTTGGGCTGAGTTGCAGGTTTTTGATTTTACGGACCCATCGTTAAGCCAACTTGTTCGTTCAGATCCCGTGCACACCTGGTCGATGCTCTGCTGTAGCACCAGAGTGTGCAGTGAACATTCACGTCTGCTGTTAGGCTCTGCACTCTGTTTGGTCAAATTATTGATATCACACCAAGTCTTTAAATCATTGTGTGTGTTTTTAACATTTTATACATATTCTATGGAATAAAACTTGCTGCTGTCCAGCCACCTCACTTGCACGAGAGATCCGTTTGCTTTACAAAGGGACAATCGTAATTATTTTGTTGGAAATAAGAGAAGCATGGGAATTGGTTCAGTTGCAGGATGTTGGAAAGCGATTTGACATGTTCTCTTGATGTTTCAACATCCAGAGGCACTTTGTTAGTGTCCACCGAAGTGGCCTCCCAAACTGAGACATCTGTGGAACATCATTCTTTGGAGGATGAGCACTCGGGCTGTGAAGTGTGCTCCCAGTGATCACGAAGGCTTGTTGCAGTGTGTTTTACTTGTTCTTCTGTGAATCATGTTAATAGCAAAGCGTAATTGTAGAGATGAAGACAGCTTGGCGACGTTTGCAGTTGCTTAGAAGAGGTGTTAAGCAATCCTGCTCCCTAAGGACTTGTGCAGAGGCTTCAACTGGAGCGTTGGCATAACCATAGGTGCTTGCATTGAAAGCTTTGTTTTCCAATTACCTGATTATGTTCAGCAAAATATGTATAGTTTATTTTTATGTATATAGCTGCTGCTTAAGTAGGTTCTCTTGCACTGCTGGGCTGACATTCAGCATAAGTGGACACTGGGATCTGAACCAGGCAGCTGCACTGCGTTTATTGTCTCTGAATGAAACCGATGTGACGAGAAGCTTGATTGTAGAGTGTGCAACATATATTGCAGTGTAGACCTCCTTCATCAAAACAGCCACAGAGCCGTACAATCTTGCTTATAAACATGCAGCAAGTTTATTTCTTCATACCAGAAGCACCAGAAAGTAGTGGCTTAAGTGTTTTGCCCACCGTAACCGACTTACCCTCGTAGAAGCAGGGCAAAATTAGTCTTGGATAAATTTCCAAAATTCAACATCGTGAGGTTCTCCTAAACTCTCCGGATCTAAAGAGTGTCCGTTAGCGACAGCGCTGTATCGTTACCTCCCCTTTCTCAGCTGTTTTGACTAACGAGATTCAGGGATGGGTCCTGGGTGAGTCGTTAGACATGGGGGAGTCCTGTTGGTCCGGGGAAGGTTACACACGTACACGTGCGTATCCGCTCACGCACAGTTACGTGACACACCTGGTGGCTCCACGACGTGTAGTTAGTTCTTCAGTATCCCGTGTAGGTCCCGCTTTGTGCCTGGGTAAATAGAGCTTTGGATAACTCCGGGATACAGAAGCCGTGAGATGGTAACACCATCGCAGAAGGAAGCGCCGATCGCCCAACCGTGGGTTCGTGCAGCCTGTCGGGGTGCGTAGGCGGCGTAGGTGGGTACCCACACGGCTCTTGCTCAGTATAGCTGGTGTACGAGAGGTGCCGCAGGAAGCAGAGGAGTGCAAAGTCACGTAGTGAAGTTGTGAGAACTTACACCTCACTTACACCTCACGGTTGTGCTAAGGAAAGCATGAGCTGCCTGAAGGAGAAACCGGCTGCAGCCTTTCCAGCACCCTCCTGTAGAAGGGGCCTGTCTCGTGGGCAGGGGGAGAGCGAGAAAAAGTCTTTTCTGAAGGGGCAATGGAGAAAAGAGCCCAGCAGAAGCAGGGTGGTGTAAACGGCTGGAGGAATACAGGAGGAATACTGGAGCCACTGTCATGTTAGGGAGGTGGGCTCCGAAGCCCTGCAGACGAAGCAACGAGGGAGGCTACCTGGAAACCGAGGGAAAGGTGCTGTGTGCAGAGGGATGTCACAAAGGAAAAAGCATTAAGATGTAGTTTAAATACGGAAATCTGTAGATAAATGAGAATAAAAATGCTGGCTTGGATGCATTTCTCAGAAATGAGCTTGCCCCACTGTTTGTTTCATACTTCCAAAGCAGCCCGTGGAATATTTATCCAAAATGAAGGTGTGTTTTTAAAGCCCAAAATTCTCCTCGTTCCTTACACGTTTATTCCCTGGACCTTTGTTCCCTCTAACCTGAGCTCAAGAGGCGTAGGCTTTGGCGCAGCTTCCCTCCTGTACCTCGTTTGTCCCAGTTGATGGTAAACAGTTGAGCCTCTAATTGCCTCCTTGAGTGCTCAGCGGACAAAGACCTGCACATGGAAGAGGCAGAATTTGTCTGGAGTTGAGATTTGGCTTTTCACAACGGGCTGGGATGCCGGGACTCCGTATTTTCCTGTTGCAGACAGATAGTAGACCTCTATCTCACATGGGAAGACCAAACAGTTTCACAGGACATCACAGGGACCTTACTTCGGTCATTTGTGCTCCACATCCTGTTAATCTTTAGGCTGCGGACTCTACTCCCTGTTGCACCTCGGAGGGGAAGGTGGGAGCTCGTTCTCATCCTTGCTCTTGGGCCGGAGCACTGCAGCTCGAGCACGAGATGCTTTGAGTATAACTTCATAGAAAACACAGTTTACCCACCTCTCCGAGAGGTTTTGAGGTTTAATTAGTTTTGTGTCACGTCTTAGCTCTTTGATGGCCAAAATGTTATCTGTCTGTGCTTTCTCACAGCCTGCCTGGGAGTAGCTTGTAGTTCTTGTCACATCCGTTTTGACGGCGTGCAGAACTCGGGCTGCCTGGCTTTAATCATGCATCATAGAGGGGTATAAAACTGTCACATACCTTTGCTAATTATAATGTGCTCTCAAGTAATTTTGGAAGCGGAACGTAGCTGGGAGCCCTTCTAATGCACGGTTTAACATACTCTAGTTTGATATGCTTATTATTCTTTGGAAAAAAAAAAATGAGATTAATATTTGTGTAGGGTTCTGTGTTCTTGGTTTTGAAGTAGAGCAACTTTGCCTTGGTTTTTGTAGTCTTTATTACAGATTTATGTATTTATTTATTTATTTTTAAATTACTTAGAAGAAAGAGACTGTTTTTTACCCTACTTGATGGCTAAGGAGTGTCGAAAGTCTGGTAACTTAAGACTTCTTTTGAGTTATGGATATCTGTGTTTAACTACAGAGACTACTTAATGGGATGCCACATGATCTCCTCCAAACTCTCATTTATCAGAACCTATCATAGCTGTTAGAAACGCTCTTCATTGACCTGGTTCTTGCTGTGTTGAGCACTGCAGAAGTATAGAACAAAAAGATGTGAGTCTGTATTTCTGGCTTCGTTGGAACTGGATGATCTTTGAGATCCCTTCCAACCCAAACCATTCTATGATCTTCAGCGATGACCCCGTCGCTGTCCTTGCCTGGCACGGGGTGGTTTGAGCACTTGGCCAGGATAGTTTCCTTGTTCCTCTCCTCTTTTTGCTCCGACTCAAAATACTTTTGTGCCATCATCTCCAGCTTCTGTTGTTTTATAAACACCCTCCATAGTAGTTAGATGGTACAGATGGTATACGAAGACTAACAATGCAATAACTAATATCCTCGAAGCTTTTTGTTTGATCTCTCTGCTGAGTTTTATGCCATAGGCACCGTTTAGGTTTGATGCCAGTGAGTTTACCCACACGTTTTCCTTGCCTCTAGCTTTTGTGCACAGGCCTGGACTTGTCTTTTTTAATTGTTTCGAAACGCAACTGCCTGGAAAGCGAGGAGTGGTGGGGGAGAAAGCCCTAAATAGAACTCGGGGTTTAGAAAAAATAAATAACTAAAAATTAGGCAGTTTGAAAAAAAAAAACCACTGGTGCTTGCTTCAGACTCTCTCTGGTATAAATTGGGCAGCTGCATAGTCCCTAGGGGCTGCCACTTTAATTCCAGCAGGAAACACGACTTGATGACTTGTATCAAGACAGGAAGATCAGAGCTGCAGCTAACGGCAACAGCCGCAGCAGGAGCCTTCTGCAGCTGTTTTTAAGTAAGAAGTGATGGTGTGACATGGATGTGTACACTCAGCTAAAATCATGCAGAAAAGCTCCCGCTGTTCAGCGTTTCTTTGGGTGAAACTCATTCCTTACTGCTCCGTGATTGCATTTTTGTTATTTTTCTAATGCGACGGCATAAAAAGTTTCAATAACTTGGTCATATTTCTCATTGGGGCACGTTCTGCGTGCTGCTGTTGTATCTTGAAACACATTTTAATTGCTTTTTCTTACAACGAGTTTCATTTTTTTATTTTTTCAACATGGATAAAGGTGCCAGAAAATGAGGAGGAACAAAAACAATATTTCTGCTCTTGCCTACGCCCCATGAGACTTTTTTTTTTTTTTCCTTATACCCCAGGAGACCGGTCCGTCACTAGCTGTAAACTATCTAATTGACTTCTGTGGCACCACAGACAGCATTTGCTTCCTTAGGAACCTCAATTATATTTTTCTTGTTATTTCTTCCCTTAATGCATTGGAATTCTTTTTTTT
Source organism: Tauraco erythrolophus (assembly GCF_009769465.1). Taxonomy (NCBI): domain Eukaryota; kingdom Metazoa; phylum Chordata; class Aves; order Musophagiformes; family Musophagidae; genus Tauraco; species Tauraco erythrolophus. The sequence continues at coordinate 87,608,739 of NC_141468.1, forward strand.
TTTTTTTTCCCCAAGTGGATCATCTGTTTTGCGCTCACCTTAAGTTCTTTCTGGAGCTGTAAACTAACCTTAGAGTCTTTGGCTTGTAGTTTGCACCTGGTTTCTTCTAATAAGAAGATATTCCTTAACTCCTCTTCCCTGTAATTGCCTTATTTCTCTCATACCCTTAGTGGTGGCCTTGAGAAATACTCCCAGTATGGCATCTGAAGACTTACATTCCCTACTTGTTGAATTTCTGATCAAGAATACCAACCACCCCTGTTCTGCTTATTTTCTAACGCTTGTTCCGTAATCACTTGTTTGAGCTCTGGAGAGAAAGAGATAAGGGATAATCTGAGATCTTCCAACCCACCGGGGCAGAATGCCTGTTTCTGAGGACAGTGTTTAATAGCGCTGAGTATTTAACTTCTTGCTTCTGCTTTGTCATGTTTGTCCATCCTTGTCCTTTTTGCTGTGTGGACTGTGTCTTCACAGGCGACTTTGGGGGCTCCTCCAGCCCTCATGTTTTGGTAAACGTGCCTTCAATAAAATACTTAACGTCTTGAAACCGTCCTTCTGCGCGCGACTGTGAGAGGTGCGTCCTTTACGGACCGCTGTGTGTCGGTCTGGTCCAGCGGATGAAGTTGCAGGTCGACTGGGGTAGCTGGCAAACCAGTGCCAAGTTTTTGGTCTGGTGGATACTGCGGTGAACTGAGCTGCAGGAGTAGCTAAGCCAAGGCACTAAGACAATCTGAATAAATTCCACACTTCAGTCTATGCCATAACACACGGAGCAGCCAGCCTAAGCTCAGACCTGAGGACCATCACCTTTCGGAAAGAGTTTTAAGAGCCGACTGTTGGGGTTGTGCCAGTGACCTTGATGAAAACAACTGTTTCAGTGGCCCAGCCACAAAGCACCTCACCAACTCGGAGTCATATTCATGAATGCCAGGCGAATATCAACAAGATCAGCGTTATTTACAGTCTGACTTTTAACAAGCGCTGCCGTGCATACATCATGGAGATTGGTGGATGGCCTCTGGAATCGACCCAGTAGCATCGGCGCAGGAGATAGCGTGAGGGGGCAAGGGAGATGAAGTGGCTACATTGCTCATCTTGAATCTAATATTAATATTTATTATAATAATAGCCAAGCCGTGCAAGGTGAGCCTTTTAAAGGGTAAAAAGTGAAAATGAGGCAGCTGGCAGGTGTTGGGAAAGGAAGGATGAGATTACAGCGGTGAAATAACACGGTCATTCAGAGATTAATGAGAAGCACAGTGGAATAAAATTATGGAGTTCGAGTATAAATAAAGCTAAGTAAATGTCTTTGATTCTCAGATGGATAAAATGAATCTTTAAAGAAGAATTTGAAGAAAAGTTGGTAGCAAGTTGTGGAATGACTGTTTCGTAGATATCGGAGAATAAGGAATGATAATGGTGGGAGAGAAAAAGAGCGAGGAAGCTGTGCTGTTACTTGTCAGGGCAGATGGATGAGGGACAAATAGATGGGATGGCTGGGGAGGGGGAGTCATGCAGAACATGGACGGGGAGGAATAGCTGGCTAAACTTAAGAAGATGAATAGAGAACAGTCAGTGAAAGGGCTCGGAGACTGCAATGATGTCATCATGCTGACATCAGAGTTTGAAATATGAAACGGACAGCTGTGTTTTCAAGTTGTTGATGTTGCAAACCAGCTACTCCGGAGAAGAGGAGGAAGAAAGCAACGATGAAGAAAGAACTGGGGAAGGCATCTTGGAAGGAAGAAGAGAAAGAGTGATGGAGAGAGAGGGACAGGATGTGGAAGTTCTCTCCATGCAAAATCTTTGCTCTCACTTTTGAGACCTGGATTTCAAGATAGCGATGCTCCAAACCACTTGTGTAGGATTTTTGCTCCAGCACGGCTGCAGGCCACCACCTGGCACCTCAGCCAGGTCCAGAAACCGATCTTTAGCCCAAAGTTGAGTATTGGAGAAGTTCTGAAATTATTTTATTGGAGCCTTTTAGCCCCAGCAAGCTCAGTGAACAGCTGGGGCGGCTGCTGGCCAGCTGCTAAGCCGCTACGATGATTCAGTGTTGTCACATCAGTCTCTAAGTCACTTATAATTTTAGGTTTTATCTCATCTTACCTTCCATCCTTCCTTAGTTCCCTTCTGGCTCAACCAGTGTGGTCGTTGAAACGTTGGAGAAAAGAAGAGGAAAAACCTGTTCTGAAACGAATCCTGAAAGGAACTTCTTTAGGACCCGTTTGTTTATCTGTAACAACTTAGTTTTATCCATCGTCCCTAGAAACTTGTAATCTGTGGGGCTGGTTCTAAGTAATGAAATTGTCAAGCTTGTTTGCTTCAAGGCAACCTTGCGCTACGTATTTTTTGTCCTCGGAAAAGACTCTCTTCTCCCACATTTAAGCATATTTTTCTATGAGCAGCAAGGCACATAAGGGCTTGTTTCATACGGATTTGTGCCATAATATACACATGAACAATGCAGCGTTAAGCTGGCTTCCCTTGTTCTTTAAGGATCCAGGAATGAATAGTTAGTAATGATGCTCTTCCAGTCTGAATTTGGGACACAATGAACCTCAATCCTATTTGCTCTTTCGGAATATAGGAGGTGTATTTGGGTCTTTGGTAAGTTAATCAGCTCCAACTCCCCTTCAGAAAGAGCATCGCTGTCAGTAGTAGAAAGAAAGAAGCATGTGGGTGAAAATTGACAAGCCTGAATTGGTTAGATGCGGGTGAAGGTAACTGATGGGAGAAGTGAAATGCCATCACAGACCAACCAAAGCCCTTGCTGTTCTACCAGGTCAGTTCACAAGGTGAAAGTTGAGCTCTAGGCACGTTCCTGTATTCTGGACCATCCAGAAGGCTGTGTTCGTCCCTCCTGAGGTAGAGACTACTATGGGTTGATCTTCATTTCATCACATCTGGAGTGGCTTGTTGTTGGGCACACACTGTGCGGCTGGTTGTCAAGGTCACAGAGAATAGCAAGACACAAAACAAGGGGGGAAAACCTCCCTGCCTTAGGAGTCGAAGTGTGCACGTGGAGCAGTGCGTGGCAAGAGCAGAGCACGCAGCAGCGGTTCTCACGCTTCAGTAAGGACTGCATGGCTTTTCCAGGTCTCATCAGTATGTGCTGACTGTGCACCCAGCCTGCATGAACCTAAGTCTCCCTTATCAGAGCCCTTCAAAGGAGGCAGCCTGCCTCTCACCCCCCACCAGCATTACCCAAATCTGCACCCCTGCCCACGTGCTGAGTCATAGAATCACAGAATGGTTTGGGTTGGAAAGGACCTCAAAGATCATCCAGTTCCAACCCCCCTGCCATGGGCAGGGACACCCTCCACTGTACCAGGTTGCTCAAAGTCCCATCCAACCTGGCCTGGAACACTGCCAGGGATGGGGCAGCCACAGCTTCTCTGGGCAACCTGTGCCAGTGCCTCACCACCCTCAGAGTGAAGAATTTCTTCCTTAGATCTCATCTAAATCTCGCCTCTTTCAGTTTAAAGCCATTGCCCCTTGTCCTATCACTATATACACTTGTAAAAAGTTCCTCTCTAGCTTTCTTGTAGGCCCTTTAGGTACTGGAAGGCTGCAATAAGATCACCCCAGAGCCTTCTCTTCTTCAGGCTGAACAGATTGACAAAGTTGACTTCTCCCAAGATACTTGATTCCCCCTTGAGAACCCAGACCCTTCTCTCTCCCTTTTTATTATCTCTAACAACTCATAACTATTTCTTGGGTTAGTTAGTAAATAGTTATTGGTTCTGGTTCTTTTTTTTTTCCTTTTCGATCCTTCAAGAGATTGCCTTTTGTTATTCAAAGCCGGAGGTACTTGACACAGAAGCAAGGCAGAAGCCCCTAGGCTTCAACCCTGGCTTGGCTGTGGGATCCTTATGCCTGTAAGTGATTCCCATCCTGGGTGTCTGATAAGCCTGGGGGAAGAACTAGGCAGAGAAGAATGCAGCCCTCTGAATTCCTGAGGGGTGCTGGGAGGCATCCATCCATGCGGGGAGGGACTGGAGGAGATTCGCTGGCTGATCAGGGCCTTTCAGGATCAGCATTTCGCCCCGCCTGGGGACCCTCCTGCCTTTGCCTGAGTTCCCTTACCAGTCTGACAAGGATCTGGTCTCCTGTCTGTTGAGGGGGGAGGTATCTCCCTTTGTTAAGTTGTGCTCAGAAACGTCCAGGTCAGACAGTTTTTTTTTTCGAGGCCCCGGAATTGCTCCTTGAGCCCTAAAACCGACCCCGGGAACTGCTGCATCTCAGATTTTATTGCCTCGTGAGCACGTGTTCGGGGGAGAACCTAGGTTCTTGGCTTTTCCGTTACATCCAAAAAGTGACATAATTTACTGCTGCCACTAAGCCTGGCGGCGTCATCAAGCCTGCACCCTGCCGACGTGCCTGTAAAATCTCTGGCTTGGCATCAGTATTGCTGAATCTTCTCTTGGTCATCTTTTGCTCCACCACAGGACCAGCTGCGCCCTGCAGGTCAGTGCATCCCTCCTTCAGCTGCCCCTCCAGCTCTCCACCTTGGTCTCGTGCACCAGTACCACCAACTTCAGTACCGATCGTTGTGACGTCTCGTCACCGTTATTCTCCTGTCCTTTAGCACCAGCACACGCTCCAGTGCCTTCAGTACCCACCCCAGTGCTGGCTCTGAGACTCAGGACCTCTCTTCTGCCTCCTGCCATTTTGTCTTTGCCAGTAGCATCCGGCACTCATTTTCTCTGATTCTGAGCCTGATGGAAAACTCTGAGCTTCGAGGTCTCGGGAGATTCTCACCACTTGATGTGGACTTACTGTCAGGGGAAAATTCATGTTCCCAGTCTAGCTGCAGCGATAGATGTTGTTGGATAGGGAAGCGTTGGGCTCCGACTCTCCGCAGCTCTCGGACCCTGTTCACTAGCATGCCAGAGAATTCATTGCTTAATCAAAGCCATTTTCTCCAGCCCTTCCCCAGCCGAGATCAATGTCATCACACGGCAAGAGATGACATACACTTAGACTTCTCCTTGGTATCTTCTCACAGTATCACACACCAACTTGACACCAACATTTCTTTAGGCATGATAGAGAGGCATTTTCAGTTCTATCATTAATTTTTCATAGGTGCTTGGAGCGAAAGAACTTCTTTCCTTGGTCTTTTCCATCTCGGACATAATGTGTGATGGCATCAGCACTGATACCACCCTGTTCTAGTACCAGCTCTGCCTCCCTTTCCGGGTAAACCTTCAGTAACCGATATTGCCTCTTTCTTGGGTTCCCTCAGCTCCACAGGTTGATTCCTCGAGGCGGGAAAGAGCAGCTGACATTGCAAGGGGTATGCACCTCGTTTCCTCTATGACTGATGAACTGCCCTGTGCAACCCCCAGTGAAGAAGCAGAAACCACTTATTGCTGGACAGACACTCAAGTCTTCTTCCCATTCAGCCAGGCAGGATATCTGACCGACTGTCTTACCAGGAGTGTTCTGGAGGGTCCTATGTATTTCCAAATGCACAGTATTTTACAATCTCAACCGTATCTCAAGGAGCTGAGATCTCTATTTTTAGGCAAGAAGAGAAAAAGTAGCTGCAATATCATCTGCTTTCCTCCACGCTGGAGCTGTGGTGCGTGTTTCAACACGATGGTAGGTAGGAAAATGCATGATTGCAGAGCTGGTTTCCTCGTGGACTTTAAACCTCCTCTTGCTGCTCTCATGGGTTATGTGTCACACTGGAGGCAACTGGTTTGTGATTGCACCCTTTGACTGATGGTTTCACAGGAGTATCTTAAAGGTAAAATGTTAGTGTGTTGGCACAGCTGGGCAAGTGTGTCTAAACACACCTTTGGAGTGAACATGGTCATCCTGAGTCAAACGCAGCAATGCCCATGGAAAATGGCATAATCATAGAATCATAGAATCATAGAATGGTTAGGGCTGGAAGGGACCTTCAACGGTCATCTAGTCCAACCTCCCTGCAAGGAACAGGGACATCTCCAACTAGATCAGGTTGCTCAGGGCCTCGTCCAACCTGGCCTTGAACGTCTCCAGGATCATACTTAATTAATAGTATTTATGCAGTTATAATTAAGGAAAAAGACAATTCTTAAAACTGTCTCAAATCATCTTTCCTTTGTGGTCGTTCAAGGTAAATAATCCTTTCTGTTCGCCTATCGCCGCCTTAGTTGACGTTTTCACAAATATATGTAGCAATACTGCTTGCCCGCCACAGTGATGTTTCAAGGTCTTCTAGCAGAATTATTTTCCCCTCTTTTTAATCCAGTTATCCAACCCAGTGATTTGTCATTATCAGTTTTCACTCAAATTGCAGCATCGGTAGCGGGGGAGGGGGGTTCCTGCTTCTCTGTCCATACTACTGCCCCAAAACCCTGCGCGCCTCGAGAGCACGAACCTTCCCTTCCTGGAGACTGTGCAGAGACTTGCTCAGTTTGAAGGAAGGGTTGAGCAAGCATTGAAAAATAAACAGGTAGTCGTCACGTTTTGTTGTAATCCCATGAATATTCTCTGAATCTGGGCAGCGTACGCATCCTCCTGCTCATCCCCTTCGCCCCTTGGACTTTCTCTTCCTTTGGCACCCTACGCCTTCAGCTGTTGCTCGGGATGTTTCTGGCTGCTCTTGTTTTATTGCTGCTCATACTCCTAATTCTTCCTTTCCTTAATCAAACAACAAAAACACTCAAGCAGCCCTTGCTCCTAACTAGAAATCAAATGCAGGCTCCCATACCCAGTGTGCATCTAGTTAACCATATGTGTCGTCCTCATCCTCCAAGTACTGTGTAATCACAGAATGGTTTGGGTTGGAAGGGACCTCAAAGATCATCCAGTTCCAACCCCCCTGCCATGGGCAGGGACACCCTCCACTACACCAGGTTGTCCAAAGCCTCATCCAGCCTGGCCTTGAACACTTCCACGGATGGGGCAGCCACAGCTTCTCTGGGCAACCTGTGCCAGTGCCTCACCACCCTCAGAGGGAAAAATTTCTTCCTTAGATCTAATCTAAATCTCCCCTCTTTCAGTTTAAAGCCATTGCCCTGTGTCCTATCACTATATACCCTTGTAAAAAGTCCCTCTCCGGCTTTTCTGTAGGCCCCCTTTAAGGGTTGGCAGATCCAACCCCTCTTTCCTCCAGTGCTTCACATCTCCACACCAATTGCTTGCTTTCTCTGGCTCGCTTGGCCAAATAGGCTGCTGGTCTCTTGAGATGGGCAGATGGATGCTGGGCATCTGCTCGCTTCTGCCTGGTACCGTAGTGGGGAGGGAGAGGGGGAGCAACAGAGAGACAGATAAAGGCAGCGAGGAGCAGCCGAGTGTCATGGAATAAGGGCCATCAGCACCTTCAGATTGTGTTTCCTTCACCAAAAGTCACTTTTGCCTTCTCACATGGAAGGACAAGCAACAACAACGCCTCTTTGTTGCCTCCCTGGACCTCGAGGTGTTAGAGGGGGGACAACTGCATGAAACGCTCATGGCCTCTCCTGCTGATCCTGGGGATGGTGACGACAATAGGGCAGCCCTGGCTCGCAGAAGGGTGCTTGGAGCTCCTGCAGGCAGGGAGACGGAAAACGACAGGGCAGTTCAAAGTAACAGGTATGTGTGATTTCTCCTGCCGGTGCTGCCTTTCTCTCACACAGCCCAATTAACAGGGGTCACAGAGCACTGATTAGCTGCCTTGGCATTTTGTGAACATGAAGCGGTGAAGAATCCAGGGCGAATGGGGGAGAGGAGATCAAATAGACACTTATCTCAGCACTCCTGCCTGTCCCTGGCATTTGCCAGCCTAAGGGAAGAGCTTTTGCAGAAGAGGCCAACGCAGGACTGTGCCGTATCGGCGCCGATATCTCGGCTGCTTTTCTGCCCTCTCTCAGCAAAACGACAAACAAGTCCCCCCCAGCAGCTGTGCCACACGTCGGGTGGTCACTGGGTACAAGCAGCATCGCAGGAGAAGGATGGACCGCGAGCGGCTGGGGAAGATCGGAGCGTGAGATGAGTTGGGTTCCGACAGCCGATGTTGGAGGGGTGGACTTGCTGCCTCCTGTCCCTCGTGGGAGGGAGAAGGGGTGGAAGGCAGCACACGTCCGCTCACAGCAGGTAATGAAGGGCACCTCCACCTAATCCAAGAGTTGGAGAGCGTGGTCTAGTAGTGCTAACGAGCCCAAGCTGGCAACATCTTTGGTTGCGCATTTTTTCTGCCGCGGCGGCGGGGAGAAGTCTGCAGGAGCAGACCTGGAACCTCCCTTGAAGGGTGGGCGGCTGCGGTGGCCTGGTGGCTTCCCCTTCTCCCTCGGCGCTCCCCTTTTTTGGGGGGTAGGAAAGCAACGTTCCCGCTCCAGCTGTCGTACCCAGGTTAAGTGGCTGCACTTGCTTCTGTCAAGCCAGCGCGTGCTCCTGCGGGGCGATCCCTGATTAGAGCAGACAGCCCACATCAGCTCTCCGTTCTCCCTGCCTCCCTGGAGGCACCGCCGCGCTCCATAGCTGTTCCTATTCTGCTGCTCGGTGGGACACAGCATATCTGCCAGCTCCCCTTCCCGCTTCCCCGCTTTGTGTTGCATGGAGGATGGCTCGAGGTAAGATGGAGGAAGACAAGGAGCAGGGGTGGAGTATTCTGAGACAGCATTGCTTCCTCTTAGCTGATTTTTTCCCTCTCCTAAACCTGACTGCCTTAGTTCAACTGGGAAGGCAGTGGATTCTCTGGCATCCAAACACATAAATTAGATTTCCGTAGCAAGATGGAGCAGCCCTTCTGCTGGAGAACCTCTTGTCGTAAACTTTGTGTTATCGTGTTGGAAGAAAGGTCCAGAACCTTGAAGTCTTCTCTGAGTATCTCTTCAGCGTGTTCTTGAGGGTGGTCTCAGTGCCACATTTGAGCTCTGGAAGCAAGTTATGGGGTGGGGGAGTAAGGGATAGGGAACGGGAATTGCTGGGGGGCTGAAATAACTCTGTTGTCCTTTACTTTTGTGGAAGACTTGAGTGTATCTTTCATGGATGTGGAAGCCTCTACTCGCTCGTGTTTCAGACTGCCAAATCCAGGAGTCAGATCAGACTCCTCCAGAGAAGAGCTGCCACTGCTTAACATTTGCTAACGAGCTATTTTTTTTGTCCTTATGCTTTGAAACAAAACCATGGTTGTAATGTGGAAAGAATGTCTTCCCGTGTTCAGCCAGGGTGAGGACAAAGGTCGTTGTGTGTAGAGCTCCATGCCATCCACCCTCTTGATCCTTCAGGTGTCCTTCTCCTCCCCTTCGCTGCCAGTTCTCCTGCTGGCCACGGAGTCACCTGAGGTTTGGGAGGCAAGCCCGTACGTGCCTTGTGATGGTCTTCTGCTCCAGCCATCTGCTGTATTTCCCTTCAGGGAGAGAATCTTCACTCTGGAGCTTTGATCAATCCCATTAGATGTTTTCTTAAATATTATTTATGTATGTATTGTTCCCATTTTGTGGTTTCATTCAGGGTCTGTTAATGTCAACCCTCCCCCTTTTATTCACAGCCCCTTGTAGGCTGTCTGGTTTTCTTCAGGCATGAATCAAAGGAGATTCTGACCCTTGATCAAGGGTCGGACCTTGCTGAAGTCGGTCACCAGTTTGATGTGGTCAGGAGTTACTGCTTCCCTCGAAACTTTCCCCAACTCAGATTTGCAAAGTCTGTCCCCACCAGCGGTGCAGGACAGTGGTGCAGGTAGTGGGCACTGCTAGTTGAACTGGAAATGAAATGTGGATGTTAAAGCTCAAGGTCATGATCCCTAGATGTTCAGCTTCTCGGCCATTTGGCTCTGCTGCAGTGAAGTGTTTTGAGGAGATGCCCTTCAAGGTGCTTGTTGCCCTTGAGCCTCTGCCAGTCTGATTGCCCTGATGATAGGTTGGCCCATGGTCTGAGGCACACATGCTTTCCGTGGGCTTGCACACCTTCTGAAGCACACAGGGGGCTTGGAAGGAAATGGGGAATATACCTATCCAACCCTTTTCTCCATCAGAAGGATGGGGTTGCATCTTTTTTTCCCCTGTATCGTGCCTGACTTAGTTTCTCAGTAGGGTAAATTGTTTGAAGGTAAAGTACAAGCTGGTCCATAAGGCTTCCTCCCCCACCTCAGATAAGAAAACTCATTAATACAGTAAAAAAAAAAAAAAGTCTCCATTGTTACACGAGAGCTCAAGGTCAGGCTGGTAGTAGTAACTCATATTGCTTCTAAGGTCAGCCCAAGCTTTCTCTTTCTGACAAGCCACGATAGATTGGTCATGGGGGCCCTTACATTTTTTTTTTTTTTCCTTCTGTAATAGGCTTTGCTTCTCCTGACCCTGTTAATGATGTTTGACTGAGGTCATCCTAGCAAACCCTGAATCCTTCCCATTACCTTCTAGAGGGCTTGCCTTTGTGCCCAAGTATTGTACGCTTGTTAAGATTTAAGCTTTTCTGATCTCTGCTGTAGCAAAGAAGCTGTCTTCACTGGAGAGGGGAGAAACATCTCGAATGCCATCTGTCAGTTAATGCTCTCTGAGTGACTCCCAACACCGAGCTGGTCCCTTTTTGCCCATTCAGAACTTGCAAGGTGCAAGCCCTTAAGCTGAAATATCTTCAGTCCATAACGTTAATTCCATGATAAAACGTCTGTTCTGGTAAGTCCTTGGTTTTGTTGCTCTTGTTGTTGTTTCTTTTCAGTAGAGAGGTCACAGAGGCAAAACCAGTTCCCGTGTGTGCTGTGAATTAGATGCCCGAGAAGTCTTTTTCCACTGATTACTGAGAACCTCCAAGACTCCAAGTCTTTTTCAGCTTTTAAAGCTTTTAGCAGACAGAGGTATCGCCTCTATTATTTTTCTTACTGGCTAGCGCTGTAAAAGGAACTACGAGAGTAATTCTATTCCTGTTTAAATAGCCTTTGAGGGAAAGGCTGAGCTCTCCCAGCCTTGTTTTCCATGTTCCTCCCACATACTACTCCTGGGCAGGAGACGGAGGAGACCCATTGTTCCTGCTCTCTGTCGTCTTCTGGTTTCGTCAGGGTTCTTGGATTTAATCTCAAGCACGGAACAATGTACTGCCTGGGATTAGACATAGGTCAGGCTTGCCATTTTCCCAGCGGTTTTAGCTCAAGAGCGTTCCAGGATTTACTCTTCCGTTGCATTTTGTAAATTAAAAGAAACAAGAGACTTAAAACACTGTCAACATGATAGATACTCTGGCTGGTGGGTCCAGGCAATTATTTGGCATCTGAACTTTTGGAAAGCTTATCTGCGTGTGCCAGCAGCATCTGAGCATCGTTGAAAGATTTTGGTCTCCGATATTTCTGACTCTTTAGCCTAACGTGGTTTTTTTTTCATTCAATATTTACTCCCTCTGGGTTGGGGGCATGGGCAGGGGGGTGTAGGATTTTTTTTTTGGGGTGGAGAAGGGGGACTTGTAACAAAATTGGCAGCAATAGAGCAGACAGGGAAGCATGCTGGGGCAGTAATTCCGCACTCGGGCCGTGGCACCCTGCCTGTGGGAAGTGCGGATTGACACGGGGACTCTCTTACTGAATCAGTGTTTGGTTTTGCTTGTGTTTTCCTGGCTCGATTTTGTTTACAGTTTCCCAGCCAAGATTTGATTTACTTTGGAGACTTTAAAACTGAAAGCACAAGTGGCTCTGCTTCCTCTGGGCAGGAAGATAAAAAAAGTAAATGTGTGTGTGTGTGTACACACGGAATTCTAGCCCCGGCAGTGCTGGCTTGGCTCAGAAGGCATTTCCCAAAGAGCTTGCCCTACAGGGTCCCTGTGGGGCTGAGGTCTGCCCTCCCAAACGTGCACACCAGAAGCTCCGACCAAACTTTTCCATATAGAATAGAATCACAGAATCACAGAATGGTTAGCCTTGGAAGGGACCTCAAAGATCATCTAGTTCCAACCCCCTGCCATGGGCAGGGACACCCTCCACTACACCAGGTTGCCCAAAGCCTCATCCTCATATCTCCCATCAACCCTGAGATGTTTTCACCCTCTCTTCCAGAGGTCTCCAAAGGAGCTACTCCGCAAAGCCGGGCATGATGACGAGCCACGGGACAGGGTCCCTCTCCGTGCGCTGGCCAAGCTTCTTTTCTCGACAGCAGTGCGGCCCCGTGCTGGCAAACCCTGGGCGATGGGAAGGGTGCACACCCCCCTCTCCGGGAGGCGGGCGGCAGATGGCCGGGCTGCGGCGTAGAGCTCTCGGGGCGCGTATCATTTCTCCGACTGCTCTGGATGTTGACACCCGTGTTGGGGAGGAGCCCCTCCTTAGACTTGCTCCCATCTTCTTTATGCCCTGGGTTTTTTGCAGCTGCTGCTAAAGATCACAGGCAACTTGAGCTGCGACCTCGCCGGTACCCTTGCGGGTTGTCCGCCGCTGTTCCTCCCCTTCGACACCGACGTGCCGTGTCGCGTCCTCCTCCGCGCTCCAGATTTCCTTTTGTATACGTAGAGGTCCGCAACGTACGCTTCTAATCATTGCAAAAAAAAAGGTAGGGACCTCTGGCAACGACCCTGTGGTTTCAGAGCACGGCCAGGGACAAGAGGAAGAAATTGTGTTGGGCTCATGGGAAATGACCTGCATCCATCTGGGATGTCTCATGTAGATAGGCATGTACTATTCCACTGCTTCCCCACCACAGCTGTCCAAATTGCTTTCCATATTGGGTGGGATCTGCAAAGCAGAGGACATCGTGAACAAGCAAGGGAAACTTTGTGTCTCAGTTTTCTGGAATATTAATGGTGCAGAGGCTAGTGAAGTCGGGATGGGGATGGGGAGAAAGACATTTTGTGGGAAGGATGAAGTTTTACAGTTGCAGAGTAATCCAGGGTAACTTTGCTGACCTCTTGTCGGTGATCTCTGTAATAGTTCTCGTTGTTTAATGAGCTGTAGGACAGGGGGTGGCAGAAGTGGTTGAGATATGGTGACAATCATTGTGGCCTGTGGTCTCATGCTTTTTTTATGCATTGTTTCTAGAAGCCCGAGTTTATTTTCAGGGAAGGGTAGATTTTCCTTTGGATACAAGCCCTGATGACGAATGTGTCCACGTGCCAGTCCGTCCTCTTTGGGAATACTTTGGTTTGTAGAGAAAGGACTTTCCTGACTTAACATTGCCTCCCTTGGTCCAGTGTTACAAGTCTCAGTGACGCTGAGAACCTCAGGAGAAGCGCTATATCTGTCGCCTCATCTCAGCAATCCCATTCCTGCCTTTTTCCCACCTACAAAAGGATTTTTGGAGGTTCTCAGCTGCAGCGGAGACTCCACAGGATTTGCCAAACCCTCAGGTGTATCAGTGTCCTATTTGTGAGCTTGAAAAAAGGGTATTTGACAGACTGCATCCAGGTCATTCCACTCCTGGACCCTGTCTGTCTGATTCTTGGTTTTGAATTTTATGGATAATGCTGAACAGTTAGTCCCGAGCGTTTCTGCTTTGCACAAGGAAGAACCCCAAGGGCAGAGTTCTCGCAGATTGCTGCGCTCCCTGCAGATTTTCTTCTCCAAGCCAGAGGGGCTGTTTCAGAAACCTTTTCCAAAGGGAAATTTAATAAGGATGGGCTAAGTGAGACTAACTGCAGGTGTGGCAGACAGGTTGAAGACGAGCACCCCACATCTGTCTGGATGGCAGAGGCTGGCCCCCATGAAGAGGGAGGATATAAGTTGGGTAAGATTGGGAGTGACTGGGAATGCCTTGAGACATCTGGTTCCCATCTCTGGTTCTCATTTCTGTCCTTATTCAAAGCGACAAATGCACAGTAGCCGCCTTTGAAAATTGATGGGGGTAGGAACTCAAAGCGCTCTGGAGAACAGAGCTTGTAATGTGTCGAGCACTGGGTGGACGGCGGAAGTTTCCAGTCTTGGCCACTTACGTGAAAGTCAAACTCAAACCAAATTGTTTAAGTCAACAGAGTCGGTCCCCAGGGGGAATGAGAGTTACATAGGCAAAGATTTCAGATGGTCTTCTGGAATTGGGGGGCTTCCTGGATCAGTTTTCTTTGAGAGCAGACGAAATGGTGCAGTGGGATACATGAACTCATGCAAGTGGTAGAAGTGTATCTGTCTGATCCGTGCTTTTCCCTTTTATTTTGGTAGAAGAAACCGTAGCCAGAAACATAGGAGCAGATAACACCCTGTTACTTTTGTTGCTTCTTCCTGGCATCCCATGTCACCCACTAATTTTTCACAATCGTAGGGAAAGTGTTTTTCCAGTCAATTTTATTGGAAATAGCCAGAGCTTCTCTATCAGATCTGATGAAATAATCTTCTGTCTTGAGCTCTGACAGAGTTAAGCAACTGAACTTGAGCAACTGAAACTCAGATGCTCTCCGAGAGCTTCGTCGTTCCCCTTCTGCGATGGACTAAGCATCCAAATACAGGTGTTGCTTTCCTGCTTTCAGGAAAAGTCGTTCTCGTCACTGTTTCTGTTCCGAAAGCTGGAGCCAAATCTGTCTTTCTTTTTTTCATTTTAATCCAATGGCTTCAGTAAATATCTAGCATTTAAGCTATGTGTGATCAAACAGCACTCTTAAAAAGTCTAGAAAATCCCTCTTTTTGCCAAGTTGATGTCCTTGCTGGAAGCTGGAGCGGGTCTTGAGGTACATGAGGGGGGAATGCACAGCTGCTTCAGGTAGGTGTACTCCGCACTGAATATTTCATTTTTAAAAAAAGGATCTTTGCTGTAGTTTTGGGCCCTAAAATTAGACAGCACGGAAGCCACTTCCTAAACCAGCCCTGCTTTGTCGTGTCGGCTGAGCTCTGAGTGCAAGGGACTGTTTGGCGTTGCGTTTGTTCCATTGCTGATATTAGCGGGGCAAAACGATGACACTTGGAAATACCGATGCTCTGCTTGCGTCGGGCACAAAAGAGCAAACTCTAGGCTGCAGAAAGCACCAGGTCCAGGTACATCCAATCATCTGTCATTAAATATAACCGGAGGGCTGGTCACACTCATCCGGTGAGAGGAGTTCTCTCTGGGAGGTCAGCTTGCGTTTGACGTCAGAAAGCAGCAGGTGGGTGGGGAGTGATCTGCGGGGTGGTAGCATCAACTTCTCTCCACTCGAGGAGGAAGGGGAACACTGCCAGGTGGACATGGCTTAAGGAATCATGTGGCATCTGTTCCTTCGTTCTTGCAGCCATCATCTAGTCACGGTCTTTGCGAAGAAGGTTGGTCTTTACCAAACGCGCGAAGCCCTCCGTCTAATAGCTGACTTCTCCTTGACTTTTTTAATGGTCTTGTTCCAGTTGGATCGTGCTCCTCCATCTCTTTGTTCAAAAATAATAGCTTTTGTAGTCGTTAGCAATTTCTCAGGCAAATGCAATTCTGTAGCGTTGGCACGGTTCCATTAATCATATAGAGTAATCCGTTGGTGCCAAAAACCTATCAAGTTGAGCTGCCTTTTTGAGAGCTGGTGGGAATGTGTACCCAGTGGTGTTCTTGCCGGCATATGGACTTCCCGTGTGTGCAGGAATGGCTGGGGCGTGGAGTGTGGGGGGGGGGGTCCCCCTTTGCTGTGCTGAGGGTACACGACTCCAGCAGGCTGAGAGAGCCTGGCAAGGCTCAAGACTCAAAATGATTCGGCCAGATCTTGAGAAAGTTTTGTGTTTAGGGATACATGGCCTCACCAGCCCTCTTTCATTCCCTCCCCTGAAATTTTCAGCAGTCAGAATAAGGACTTAAGTCTCCTTGAAATATAGACAGGAGTTCTTTTAGCCTTAAGCTCCATCAGCAGTCTAATGTGTCAGGTGGGGACATTTACCCTCCATGCCAGATGAGGGTAAGAAATGCGCGTTTCCTTGGGCTCGATGTTGAACTGCTGGCAACGAAAGGGGCACTCGGCGTGGTCCAGCTAGCAAATGAAAAAGACTGTTATGGCAGCAGTGTTTGAGAAGAGCTGGGATGTTTGGTTTAACCATCTGGCAGACTAGAGAGAAGAGAGTCCTCTGGGCTGAACCCCATTTGGGAGGTAAATTCACGTTGGGAATGAGCCTTGTTGTGGGGCAGGGCCCAAGCCACGTGCTTGAACCGGGCTGTGCCGATGTCCCACCAGAGCTGCTGGTAAAGGAATGGGCAGAAAGTGAAAGCAGCAGCATCTTTGGGAGCGGTGGGGAGAGGAGAATGGGGGGTCACAGCAGCAATAAGGGAAGCACTTGACAGCAGAGTGGGGAGGAGGTGGTGGTGGCAGAGGAGATCGGCTACAGAAAGTTTCAAGCCTACAGAAAGTTTTGTAGGGAGATGGGGGTCGGTCTCTTCTCCCATGTTATGAATGACAGGACAAGAGGGAATGGCCTCAAGTTACGCCAGGGGAAATTTAGGTTGGATATCAGGAAAAATTTCTTTCCAGAGAGGGTTGTGAAGTATTGGAACAGGCTGCCCAGGGAGGTGGTGGAGACCCCATCCCTGGAGGTGTTTAAAAACCGTGTGGATTTGGTGTTGAGGAACATGGTTTGGGGACCCTGACAGCGCAGGGTGAATGGTTGGACTCGATGATCTCGAGAGTCTCTTCCAACCAGATGATTCTATGATTCTATAAGCCACTGAACCAAGGCATGGAAATCTACATAAAAGGCAGAGAGAGGAGCAGGACTTGGCAATGGCAGGTGTGAGGAGCGAATGGAAAGCTGAAGAAGAAGGTCTCTACATTAAACGAGGAGAGGCAGAAGGGGATTGGACTCGTTTGCTTTGTTGAATCCTGGTTTAGTAAAAGGTCAATGTCAGTGCCCGCACAAGACACTACCCATTGGGACAGAAAGAGGACGGGACTGAGGTGAGATCGTGTTTGGCTTGTTCTTTCAGGTTGGGAAGAAATAGGAGGAACGCAGCGTCCCGTAAGCTGTGTGTGTATAACGTGGGGTCCCGCGGTGCTGCCGTGAGATTGCTGTGTTTTGGAAACCTGAGTTCCGGAGCTGCGGCTAACCGGAGCTGTCCTAGGGCATGGTTTTCCTTCAAGTGTCAGCTCTCTCCATGTTGTGCTAGTTCGAGTTGCTCAGTCGCACCGGGTGTTTCTGGCACGGTGAACTAGAGCGAGTGTGTGGGACTTCTGTTTCCTTGGTCAGATCCGAGACGTTTCACAGCTACCTGGAGGACATCATCAACTATCGCTGGGAGCTGGAGGAAGGGAAACCCAACCCCCTGCGGGAGTCCACCTTCCAGGAGCTGCCCCTGCGCACCCGGGTCGAGATCCTCCACCGCCTCTGTGACTACCGCCTCGATGCAGATGACGTCTTTGACCTCCTCAAGGTGCTTTGGGGACCTGGGAAAGGGGAAATGGTGCAGCTGTGGCAGCTGGGCCAGATCAGTGAATCTTATAGAATCGCAGAATGGTTTGGGTTGGAAGGGACCTCAAAGATCATCCAGTTCCAACCCCCGTGCCATGGGTAGGGACACCCTCTACTACACCAGGTTGCTCAGCGCCTCATCCAACCTGGCCTTGAACGCTTCCAGGGATGGAGCATCTTCCTAGAAAGAGAGAGGTTGCTGCTACTAAGTGTACTTTAAGACCAGGTACTCGGTGGCAGTGCAGTGGGTCAACAGTTCCCCATCTCCTCCCCTGCCTTGCAAGGGCACGGGGCTGCTCTTGGGGGCCCTTGTCCTGTGCAGACAAATTCATAACACGGGAGTCGTGACATAAATTTGCTTCATCGAGCCGATGAAGAGTCAATTTGGAGATGCTCCAACTGCAATGGCAGGGCTGGGAGAGCTGGGACTGCCTGGCTTGAGGGATGGTGCGAGATGAAAAGACTGGGCTGAAGCGTAGTGGGGACGCTGGGGGAAGGGTGGTGGCGGGGAAGGGGGGGGAGGGAGCTTCTCCGGGCTGTGCGTGACTGTCACCAGCACTAATTAGACCTTCGCTGTCAGGAGCAGCAGAGATGAGATGTTAAAAACGAGAGAGGCCGTTCAAATTAGAGATGCCAATCTAAAGCCCTCCCCGGCCGGAGAGCGAAACGTCGCCTTCCCCCCCGGAGTACCGTTTTCCCAGCTCACCCGGCGCAGCAGCTGCACCGCCGCTGCGGCGCGGCGGGAGGGGAGGAGGGAGGGAGGTGTTGGCGGAGGGGTGTCAGCGCCTTCGGTGTGACAACGTGGCCGCTTTTCAACTTGTCACCGTCTGGCGGGGGGCTCCCGGCGGGCGCAGGGCTTGGACGCCGACAGCCTCCGCGTGGAGCCGCTGGGCGAGGACAGCAGCGGCGCCCTGTACTGGTACTTCTACGGCACGCGGATGTACAAGGAGGACCCGGTGCAGGGGAAACCCAACGGAGAGCTGGCTCCAGACAGGTAACGGTGCCCGCTGTGTCCGGGCGCAGCCCGGCTGGAATGGGCTCCGTCTGACTGCTGTCGTGCCGGGGGGCGGCGGGGGGCGGCCTGGGATAGAGCCATGGCCGCGCGGGGCGAGACCGGAGTTGCCAAGCAGACCGCCAGCCACCCCACGTCGCCCATTGTGTGGGAGCCAGCCCGCAGCCTTTGTGGCACCGGGAGAGCCTGCCGTGGGAGCCGTGCCGCCTGCCCCACCGCATTCCTCCCCGTCTGCCCCGCACCGTGCCGGCGGCTCCCAGATCTGGCTGCCGGCGAGTGGGAATCCCTCCTCTCCTCCCTTCCCTGTCTCATCGCCGCTCTGATTTAATGCCTCCTTCGGTTGGGTTCCTAGCAGCTGCTCCCATTTCCCTGCCCGTCTCCCGTCCCGCTGGCCTCCACCGTTCCCTCGCTCGGCGGATATTTCATGGTGGTTTTGCCGTTCCGCAGGGGATGCGGGGGGCAGGCCAACACCCCGAACGTTCCTGGGAAAACGGGCAAGAGACGAGGGCGACCCCCAAAGCGGAAAAAACTGCTGGAAGAAAATTTGCTGAGGTATGGAAAGGTCGTTCCTGCAATAGGCGTAGAACGCGGATGTTCCCAGAGGGAAGTATAACGTACTTCTGGGGTTCCCCCAATAAGTATGTGCGTACCACGCAGCCATCGTTTCGGTGCATCTCTGAAGTGAAGCAAGCTCAGACTTGAAGGGTGCTTTGATCACTCTCCAAAGGAAATTCTGACCTGAGCTGGAAGCCAAGTTTGGTGAAGCAGTGGGTATCACTCTTCCAACCTCCCCGTGCAGTGCTGGGGGATATGCTCCTGATAAAGAACGCTTTCGCTGCGTAGCACTGGAAGCCAAAATCCTGGCCACTTGAGTCGGTATAGATTTTGGGATGCTTTCCCTGTCTTCGCCAAACTCCAGCCTTCACCCTTCACTTCTTAAAGTTTTATGGAGCTCTGACAAATATATACGTGAATACGTATGTCAAGCGTGTGTTCTGCACGCTGTTTTTTTCACGGTTTTGCTGTACGTTGAATAATGGCTGCGTCCCCCTTTCTCCTCCGAAGCAGCTGCATTTCAGTGATGTGAAGTCATGTATTTATTGTATCACTCCTCCTCTTTCTTTTTCGGTAGGGAGAAGGCAGAAGAGAACTTGCTAATCCGTGAGACTCAGATAAGAAACGGTAAAGAGATTTTGCGAGGTCAGGGTCGATACGATCGGCTAACAGGGCTCTTAAATTATCAAAGCCCAGAGAGGTGCCTTTCTCAGGAAAGGGGGAGTCTTTCTGCTGATGACTGGGGCTGAGTTTGGAAGGAGGGGTTGGCATTCCAGACTGCCTTGCAGCTGGGAGCCTGGGCACCTGCGAGCTCCCTGTCTTTGCATGGATTAGTTTGGGATCAAGAAATGTAACGTACTGGGTGATGCTAGTCCTTGGGCGCCCACCTGCTCACTGAAGTTGATGGGAATGGGTTGGGAATGGCCCCTGGTCCCCGGGAGACGAGGTGGACACAAGCTCCTCTTTGTACTGGATGCATTTTTTCAGACTGGGAAGAGAGTGGGGTCAGTGATGCCAAGATAGGAAAGGAAGAACCTTTTTGGTTGTCCTCGCCTCTCCTTCCCGATGGCCACTGGGTGGCTGAACTCGATGAACAATGACCTGGAGGTACCCACCTAAGGGTTAACAAGGCGAGCAGAAGCAGTGAGTTGGCAACGTAAACGATGTTAGGTCCAAGGGGGCTGAGGACTCATTTGTCATAGATGGGGACCCATTGGCTTCCACGTAACCCAGGGGCTCGGCCCACTCCTCAATAAAAGGCAAGGGTGGCATTGTCTTTGCTGTGCCTCCTTCCCTTCACCCTTTTGTCTTCAGATTTCCCGACGGCTGGTCGGGAGCTGGGCGGCAGAGCCGGAGCGAAGCGCGTGAGGCACCGGGAGTTTTATCAGATCGTTGTCTTCCAGCAAATTGTGTCACTTCAGCCACGGAGTAATCCTCTGGTGGCACAAAGCAGTGTCGTAGTCCTGGTTGCTTTTGAAACGAGTCGCCCATAGCTCCCATGACCCAGGGCTAGCACATGCTTGTGCTGTGCCGCTACTGCTGCACAGAGGTTTCCAACAGAGGTTGGGTGGCTGGAAGGAGGCTGCAACTCTCCAGTCTTACTGGGGCAACCCACTAGCTCATGTGCTGGGAGCCACTGGCAGCTCAAATCCACAAAGGGCTCTGTTTTTTGCTTCTTTCTATTTTTTCATAGTTAGTTTGCTTGAAAAGGTGGTGAGAAGCTGTGTGACATCTGCTATGGGGGTGTGGTGACCGTTGCTTTCTTTCCAGTAGCCGGTGGTTAGCTCCAGAAAAGTCTAGAGGGAGCTGAGAACCTCTCAGCCTTGAAGGGGTTTGAACCAACACCTTCCCCCTCCCTCAAAATGGGGCCAAAACTTTTTTTTTTTGCTTAGAGAGCGCCCTGGGGAGAAAGCATGCAAATGACAACCCATGAGGTTTCTCTGCTCTGCGTAAACATTTGTGGAGCGGGAACCACATTCTCCTTCTCCAGGTGGGTGTTCCAACCACCACGGGAGAGAGGTCCTTCCTTTGCAATTAATATTCAAATGTTTCACACAAGGCGGAACTGCTCAGAGTGTCTTGGTAGTTGGGACATGCTTCAGAGCAGTGGGAGATCTGCTTCAGATCCCACTCTGGAATGAGCAGGGATGGGACATGAACTTTTGGAACTTCCCCCTCATCTGGCAGCCCCATGAAGCCCATCCTTCACTTCCTCTTCTGTTCTTTCAAGTGCCTGCAAACAAAATGTTTCATTTGGGGAGAACGGAAGGTTTTATTCACTGCAGCGAAGGTTTGCACTGCTTAAAAAAGAAAAAAAAAAAAAATTGGCTTATTTCAAATAACGTTAATTTTCACTGGTTTTTATTCTGCTGCCAGACTAACTCAGACATTTGCATTACCTTATGTCCTGCTCTGGCTGACAGCCTCCATTGCGAGAAACAACTCGAATCCTTTTCCCTGGTCCGTCGTACTGGGAACGGAGGCGTGCTACAGCGCTGTTACGCTGCCCAGGTGTTGCAGAGTGCCACCGTTACTTCTTCACCTGGGTACTTCCTCTGTGTCTTGGCATCGCTCTCCGTGCCGTTGGGGGAGGCAACCGCGCTTCTGGTGGGTCAAGAGAGCTTTGGGTCTATAGTGAAGAGCACGTTTCTCGTGACAGTGGCCATTGGAAGTATCTTTTGCTCTTCCTGAGTCCCTAGGAGAGGAGTAGGGATAAAGAAAAGTTGTTAGTCCTAACTGCTGTGGAGATAACATCCTTTCATGTCGTTGAAGGGTCCCAAGGGCCTGGCCGTGGGACATGGTGGCTGCTGTGTCAGACGGAAGAGGAGTGGAGGCAGGTCACGGAGAGCTTCAGAGAGAGGACTTCCCTTAGAGAGCGGCAGCTCTACAAACTCTTGAGTGAAGACTTCCTGCCGGAGATCTGCAACATGATTGCGCAGAAGGTGAGGAGACATGACATCCTGTTTACCTCTCTTTGTCCGCTTCCAAGAGCATGGAGATTTGCTGATTGAAGGAGAGCTAAACCCAACAGCCTGTCACCCCGTCCTGCCCCCCCTGCTCCAGCCTGCGAGTGGTGTGGACGTGGGGACTGTTGGGCTTTGTATGCGGGGAGGAAGACTCTCCCCCACGGAGTGGCAGGGCTAGAGTCAATAATGAAAGGTCTGGTTCATGATTGCACGGCAGCGTAGGTCGGATGGCTGAAGGGGTGACTGTCTTCAGCTGTCTTCTGGGTCCCTTTTCTGCTAGCAGGGAATCTCTGTCTGCTTCGGAACCGCTGCGATTTACAGCCTCAGCTCTTCTCCGCAAACTGCCTCCGATTCCGCTTTTCCTGCCGTTCCTCAGCTGGCTCTGCGGAAGGGGCAGCGGCTGCTTTCGCTGTCCTACCCAAGTCCGCCTGAGCTGGAATGTCAGAGCCCCAAAACTCCGAGGGGTATTGTCCGTCAGCCACCTGAACGTTTTCAGGTGGGACAGGTTTGGAATGGGGTCCTTCGGCGAGATGGCTTTGCAAAAGGGGCTCTGCAGCCGGCGTGATGTTCTTGGATTGAGTTCAGTTTGCTTGCCCGCTACCCTTGCAAAGCTGATAGGGATTTCATGGCCACTTCTAGCCCCCAGAGTTTCTCCTGCCGCTATCACCGATGTGCCCTAATTTCCTCCACTCTCTTTTTCCTTACCTCAATTCTCAACCCTGTTTCAGGAGAAGCGTCTGCAGAGGACAGAGTTTTCTCCCAGGTGGATGTCTGACCATCAGCCCATCAAACCAATCAAGCAGGAGGTGAGGGGGGGTGCGAGGGGGAGGACGACGGAGGGAGGCGAGAGCAGATGCCTCCTGGGGGAAAAAAAAAAAATAAACCTCAGCATCGCTATTCAGTGGGAAGGAGTCGTTTGAAAGTGCTCGTGCTGAAAGAGAGATGGGTGGTGATGCCCGTCAGAGGCAGGCTGCCACTCCGGGGGGGGTTCCACGGCGAGCAGGGAGGTGCTGCCCTCCGGATCGCGGAGGTAACCGGCCTCGCCGCAGCCTCCCGTGCAGCTGCGTATGGAAATCTGGGCTCAGCCTGGGGAATTCCACTTCAATGAAAGCGCTGGCACATTCGAGGCGGTTCAAAGAGAAGTCGAAGAAGGATGAGAGGGCGAGAAGAACCGGCTTACAAAGGGAAACGACAGAAATTCAGCCAAGGGGAAAACGTGAGGCCGCAAACACATGAGGGGTGGAGGTAGTGCCGAGGGAGAGGAGAGCGAGCGATGCAGCACGGAGCTGAGCCAGGAGAGGGTCAGCTGGAGACGGCAGCCACGATTTCGGCTGCTTAAAGAAATGCTCATCAAACTGCAGCCTCGCCGGCCGGAACGGCTCTCTCCACCCTCACCTCCTCTCCAGCCCGTCGGCGTAAGAGCGCTGCCGCTCGCGGGTCCGTGCAGTGAAGCGGACCTGGGAAGACGGCCGGAGTTAAATATAACCTTTTTCTTTGGTCGGGGTTATTTTTAACGTAGATCAGCTTTCCCATCCAGTTCGCCACGCAGCGCGTTGGCACAGCCAGGGGCACGGTGCGGAGGAGACGGGGGGAGGTCTTTGAACGGGCAACCACGACCCAAAGCGATCGGTCAGGCAACACGGGATCCGCTTTGGAGGAAGGAATCGGCTCGACTCCATCAGGCTGTGGCATCATCTCTCGCTGTAGGTGTAACGAAAACGTAGTTACCTGGTGTTTTGTCAGACCCTGGGAAATGAAGCTGCAGGGAATATTCCACGTGAGCCGGGGTCAGGAGTTCCCGCAAAACAAAGGAGAAAGTACGGTTCCCTGCAATAACTATAATCACTTAGAATAGATAAATAAAAGGAAGGAAGAACCTCTCATTGTGCTGCCTGTTGGGAGGAAAATAAGACCCCAGCGATGGTCAGTTTGGGGCCAGAATTGCTCTCCGCAAAGCCCACCGTGCAGGAAGCGCGGGGGCACGTGTTTGTTCCCAGGCAGCCGAAATCCCAGAGGAGGAGGGGAGTGGGAAACACATGGAGCCTGACTGATGCTAATCAGTACCGCAGGTGCTCCAGGTCCGCGGCGGCAGAGGGCTGTTAATTGCTGCCTGTGGGCCAGTGAAACGTTTCCAGCCAGCGAGGGGCCCTCCCGGCACCCGCCAGGGTGGGGACGCCCGCGCTGGCTGCCCAGCGGGACGCAGCAGCAGTCCCTGCGGCGCGGGAGCCAGGGAAGGTGCCAGCATGTCCGACAGCTCCTTTGCCGAGCGCGCGGGGTGGGCAGCAGGCGAGTCCTGGGGAGAAGACCTCGCCCGGTGCAGGGGTGACCCCCTTCCTCCTGGCTCTGCGAGCTGGATTCCGCTTCTCTCCGAGATAGGAGTGCTCCGTAGGCTCCTAATCCTGCGGGGGATTTCTCAACAGGTGGTTCAGATTAGCTCCTCATTAAAGAGCTGCCCGAGCAGCACCCTCATTAGGGCAGCGCTGCGGAAACCGGAGCGGGGAAGGTTTGGAGGGCGAGGGGCCGGCCACCGGGGCACCCGCACCTCCTGGCCCTCTGCCCCCGAGGGCTGATCCCCACTGTTTGGTGAGCGAAGCAAAAGGCAGAAGTTTGGCCCTTTTGGGATCCCAGGGAAGGGGGGAAGGCAGCGATGTTGTGTCCTGGAGTGCTCTCTGGCGGAGGGAAGGAGACGGAGATGCCACGGTCGCAGATGCGAGGGGTGGGTTTTACCCTCCCAAGTGGGGAGGAAGCTGGAGCAACGTCCCTTTGCCACCTTTTCGTTCAGGAAGGAAGTTTAACTTCTGTTGGGTTCTTGGTTTTATCGTTCCAATAAGCATCTGCTTCCCAGAACATCTAGTAGTTTACTTGGTTTTGTTTGCTTACTCTTTTTAACCCTGAGTCGAGCATTCTCAACTCCAGTGCACTTAAGTGGGACATCAGGCAGTAGGTCCCTCTGAAAATCAAGCTTATTTCTGGATCTGAAGTGTCTCCAAGAGCCTGTGCCAGCATTGTCACTGCCCTGTGAGCGCTGCCGGGAGCAAACGGAGTGGTCGCAGGCATCTGCTGCATTGCTTGGTGCTCACTACACTGTGTTTGGAGTTTCTGCTTTTCCCTTTTCTTCTCCTAGATCTGCTAGGATGATGTTCTCTCCTTTGCCTAAAATTGTCCCGTTGCTTTGTGGATGTCATGTTTGTGGTGGGTCGATCTGTAACGTGCTACAGATTCTGTGTTGTGCCATTACAGTATCGGGTGCTGAAGGCATCCTGTAGGTTTGGAGAGGTCCTGGTGTGAGCACCATGGCTTTGGATGTTATGTTCATGCTTCCATAGGACATGAGTGGTGGAAGCTGTGTGAATCCAGGGAAAAGGAAGTCTGACCTGTGCACCAACAGTTGAAGAAATTAGTGTGGCAAGTCAGGCTGGCTTAGATCTACTGGCTGGAGAATCTAAAGGCTGATGGTCACATCCTCAATAAAATAACCTGATGTGCCAAATTCAGGTGGCTGGTTCCTACTCACCTCTTCCTAATTGTTGCAGAACCCACCTGTTTTGGTTCCTATTGCCATTTAAAGATTAGTCAAGAAAGTTAGAGGAAAACTCGCTGATGGGAATCAGGCCTGAAGGGAAGATGTTTGCAGTGCATGAGCAGAAAATAGGATTGTGGGGCAGCTGAGAAAGGGATATGAAAAGACTGAAAAACGGAAATGTAGAACCTGGTTCTGGAGCTTCTTGACCTCTTGTACTTGGCGTAGCAGTTTTAGTCCTGGACATCCTGGTGTTTGAATATTGATCAGTCGGAGGAAATATCTGAGACAGACAACTGGAATGATGAGGAAGCTGGAAGGATTGCTTTACAAGGAAACATTTAACCTAATTACAGAAATGCAGGAGTTTTGTGTAAGTGTCTGAGGAAGCCCATAAAGGCTGGAATGTGGCTGAAGAAGAGGAGGATTTTTGTTTGCCCAGAAGAGCTTAACTAGGAATAGTTGGATGGAATGAGGAGACGAGAAGTTGACTTTAGACTGAATGTGAGAAGCTGGCTAACATAAAGGCACGTGGCCTCAAGAGAATGGTTTCCCTAGCAAGGCGGTAGAAGAGTGAAGTACAAATATTTGGCAAAGATCTAGAAGGGAAAAGAACACGGGCAGAGTTGCCTCATGGTGAGATCGTGCTTTGGGGTTTGCCTAAAAAGGATCAGCACAGAATACGTGGTTTTTGCTGTCCAGTCTGTCCCTAGATGCTAAATATGGTCTTAATGTCATCAAGAGTCCCACCACCCTCTCTTGGACACTTCTCTTTGGCTGTTGGGTGGTTGAATCGTAATTCTCTTCATACATTTTTGCTGCTGGAGACAGGGAGATAATACAAAATGCTTGTCCATGGAATGCTGCAGAGGGGGGTTGTAGGGCAGTGCTGTGTAGGGGAAGGGGAGGCAGAGGGGAACGAACGTACGGTGAAACCAGATGACATTTCTAGGCATTTATCAAAACACCCCGAGGTTCCACTTCTCGGCAATGAAACAAGGACAAAATAGTAATCATGGTGCCAGATTTTTTCCGGGGATTAATAATGGGCCTGGAGAAGTTGATGGTCTGAGCAGCAGCCAAGGGACCCCAGCTGATTGCTAATCCTCAGGAAATGCCTTGTGCCTAAGTGGTGGTTGCTGGTTGTTCCCTGAAAACGAAGGTGGAGAAATGCACGTTGTTCTTTTCGGGTCGATGTTCCCTGCTGATAAGGCACGCGTACCTTGGTCTTGCAGAAGTCGAAGAGGTGAGAGTGGCTGGTGGGTGACTGATTCGTTTGTCTTATAATTAAATGATGTTAATAAAGGTGATTGCGCGCTGCCGTGTCCATACCTGGCACTTTACTGGAGAAATAGGAGCAGGCGATCCCCGGTCTGGGAAGCCTGGAGTCGAAGTAGGATCAAACACAGCCTCGCAGCCTGCTGGCAGCGGGGAGGCGAGGAAGTGGGGCAATAAAGAGCCAGGTGTCCTTGAATGAGAAAAACTGGTTGGGGGACCCAGCAGGAAAGCTGTCCAAACAAACAAGCGAGAGCTAGTTCAGGAGAGATCAGCACAGAGGGAAACCCTTATTTTGAACAGGAAAGGAAAATGCTCTGGATGATGCCTTGATGCAAGGCTGTACCAGTCTCTTTTCCTATCCGAAACACTCTGTTTTGGAGCAGAGTAGTCCTTTCTACTCACGCTGGCAGCTCGGGACTGGGCTAACTGGAAGGGGCAGAGGTGTTATGTGGGGGTGCCGACAGCCTGAATCCTTTGCCCAGAAGGGAAATACGTGCGGTGCGTCCTCGGCGGAGCGGCAGCTTGTCTAACCCATCGCTTCTCCTTCCTTTTTCGCTGCATCAGTAGGATTTCATCGCTTGACAATAACGTTCCTTTACGTGTTGCTTTCCATCTGAGAAGTCATGTGCACAAATTCTTTTTTTTTTTTCCCTTTTTCTCCCCCCCAGCCATTCATTGTAGGTATATTTTAATACTTGCTCAAAGTAAACCTGCCTCTGCTCAGGCTTCAGAAAGCCCATGCGTTACAGTTTTTGGTGCACCGTTTTGTCACAGGTAAACCCGAACGTGCTGAGTTCGATGGAGAAGCAGAGGCGCCGAGAGGAAGAGGAGGAGCGTCAAATCCTTATAGCGGTGCAGAAGAGGGAGCAGGAACAGCTGCTAAAGGAGGAGAGGAAGAGAGAGATGGAGGAGAAGGTCAAAGCAGTAGAAGGTACGTGCGGCTGGTGTGAAGCAGAGGTGGAAGCTTTCAAAGCCAAGGCTGAGATCTTGGCTGAAGATGTGCCGTGTGTGTTCCTCCCCTGCCAGACCCGCTAACGGGAATATCTTTTCTTGCCCTTACCTCAGATAAATTGGTCTGACCATAGCTTCTTTTCCTTTGTCTATCTCCCTCGGTGTTGGTGGCTGTTCTCTAGTGCGTCCTTCAACGGTGTCATCTTCCTCAAATCATGCTTATTTTCTCTCTTCCCCCAACTGTACTTTTTTTCCCCTGCTATTCGTGTTGTTCCTCGGTTCTCTTCTGCATCCCTACTTGCCTCCTCACGGATCGCCCTGTGTGCAGGATCCGCTGGCTTTGCTCTGGCTGAACAACGTTCCGTCTTTTTGGGCCGATGCATGATGAAAGAAGGATTTGAGGAGAAAGAGAGGGAGACAACATGGGAGTAGCAAGAGTAGTATTTTTATATTGGTGCTGGCCTTGTCAATTGGAGAACTAAAGATGAGGGGACCAGGCTAAAACAGAGCAACAGAGGTGGAAACTTCAGGTGGTTTTTTGGGGGGTTTTGAATTAAATGCTGATTTTAGCCGTTCTGCGAGAAAGAGCGTGTTGAGTTTAATGCATCAGACCAAGGCACAGACAGCAGATGTTCGTGCACACGTAGACACTGGTGTCTTAAGAGCAGGCTCGTATCTGACCACCTTCTCTCTGTCAGCCTCCATTACGGAGGTCCCTTTATCCGTTGCTTTCGCCACAGTACCCGTGGCTGGGCCGTTGCAGTTCCAGGGAAAGGCTGAACATCTTCAGAAAACGGTGGTGGTAACGTGGCAGTATCAGTATCGTGAATCCTTAAGCGGATAAAGAATCAGAAAAGGAAAAAAGATTGCCTTCGTGCAAACCTCGTAAACTTTCCGAGATGAAACAGTCTGCTGCCAGATGTTTGGTAGCAGGCCAGATGTTATCTAAGAATAGTTCCTTTTACCTGCTTACCTTTCTAACCTTTAGAAAATCCAATTACTTGCTTGGCCTTCGTGTATTCCTGGTTACCAGTCCTAGCTGATCCAGTGCTTTAAATGGAATCATCCAGCTTCCATAGCTGCCACGAAGACTTATTTCACCTTGGCAAACCGCATATTCTCTGTGCTTTAATTCTCCATCCAAAGACAAACTAGATCTTGAAGTTCCAGAAGAACCGCAAAGGTAAATGTGCCTGCAAAAAGCTCTTGTTTTGGTACAAGCCGTGTCCTTTTCTGGGTAAATGAGATCACTGCGTCGTCTGATGCAAAGGCACCAGAGCCACCCAAAGGAACTGGCACGGGTTTGGGCAGCAAACTCTTATGCCAATTTAGCCTACGTTCGTGCTTTTCTTGGCAGAGATGCTTTTATGTTGGTTTGTGCAGTTTCTTTCAGTTGAGTTTAAACTTGTCCCTGGTCAGTCTAGGCTAAGTTGGGAGAAGTCTCCTACTAAGCTGGTGCAAAAGCTGTTTGGGAAGGCTATTTAAATGGCTGGCTCGTTCAGTTAAATCGCTCCAGTATTTTTCATCTCTAGAAACAGCAGCTATCCAGGTAAAACTTTGGCTTCTCAACCATCTTTCCGTATTGCCAAGCACACCGTCCATCGGCATTGACTCTCGTCACAGTTCTTATGATGGACAGAAAGTGATTTGAAAATGAAGTAATTGGTTTTGCTTGGTTCATACTTGTTAAAACCGGACGTCCATCGACAGAGATTTTTAGGTAACAAACGTTTTCTTGTATTTTGCAGTCCATTTGGGATTTAACATCCATTTCATAAGGTCTTCTGTAGAGGGGTGATATGAAACACAGGGTGAAATATCTGCTCTCTGATGAACTTCATCAGCACTTCACCTGCTTCTCGGTTTTGTACTCTATGCCTGGTTTTAGATCACCTTCCTGTTTCCAGTCTGGGATTTCACTTCCCTCAACTCCTGCGCACGCCCCGGGTAACAAGCCTCCCGCTGCGCCCATCCGTACTTCCCTGAATTTATGAATTTTAGCAGCTCTCTAGACTTCTACCACAACAGCAGGTTAGAGTTTCCCAGTTCTTTTCCCAGCTGCTGCTCCAATATTGCCTCTCACACATGTGGCTTTCTAGCTCTTTGAGGTACGTTTTAGGGCATGGGTTGGCTTTGGAGAGCTGGTGGGTAGGACTCAACCCGTGCCAACAGCACAACAATGAGCTTTCCCTGTGATCTTTAACATGCTGGATTAATCACTGCCATTCGTCCTGAGCGAGCTCCGCTCTGGTACCAGGGTAGCACTCCCTGAGTCCCGTCAGTTTACCAAGTCAGATTCTCAGCAGGTGGCGATGGATTTCTAATTTTCTAAATTTCCTTTTGCTGCCCAAATCATCACCGCGTGTTTTTCTTCCCTTTCTCGCTTCAGTGACGTTATTATGGATGTCTAAGTGACGCTGGTTTTACAGAAGAAGCATGCAATACGGAACTGTGCTTGGATGGAGTTCCAACTGCAGTTTGATGCTGGACTTCTCATCACTGAATGTTATAAAAGATGCTGATAGATTCCGTAGGACATCTTAGATGCAAGTCCTGTCCTCCCAACTTCAGCGCTAACGAGAGTCTTCTAAGCAGAAATTTGGACTTCCTTTTATCAGCCTTTTACATACTTGGCCGTAGACTTCCCTGGAAATACTCACATTGTAGCTATTCCTAGTTTTCTTGTACCCTCAACCCCTATCCAAGGCCTTTTTTTGACTGACGCAGCAGGAGAGTAAATTAATACTCTTCCACCAGAGCTGGTACTTCTTGAAATTTTGGCATTTTCCAGAGATAGAATCTCTGTCAGAGGCTATTAGCCAAGTCACCCTCCATCTTTCTTTCACTTTGGATGTTCCTTGATGTAGACTGTTTTCTGGGATGTTACTCCTATGACATATCTCCTTGAGCTGTACTTTCACGGAATTCTGCTCCAGCAGAAAGTTGGTACAACCGCAGGTGTTTACCAAGTCAAATGAATTCAGATTTCCTATAAGAAAAAGGAAATGAGGTTCATAAGAGCCCATAAAGTTTCTATTATGAAGCAATCTGTTAGCCAGCTGTCTGGTTGCAAACCACAGGTTATATTACCAGCGTTGCTTCTTCCTGCCTCTCACCTCTTAAAGCAAAGCTGTCCCAGTGGTCCTCCTGTGTGGCAGCTTGCTCGCTCTGGCTGCGAAGGCCTGCCTGAATGATCTTCCCAAAGCTAGCCACGGTGGTGGAGGATATTAATGACCCCAGTTACTTATTGCCACCCAGCTTCACCCTTCCCTCGGCACTGCTCTTCATCCACTTCAGTGGAAAACCCGCTGCCTTTTCACCTGGCTGAGGTGATGCATCTGAAGGATGGTAACTTGACAAGCCAGCTCTTTCCATAGTGCTGATCTATGCCTAGATCTGGGCGTTGAACTTCTCTCTTTGTCCCACACCGTGGTCAGGAATTTGTCTGGAAGCTCCCTGGGGGAGCATCTGTATCACGGTAATACTTCAAAATCGATGATAGTAAAGCCAAGGGGAAATGAAGAGACGTGTTGATGGTGCGCTGTCTTCTCACCTCCTCTGCTCCTGTGCTGTCACTGCTTTTCCTGAAAGAACAAGAACACTTCACAGAGTTCTTGAGAGTTGCAGGAGCTCCCTTCATTTTCCATACAAAATACTGTTGACGAGGAGCACTGAATGTTTTTTCACCTCTCTCCCCACCCCACCGCAGAACGAGCCAGGAGGAGGAAGCTTCGTGAAGAGCGGGCTTGGCTGCTGGCACAGGGGAAGGAGCTTCCCCCTGAGCTTTCCCACTTGGATCCCAGTTCCCCTACCAGGGAAGAGCGAAGGACCAAGGATCTGTGAGTTTGCAGCCGGGCATGCAGCATGTGGATCTGTTGAAGCTTATCTAGCGAGTACGGGGAGGAGAGGAGTGTGGTCGTTCACAGGAATGAGGAGGGAGAAGTGAGGTTGAAGGACAGCGAGGGGTAAAATGAGAAACATCTGGATTTGGTCCACACCAGGGGAGTGTTTGGGATGAGACCTATAAGTCAGCATTGTGGCACTGTGTGGGGTGGAAGGGAAGATGAGGTACGAGAGGGTGTCTTGTGTGTCCTCAGCCTGCACAATTCACTGTCACGCTTCCCGTTACAGCTTCGAACTGGACGATGAGTTCACAGCCATGTACAAAGGTTAGTCCTCCTGCCCCGGCTTTGCCCTCGGCGTGGAATGCTTCCCCGAATGCCTGTGCGTAACCGTACTCCTTTCCTTTGTTCCTGCCAGTTCTAGATGTGGTAAAGGCTCACAAGGACTCCTGGCCCTTCTTGGAGCCCGTCGATGAATCGTACGCTCCCAACTACTACCAGATCATTAAGGTACGGAGGGAGCGTGGTCCGGTCAGCGTGACAGATGCGCTTCGTTGACACGGGTGGAAGTTTTTTGGAAGCGTTTTGAAGTTTTGTGGGCTGGGTTACCCTCGCGGTCAAACCTCATGACTCCAGCTGTCCCTCCTGGCCTTACAAGTCAAGGAAACCAAAGACGAGAGGCTGTGCCTCGGGAGAGCAGCCTCCACTCCTCATCCTCTCTCTGCGAGGGAGCTGGCCGTGCAGCGTTGTGAGCCCCACTGTGCTGGCTGTAGCTGAAGGGAGGTTTTCTTGCGTTTCAGGCCCCCATGGACATCTCTAGCATGGAGAAGAAGTTGAACGGAGGTCAGTACTGCACCAAGGAAGAATTTGTGGGCGATATGAAGACGATGTTCAGGAACTGTCTTAAGTACAACGGTGAAGGCAGTGGTAAGAGCAGTAAGATGCTAAGTTCATGTATTCGCAGTGCTCAGTCAAAGCAAGCAGTGATCTCTCCCCACTCACCAGTGCTTGATTTGTGCTTGTTCTCTTTCAGAGTACTTTTGGGAGGCTGGACGAAAGAGTAGGAGCTCCTGAGTAATAAGGCCTGGGGTTTTAGGGAGGTTTTTAGTGCGATGTGGTCATGCTGAATTTGGACATGCCATACTAAGAGACTCCCATGTTGGTAGATGGTGAAGGCAGAACGTACAAAGAGAAGAAAGTCTGTTTCTTTCTGAGCTTGTTCCTTCGTGTGCTTGTGTGTGTCTGTGTGCCCTTTTCTCTCGTAATAGCTAACACGGACTTTGAAAAGCGTCGGAGTCTGGTGAGCTCCCGCTGTTTGCTGAGTACCACAGAAAAGGGAGGAATGAATCAGGCTTGTAGTCCTTTGGGTGGAAAACGTAGTTTTTAGATTCCTTGGCTGTTGAACGAACAACATGAGTCTGCAAACAGGAAACCCTGGGTTTAATTGCCATGCCAATTAAAATCCTGCCTGTTACTTAAGTAAGAAATCAGTGCCCATATGGTGGGTCATCGCTACAGACTGTGTCTCGCTGGCACCACCTTGAAAGGGACAAGAGAGCTACCTGGCTTGGTGTCACAGGCCCCAAGTAAAAGCATTCCAGCACTGCCACTGGGAGAGCTCTGTTTCCCGAGGAACTGCTGGGTTAGCTTAGTGGAAACAACTGCAAAGTCAGTTGCTTCAAGCCCTTGTCATTAACACCTCTCACATGCCTTTTCCTTCCTATCTGCTCCAATGAAAAGGAGGAGCCCCTCTGAGCAGAACACTGGGGACACTGGTATTGGCAATAGCTTTCGTGTCAGGGTCAGCAAACGCTTTAGAAGCTGTACGTGGATTTGCTGATTTTCCTCTGTCTGCAGCGGAGATGTGAACGAGTCCAAGAGAAACCTCTGACTGTAACCCAAGAGCGTTGCTGGACGTTCACCTTTCGGCTGCTCAAGCCGTGCCGCTAACGGCGCTTCGTCGTGCCCACGTGCCCGTCCTCTGGTGGGGTCACTGAACAAATCTGGTGCTGCGTTGCTTGTCGAGTTGAAGAACGTAAACCCGATGCGGCCAGTTAGAAACCAAAGTCTTCCTCAAAGAAACTTTGTGGAGGGGAGACGATTTATCTGATGGGTCAAGTCTGACGATGCTTAATTGTTTCTCTCCGTAAGGCTCCGTTCCTGATGTTCTTGGGTTTTTTTTGACTGCAGAGTATACCAAGATGGCTTACAACTTGGAGAGATGTTTCCACCGAGCAATGATGAAGCACTTCCCTGGGGAAGACGGAGACACGGACGAGGAATTTTGGATCAGAGAAGACGGGAGGCGGGAGAAGAGGAGCCGGCGGACTGGTCGCTCCAGCACAGGCAATGTTTGGACTCGGTCACGAGACCCAGAGGGACCAGGCAAGAGGCAGCAACGCCTGGAAAACGGAGGAAAACCTCCACCATATCGAGCTACTTCCAGGGCTCCGGGTTCTTCCTCCTCTTCCTCTTCCTCCTCCTTCTCCTCGTCCTCTGCAGAGGATCCAAGTGGCAACCCAATGCAGCCTCCTCGAGAAGTGGGCCCTTCCAACGGGCGAGGTTTCCCTCGCTCTCTGCAGTACGGCGGCATGCCCAGCCCTGTGCCCCATCCCGGCCAGATGGTAAGGAGCAGGTTCTTCTCCCATCAGGCCTGTGGAGGGAGGGGAGGTAAAGAGGAATGAAGCTCTCCTGCGAAATCCCTACCATGCCTCCATCCTTTCCCACAGGTGATGTCCTGTGGTGTATCAGCTGCTCCTCTGAGATCCTGACTACCCCTCACTCTTATAGCTAGAGATCAGGCAAAATTTCTAGAGTGGTTCTTGTGATGCAAATAGTGGGAGACAGTAGGACAGGTGGAGGCCATGAGTATTTTGAAGGCAGTCCAGCACGTTCTCCCACTGCCCTGCTCACGGGCTCCTGTGGTCTGCTCCTCTCCTTGGAGTCAACCACTGCCCCCTCCCATCTTCTCACTCGCTCCAAAGTAGTTGGGTGGCACGTGAGCTTACCGTGACCCGAGTGCAGGGACACGTGGCTGGGATGTACGAGAGTGGCTTTGGCAGGAGAACCGCCTCACCTAGTAGGAAAGAGACTACAGGTTTTTCATGGTGTCTCCAAAAAGCCTGTCTGCTCATCTCCATGGTTCCTTCAGCCTCGGCTTCCCCTCACCTGCGGCAGCTCCGCTGCTTTTCTGCACTTCACAAATGGTTTTCTTTCTTTCTCCCTCCCCATCCCCCAGAGACCAGCCGTGCCGGGAACGTTTGGCCCCCTGCGTGGATCAGATCCCACCAAACTGTACGGCTCGCCGCGAGTGCCAGAGCCCCATCCTGGAGACCCGGTCCAGCAGCACCAGCACTTTGCCGTGCAGGTAAGCAACGCCGCAGCCGGGGGATCCCGCGCCCCAGCATCCTCGCCGCGTGACGACCCTCACCAACACCCACCCCGTCTCTCTCTCTCTTTCCCCGTCTTCCCCAGTCGGCCATGGGACTGAGCGAGCACCGCGGGCACCGGCTGCCCGCCCCGGAGAAGCAGGCATGCGCAGGACCGACCCACGTCGCCAGCCTCGGCCCCCAGCCGGGCACCCTGCAGCTGGGGCGTGCCAGCGGCCCCCTGCCCGACGCCATCTACCCTCCCGCCCAGTTCCAGCAGGGCTTCCTCCCCCCGAGGCACAACGGGCCCCCCGTCAGAGCGCCAGAGGGCTCGGAGGAGCCCCCCGGGCACATGTACCGCCCCTACAAGTACCTGAGCCGCGCGCAGCCGGCGCTGTGGAACGGCAGCCACGGCCCCACCACCCAGGGCACCGTGGCACCGGAGGAGAAGGCACCCGTAGGGCCGGGACCCCCTCTCCAGCCCCGTGCCCTGGGCCATATGATGGACCCCCGGGCCATGAGGCCACCACTGCCTGCTGGCCAGTGGACCGAGCAATCCAATTTCCTCCCTCCCGGGGTGCCTCCCGCGGGGTACGTCAGAGCGCCGGGGAAAGCCGCCGGCCAGAGGATGCCGCAGCCGCCGGCCGCTCTGTTCGGGGCACCGCCTCAGGTTCCCAGAGGGTGCCAGGGTGGGGAGTCCATGATGGACAGCCCGGAGATGATCGCCATGCAGCAGCTGTCCTCCCGCGTGTGCCCGCCGGGCGTGCCTTACCACCCTCGCCAGCCGCCGCCGCCGCACCTCCCCGGCCCCTTTCCCCAGCTGGCTCACGCCGCCTCCGGCGTGCCGCTGCCGAAGCCCGTCGCGGGGAACGGCAGCTCGCAGGATCCCACCGCTCAGACCGTGGAGCCGGAGAGCAACCAAGGTAACGCCTGGATTAAATGGTTGCGGGACACACGCTCGTGTCTTTGGGTTTTAAGTCTAAATCGGGATATATGTTCTGCTCCAGCCATCACTTACGTTTTTCTAAGGTCGTTTTGTTTCACTGTCACCTGCCAGAGGTCCCCTCTGTCCCAGCTATACCAGCAAGTTATCGGTTTGCCGTAGGGTGCAGATGCAAAGCGTAGGCTGTGATGCTTCTACAGCTCTCTTGGAGTTAATATAAAAACGGGATCTGCAGGGAGTTAGGTAAGGAAAGAAGATGTTGTGTGAATAAATGGTTTAAATATACTCCGTTGAGTATATGGCAGTACAGCTGCTCCTCTGAAACACACGTGTGCCTCATGAGCTCTCGACATCTCGAGACCTTCACGCAACGGGACTGCCCGAAAACCCCTGACCAGCCGTGTCGGCTCAGGTGGGATGGCAGTGTGTCGTGTGTGCCATCACAAGTTTCTAGTTGGATTTAATTTGTTTTAGCTGGTAAAGTAGAGATCAAAAAGAAAAAACCCTTAAAAAAATAAAACAAACCTGAAGTAGAGATCAAAAAAACCCCAGAGATCAAAAA
Organism: Tauraco erythrolophus; assembly: GCF_009769465.1. Taxonomy (NCBI): domain Eukaryota; kingdom Metazoa; phylum Chordata; class Aves; order Musophagiformes; family Musophagidae; genus Tauraco; species Tauraco erythrolophus. The sequence goes on from NC_141468.1 coordinate 87,644,960, forward strand.
AAAAAATATTTTTTTTTCATTAATTCTAGCTGGTAAACTAGAGATCAAAACTCTTGCATCTTTTATCAATCCCTCGTGTGTCTTGCAGTAAGAGGAAACTCTTTCCTTGTGTGGCATTGCTTAAAAGTCATCGTTTAAAGGTAGTGGATGTAGAACAGGGAGCGGGGGAGGACACTTGAGTGCGTGCAGGGCAGAGCAGCCACATCTCCAAATCACAGTCGGTTAAAATACGGCTGCGATCGGCGCCGCAGCGTCTCGGCGTGCGGTGGTGCTTCTGCCCAAGCTGTGGCCAAGTGGGGTTGGGGCACCAGAAGGCTGCTGTCACCCTGGCTTCTTGTCTCGCTGTCACACCAACGCCACTGCGGAATTTCCCAGCTCTGCCTCCCCGTCAGGCACCCTCTGCACACCCACGTGTCGGAGCCAGCCCACGCGTGCCATGTTGCTCCGGTGGAGGTGTGACTTATCGGTGGCTCGCGAACGACAGCGTGCCTGTGTCTTGAGTTCGGTCCACGTGCGCCGTCGTTCCAAGGGAGGTGCGACCTCATGAGTAGTTATTAAAAGAGCTCTTTCAAAAGAAGCAGCTACCGGAGGTCACCCACCTTTGCCAAAAGGCACTTCAGAATCGCTAAAGGTCTCTGAAGGGAAGACCGTGCGATGGGTGTGGGAGGGAGGCTGCAGCAGCCCCACAGAAGGGCAGTTGTCCCAGTGCCATGCTCCGACAGCAGTTCTGCAGAGAGGTTTGAGTAGGGGACAGGATATTGTAGGCTTTGAAGTGTGTACTTGGAAGCCTTCAATGGCAGGACCTTCATGGCTTTAGAAAGTCACTCCTTTTCCTCTTCCTTTGGCACAGTTCAGTAAGCGGGTGCGTTCTCCATCCAGATGTTGGGGACTCATCTGGCAGAGCTGCCCAGCACCTTTGGGTCAGCAGCCGAAGGTGGTGCCGAGAGGCTGCTTTGGTAGATCCGGTTGAGCTGGCAGGAGCTAGTCTTTGGCACGTGTGCTTGGGGTGAACACGAACAAGCCTGTGTGTGTGTCAGGTGAGGAGGGCTGATCTCCAAAACCAGACCGATGTGTGACTTTTTACCCCTCTCTCTTTCCAGTGGAGCCACCAGCCAGCGTGGACGAGAAGGCTCAGTGCATCGGCGTTCCCGACGGAGCCTACGCCAAACTCCTACCTCATCCCAAGCCCCCGCTGCCCATGGAGTGTGCCCGGCGCGCCTTGCCCCCGGACGGGGAGGGGGATGGCTCCACCACCAAGGCTGACCCAAAGGCAGGACAAGGCAAGGGCGCGTGGCCGGTGGAGAGCGGCTACTCCGGCGGCCCGGGCTGCCTGAGGGACCTGGTGCCCACCTCCGAGAGAGGGGCTCCCCTACCCGAGAACGGGGCGGCCAGCGAGGGGCCGGCGGCCGGTGCCGAGGGGAAAGGACTAGCCGCCAACTTGCTGGAGAAGCCCCTCTGCGGCGGTGGGAAGGCTCTGCCCGAAGCGGCCATGCCTTGCATGGGGCAGGGCACTGGCCTCCCCGGTGTGGACGCTGGCTCTATGGGGGCCACCCCCAACCAGTTCCACCCTCTCTACATGCCCGGTCTGGAATACCCCAATTCAGCTGGGCGGTACCACATCAACCCGGGTCTTCAGGGGTTCGGCCCCATGATGGGGGGGAAGCCCCCTCCTCCTGCCTCCCACCCCCAGCATTTTCCCCCGCGGGGTTTCCAGCCAAGCGGCGCCCACCCCGGCGTCTTCCCCCGCTACCGGCCCCCCCAGGGCATGCCCTACCCCTACCAGCCGCAGCCTCAACCTTCCTACCACCACTACCAGCGACCGCCCTACTACGCCTGTCCACAGGGCTACTCGGACTGGCAGCGGCCCCTCCACCCCCAGGCCAGCCCCAGCGGGCACCCCACTGCCCACCCGCCCCTGGCCAGACCCCCTTTCCCGGAGCGGGGGACCGCCGGCGGCTTGCCGGGCTGCGAGGCGCTGAGTGCCGCTCTGGCCTCTCCCAACCGCGTGGACGGAGCGAGTGCCAAAGAGGTTTCTCCCAGTGACGGGCAGGATCTGGGGCCAGAAGGTGAGAAGTCCGAGGAGTCCCAGGAAAGGCCGGAGAGTCCCAAAGAGTTCCTTGATTTGGACAACCACAACGCGGCCACCAAGAGGCAAAGCTCGGTGGCAGCGGGGGAGTTCCTCTACGGAGCACCTCCACCCCATCTGGCTTCGGGAATGGGATTCAGCCCGTCAGCTTTCCCTCACCACGGGGTCATGCTACAGACTGGCTCTCCTTATGCATCCCGGCATCCCACCGGCCATTTCCAGCCCAGGACGTATGGATCACCCATGAATGCTCACCTGTCCCATCATCCAGCCTCCAGCCAGGCCAACGGCCTCTCCCAGGAGGGACCTCTGTATCGCTGCCGGGAGGAGAACGTAGGTCACTTCCAGGCCCTGCTGATGGAGCAGAGAGGCAGTGGAGGTGGCATGGGGGGGCCACCCCAGGACTTGTATAGACCTTCGGGGTAAGATGGTGTTTTCTGCGAGAAGGGGAGGTGGGAGGGGGCTGATGCCGGGGTGGTGATCAGTGTTGGGTATCCTTGAAAGGATATGGCTCGAAGTCAGAGGAGATGGCGAGTGAAGTTGAAAGGCTAACAGGTGGCTCTTAGACCCTCGGAGTTAAGAGGTCTCTCAGACCGGAGAGAGAGCCTCGTTGCAGCTCCTTAAGACAAGTAGCAATACTTGTCAGGTCATGGAGACCTGTTAGCCTGTCCCATCCCTCCCCACACCAGTGCTTCGTTTTATCTGGCGGTGTTTTGTTCACGTGTCGCCCAGGGTTGCGCATCCCTTAACCAAACGGGTTCTTGCCATTTTCTTGGCAAGAATTTTGTGGCGTCTTTCTCGTAGTGAGGCAGAGTAGCTGACTAAAGTGGGAGTTAGCCTCTTGGTATGAACTCCTTTACTTGAACGTTGCCCCCTTTTTCCCCTCCTCTTGCTTTGCCTTTCTTCTCTGTCTCTAATTTACCTCATGGAAAATTACATCTCACTGAGATTGTGCGTGTCACATTTTATTCCCGAGTGGAAAATTCTGCTAATCCAAAAATTCCCTGTTGGGATTTTATAAATGTACATCAACTGCTACTATTTTGTTACAGTCCCATCGTGACAGTCCCTCTAGTGTTCAGGGGGCTTGGCTTACAGCTGAGACGTTGGGTGGTGGGATGGACCGATGTTTGTGCTTTGGGGGAAGCCAGAAAGACCACACGAGATGCATGCTTGTATGCGGATGACGTACGTGTGCGTTCAACCGAGTAGGTGGGATTTGCTCGTGACGTTCGCGTGCTAAAACTCTCTCCATTCAACCTGGCTCCAGCATGCAAATGCATCAGGCTCAAGTTCCCTTCCCGAAGATGCCTACAGCAACCATGTCCCGGGAAGATCTGACGCCGCAAAAACCGTCAGCGTTGCCTCTGGATCAAGTAAGAGCTGCTTGAGAGAGCAGAGTTGAGACGCGAGCTTTTCTCTTCCCACCGGTTAAAGGAGTGAAGTGTTGGATGAGAGTGGGAAGCGCTGGAGGAAGCTGGGAACCACTGCTCCACAGAGGAGTTGGGGATGTGTCCGTAGTCTTAGCTGACCATAAAACATAACCTAGGCGACCGGTAGTGCTAGCTTGGAACTGGTTGCATGCAATCGCGAGGTTCTTCCTTTCTAAAGCTGCCAGTTAAAGCCTCCAACTCTTGTTCTTCCTCTTCCAGAGCTAGTCAAGGAAGGAAGGACCTCACGAAGACGAAAGCCACGCATGATTTGGACAAGGGGGAGGAAGGGCAGGCCTTCCTCCCCCCATCCCCTCGCCCGAGCAGCGTGTAGCTTCCTGGGTCCATGGAACACGGTGCCGCAACGGCTTTTGTGTTGGAAACGGTGCTGGGCCCAGCCAGCCGGGCAGCTGGCTCGCCACCGCAGGGCGAGTATCGCAAACTAGTGGCTTTCCGTGACCGGAGACTGCGTCTCGTTCAGGGTTTGAGGGATTTTTATTTTTTTTTTGGGTGGGGAGGGCGGGGGTGGGGGCGGAAACTTTCATTGACTGCTAAACTCAGGTATATTTTTCAGGGTGGAAGAGGATGATGATGGAATTTTACTCGTAGTATTAACGTGTGTGTTTTGGAGCTGGATCCAGTTTACAGAATTTAACCTGTTGCCTTTTTAAATAAATTTCTGTTGTTGGTGAATGTATTGTACATAATGGGGGAGGTGGTGGGCCCAGCTCGTAGTGGGCTTAGCACTGGAGGAATCCTTAACTGTTTACAATCATATCACACTGAAATCTTTCAGGATAGGGTGAGGGTTTGAGGGGGAATGGGGAGAGGTGAAGGCATGTGTGATGGATGACTTGCTGTCCTCCTTCCTGTCCTCTACAACCGAGACACAACCCGATAGTTCGTTGACTTAATAGCAGGAGTTGCTCAGGAGCGTAACGTGTCCTCCTCTTTCTCTTGTCTTCTTCCTCCTTCCCCCCTCACCCCTGTCTCCACCTCTCTGGATCCAGGGCCTGAGTGCACTTCCAGCTCCTGTCATCATGGGGAAACAAGGAAACCAGGACCAGGAACTGAAACCAGGACAGGACACTCTTGGCATTGTCCCTTCTGCTAGTAGAGTACCCCTCTCCCTGCCTTTCTGATAGGAGAAACGCGTGCTGTAGGAAACAGAAAATGGCATCACTGGTCATCTTAGACTTCTTTGGGTGAAACCGGTGCAGCGGGGGGTGGAGTAGCACCTATCCAGTGGAACAAATATTGTGCAAATCTGCTGCCTCAGGAGAGGAGCAGAACCCCCACCTTCCTTCCTCTGTCCCTTGGCTATATTCACTCCTTAGCAGTAGGGAAGCAGAATGTTCCCCGGAGTTCCTGACCGCTCTCGGTTGCCTGTGGAGGAGGAGCATGAGGCTGCTTTGGGGAAAGGGTTGGTTTGCTGCAGCATGAGCCATTCGTTGGCCTATGGAGTTGGATTTGGCGTTTGCAGGTTGCGGGTGAATCAGGAAGCATGGATTTGAAGTCAGACGTTGAGGTGGCATGGCTCGGGGAGCGAGGGACAAGAGGGCGGCCCGCGCGAGTTGAGTTGGTTTACCTTTGTCATCATCGGTGCTGCAGCAGCAAGTCCTACAGGGCTCATGGTGCCTTGCCTCGGAGGCGACACGCAGTCTGCGCTGGCTTTCCTCACCATTGGCGGTACCGCACTGGGGAACCCCCTGTGTGCCGGTGCTTTGCCCGGCGTTGACGTTCACATGTAGGTTTCACAACCGAGTTCAGTAGGAACCTCATCTGGAGATGTTTATTCACGTCTTACAGCTCCCACAGCTGATTATTTGGGGGGGACCTAGGGCAGCAAGATCTGCTGAGACCACAGCCCTGCTGCAGGCTGCGGGGACAGCGGGATGGTGAGAAGGAGGATGTGCCACTGTGTTGGACGAATTGCGGCAGCAGTAGCGGGGACAGAGCGACATGACCTTTAGTCTGTGGCAGCAGCTAGGGAAGGGTATTTTGTCTCCAGGTCTCTGGAGAATTTTTTTGGCTGCTTTGTAGTCTTGCACAGTGCCATCAGCCGGATCTTTAGCTGGATCGCACTGGCACCGCCTTTGTCCTGCTGTGTAGATGTGCCATGGAGCAAATGGCAAGTAGCATCTGACGGAGCCATTACTCCTCAACTTTCAGAAGTGCAAAAAGCCTAAAAGGTGAGAAATGTTCTTTCTTGGAAGAGTTAGAACAAGGAAGGTCTGCCACATTGGTGCCCTCTTACCAACGAGTCTCGCTGCTCTTGCTGCAGTACTTTTGCCTCTGATGAGCTGTGTAGGGCCAAAGCATTTTCCAAGCCTAACAGGAGTTAAAACTTCTTCACGTGATTCCCACCAGCGTGTTTATAAATGCAGAAGTTCTGGTTGCAGCAGCTAGCCTGTGAACTGTAGCTGCTGCCTGCTGAGCCCGGGGAGTCTCCTGGGACAGCCTGGCTTCTCCGCAACGGAAGACTTCAATATAATGTGAATTACTTACAATATCTGTCTGTAGATGCCATTACATTACAAAAGGGAGATTTATTTTTTTTTTTTAGTGGGTTTTTGTTTTCATTTGTGTTCGTCTTTCAGGGAGCAATCGTCGCTGGTGGGTTGGTATAAACTGGAACAGATGATCCTGAAGTTTGTCCTTTGAGCAGCAGGTAACTGCTCTCCCCAGCCAAGAACGTTATGCAATGGCTCATCCGACTTAGTCCCAGATCTGAGGGTCTGCAGTTGGCTTGTCAGCTGGCAGTGGGTTCTCAGAGGTGCCTCAACTGCTCAGAAACGCAGGTCTGGATCCTTCCCTGAACAGAGGCACTGAAGCAGTAGTAGTTATTTATGAAAAACTCTACTAGTATAACTGCTCTTCAAGACAATAAACCTGGGACAAATGAAAACGGGATTGCTTCTCCTTGTAAAGCAATCTTTAGTCCATTGTAGATATAGAACCAACTTGAAATAGCACGTTTAAAAATAGAGGAACTGTAAAATATAACTTGTAGCAAAGTATTCCGAGTTCTGGAAATGTGAATGTAGATTCTGAAAAAAAAAAACCCTGCCGTACTTCAGCCTGTGTCTTCTGGATCACAGGCAGTTACCCGAATATTTGAAGTGCCTTTCATTCAGCTCGTTGTGAACTTTGTGGAACAGGAGGTTTTCAGAGGCTGTCAAAAAACCCGCAACCAAGCTGAAGCACTCTTGGCCTTCAGCTGGAACGGGCACTGGGAACGTGGCTCTAGTGGTCGTGGTATCTGGATAAGTACCAAGCCCAGATCAAAACAAGGGACAAATAAGAAAGGCAAGAATTGCTTCTGGTCTGCCTGGAGAGCGTAGTGGAGTGTTAGGACAGTGATAGGTACCCTGAGGATCCTATATGGAGCGTGCAACATGAAGATGTTATCCTTTACCTGACCTGATGGAGACCTGGGAGAAGGATTTGACTTGCAGATGGTAGACAAAAGAGAGTAGTGAAGCTGACTCCTCCTGGGAGGGTTTCTAGGTAAATGGCTTTTGGTGTAGTCAGTAATTCTTATTGAAGTGACTAAGAAGCTGCTCTTCTTGTGAGGACACGTACTAGAAAAGTAGGGGAACCATGGCTGGGCTGCAGGGATAGGGCTGTGCTGGGGACAGGGCACTCTAAGAGAGAGAGAGCTGCTTGGGGAATCCTAGCTTGGAGTTTCCAGACATTCAAATGCCTTGTTCATAAGTGTTTGGGGTTGGGTTTTTTTGGTCTTTTTAGGGTGATGTCTAGGGATGCCCCAAAAATCAGCTCTGTCTCGCTAGGTACAATCTAAGCGAATCGCAGAAAATTGGCACCCCTCAGGGGGCACGGGGCTGCGAGCGGATCGCTGGGGCGGGACGCCAACGGGAATGCACCGGGAGAAGCAGAAAATGTGAATTTTATAGTTTATGGGTTCCCAAGCCACGCTCGCAGGGCTGTGTTGTAGGTATTGGGGAAGAGATGGGTTTAAGGAGGGATTTAGAAGAGTGAAGCGGCAGCTCTGTGCGTACGGAGCGGTACTTTTCGCCATGGGTTGGCACATAGTGCGGGCGACGTGGAGCTGCATTTTAAAATCTCCTGGCTTGAGAGGGCCATACTTGTGTCACTGTCTTAAATAATATTTCAGCACAATATAGAGAAATTCTGGACTCTGGTTGGAAGCCCTTCCTCATCCCCCAGCGTTGTTGCAGGATGGTATATTGCCAGCTGATCTTTCTTCAGCAAGCATCTTGAGCGTGTGACTTTGCAAAGTTTCCTGTAGCTTTTACTTTCCCCATATGGAGGATGTGTTTTGCCATAATTATGGATTTCGTGTTAAACAAGGCTATAAAATATGTAGAACAACTATGATGTTGATCATGCCAAAAATTTGCAATATTTTCAGAAGGACTTTGTATGCCACTCGGGCATCTTGCTCTGCCCACCGCCTCGCCCTTTGCGAGTGGGGTGTGGTGTTCCCAAGTTCCCGAGATGTTCAATTGCCATTATAAATGCCATTGTATAAACTTCCCCTGGGACTCTGGAAGCTTCAGGCATCTTAAGCACTACAGGCCCTGGCAATTCAACTTAAATATTTTAAGGTGGCCAGTCCCTGAGGCTTCACTGTGATTTTTAGCTGTGTCCCACAGAAGTTTGCAGTCTATAAATTCCATGGTGTGACCCACCAAACCACTCAGCAGCAATCCAAGGCACCAGCCTGCAATGAGAAGGACAAAAGAGGAAAGTAAATTTGAAGCTTCAAGGTCCAACTGGTTTGATTTGTGACTTTTAAGTACATGGAGACGCTTTTTCTTGGAAGAGCATCTGATCCTTTCTCATCTGCCAAATGCCTTTCCCGTGCAGACTTTCTGAGACAAATGCCCTGTGTGTATTTTTGTAAGTGTGGTTTCTCGGGGTCTTGGAGAGCTATCAGCTTCTTGATGTCTTATCTGAAAGCCAGTCACAGAGGCTGTCTTTCATTCTGCTGACTGAGGCAGTTCTCCTGCAGCTTCTCACCCCAACACTTCTCCATTTAAAATGAAAGTATAATTAGAAGACAACCTTCTTTTTTTTCCCCCTCTACTGATCTCTGTCAGTCTTCTGTGCATCTCTGTGTTCAGCCAGGGGCTGTTGCTTTACTCTTGATGGCTTTGTTCTGCTTTCCTTTTCTGAGCAGACCGTGTTGCCGTGTGCGTTGTGGAGTTTTGGAGAAGGTGTTGATGGGAAGCACCACCTCGAGGGGTGGCTTGGAGACGACAAACAGGGGAATTGGTGATGGTGTGGTTGCTCCTGCTTCCCCTCACTGCAGAGCAACCGTGCGACCGGGTCTCCACTTAATCAGAGCCACCCATTAAAAAGTTTTTAATGATGTGGTGCATTGGTGGTAGAGGAGTTTGCTCCCGCAGAATTCCTGTTTTGCTTGAAGCACGGCGCTGGTGGTGGAAGAGCAGGTGTGTGAGTGCTGTGTCCTTTGCCTAAGGCTGAGGTCGAGGTAGCTGCAGGCCATGCGACGAGCTTCGAGAGCCTCTCTGCTTATTGTAACCGAGAGCGCATCTCCAACGTTGACCTTCCAGCCTTTCCCCATCTGTACCTGTTTAACATACAGATGGGGGTAAAGCACGTTTGGGCTGGGCAGGACCCCTGCCACCCATGCGGAAGGAAAAC